>NC_045437.1:27074431-27350357 GCF_002776525.5 Piliocolobus tephrosceles
CTTCTGGTACCTAGAAATGTAATTATATTTGGAGTTAAGCCCTTTAAAGAGGTGATTAAGACTAAATGAACTCTTAAGGGTGACCACTAATCTAGGTGACTATTTAGAGATAAGGTCGTCAAAGAGATGATTAATATAAACTGTAGACCTTAGCGTGGGTACCTGAATACAGTGTCATCATAAGAAGATAGAGAGAGACACAAGGAATGCACAAAGAAAAGGCACGTGAAGACACAGGGAGAAGGTAGCCATATGTAAGCCAGGGAGAGAAACCTGCCAAAACGGTGCATTGCTCTTGAATGTCCAGCCTCCAGAATTGTGAGAAAACAAATACCTGTTTCTGTAAGTCAACTAGCAAACTAATACAAAAGTTTATATTTATTCCATACTCATCTTGTACCAAAAACTGTACAAAGCATTTAAGAGATAATGTCATTAATTACTTGTAATAGCTCAAAAAGTCAGGATCTTTGATATCTCATAAGAATTGTGTTTCAGCTATTTTATTGTTTGTTTCAGATGATGATAGACTTGTAGGACAACTAAAGAAATGTTTAATTCTATATACATTCCATGTAGTATATGCGATATTGGCTAAAAACTACAGTATTTCATGGTAAAGAGGGCAAAGCTGTAAACTGCTTCAGGGCCACTTTAAGATCTTTCTCTTAGATTCATCTCGATTATTTCTGAAAGTAGAAAGTAGATTACCAGAGGGCATATACTGAATCTTACACTTCAATGGAATTTTGTCTTTTCTGTTCTCAAGCAGAAATAATGACTAATAAATAGTGAATGTTTTTCCTTGTGCAATGCATTTTTTTCTTTAGCAAACACTTTTTTTAAACTAATGTGTATATCATTTTAGGCATTGAGCATGCATTTTATATACACATATGTGTATATAAATCTTGTATATATTATATAATACATAGTATATAATCATATATATAATCATATATATTATATATGTATGATTATATATTATTATATACTATATATTTGTATATATTATATATATTTGTATATAGAATAAACTCTCATCATTTTATTCTCTATGATATAAAATTCAGATTTTCTACTTTGGTACAATTTTAACAGCCTTTAGTCATTGTATACTATTCTTTAACTTTTTAAAACAATTCTTATAAAAAATTAGAGTAGATAGTACAGTTTTCTTGCACTTTTCCTCAAACATGCATGTGTTTGCGTGCACGCACACACGTACACGTTTCTATTATTATCTTCAGATTATGACACAGTACTGATGCATTATTGCTAATAAAATTCATAGTTTACATTGAAGTTCACACTCTTGTTTTTATATATATATATACACAGAGAGAGAGAGAGAGAAAGAGAGAAAGACTCTGTACTGAAAAAACAAATGAGTAACACCTACTCTTTGCCTTAAGGTAGCATATAATTCAATAGTGAATACAGGCCTGAAAAGTACACAGATCTATAATACAAAGAATAATCCAGATAAACCATACATGCTTTTAGCTGAGAAGAGATTTAAATCATCAATTCCAATAAACTTTTTATAGCCAAAGGGAATTGGCACTGCCATCCCTACACAAATGTTCACTGATTCATTGCTCTTGGCCTGGAGGAACTTCTAGGCAATTAACTGGACTTATCAAAAATGTGTGCCTCCAGGGCCTACTTTCTCAGAAGTGGTTACCCTTTCTTACTCTTCTACAGGGTTTTTATGTATTTATAAAATACTAGGGTTAGAAAAGAGATTAAGGAAATAGTGTCTTATTGTTGATTTCTCTTTTTATCCTGCCTAAGAATATTCTTTAATAGCCTTAATGAATATTTTATATTATTCCTCCACCACTCCAATATTATTATCAATTCAGAGAGTCTTTGGAATACAAATGACAAAATGTTTTTAATCATTGCCATGGATCACTGTGACTTAGCTTTAGCACAAAACCACAGGACGCGTTTTGATAATACAGTCCTCAAATTTCCTATCCAATACTATCCTAACTCTCCTGTTATCTGAATTTGATTTCTACTTCCAGAATTCCTCAATTTTGTGTGACAACACCCACATGCTCTTTCTTACTTATGTCCACTTTTTCTTCCAATTTCAGAGAACTCTATCTCTGCAAAGTATTGACCCATTGATTATCTCCTGTCATGTATTTCCAAATTTCTCAAGGTTGTTTTGCTGTAGCATAAACTCATGTTCTAGGTTTTTATTCCATCTTAAAACAAACAAATTTACCTCCAACATGGGTCCCTCTTTAACGACTAGCCTGTCTAATTTTATTAAAGCATTGCTCTAGCTGTTTGTCTCTCATTTTGTACTCCAAACTTACTCCTCAACCTACTTCAATCCAGTTACCACTAAAATGACTCTGACCACTAGTAATTTCCTAATTACTGAAATGGATAGGCTCACTTAGTTTTCAAGCTACTTGATCTATAAAGCATTTGTCACTGTTGATAATTTACTTTGAAAAACTTTACATATTTTTTCTTTGTTGTTTTTCCTACCATATCTTCTGTATTTCATCCCTCTTGACTGTTTCTTCTATCTTTTTGTAGTCACTATCCTACTGTATACATACTTGGAACATAATTTGGAACAAAAACAGTGAGTGCCTCCTCTTGTAAGATGTAATGGAATGCAAAAGATGCACACAGACTTGTCTCCCAGGACAGGATAAAGTCACAAATCTCTAGCACAGCATATGAAATTCGGCCTTACCTTTGCCATAGCTTACATCTTCTCACACCTCAAGTAATAACACAGTAAGTTCAATTGTAATTAAAATTCTCAGTTAATATTCATTTCTTATAGTTTAACATTTGTTTTCTTTACATTAATTTGGATTCTTTCTTCATCCATTTAAAAAAAAAAATATTGGCCCAGTATATTTACATTCTAGTCACCTACTAACCACTGCATCTTCCATGGAAAATCTGACATCCTTTTGATCCGACAAGTTATACATTCTGTCTCATACATGTCAATCTCTCCTTAAATGCCGGAAAAATCTAATATCCTAAAAATCTGCCGGAGACACAGATGATTATATGTACAATGATTACATGCATACAACGATTAGAGGCTGTTATATAGGGTAAACCCTCATCATTTTATTCTCTATGATATAAAATCCAGATTTTCTACTTTGGTACAATTTTAACAGCCTTTAGTCATTGTATACTATTCTTTAACTTTATAAAACAATTCTTACAAAAAATTAGAGCAGATAGTACAATTTTCTTGCACCTCTCCTCAAACATGCGTGTGTTTGCATGCATGCACACACACACACACAGTTTCTGCTATTATCTTCAGATTATGACACAATACTGATACGTTATTGCTAATAAAATTCATAGTTTACATTGAAGTTCACACTCTTGTTAAATCTACATTTTTAACAAATGCATAATGTTATATATCCACAATTTTAGCATTACACAGAATAGTTTCAACACCCAAAATTGCTCTGGTTAGGCCTTCTAGTACTTTGTTGAATAGCAGTTGTGAGAGTGGACATCCTTATCTTGTTACAGTTCTCAAGCAGAAAGTTTCCATCATTTGCGCATTTAGAGTGATGTTGGCTGTGTGTTTGTCATAGATGGCCCTTATTATTTTTATGGATGTATTATTTTTATGTGTGTTCTTCTGATGCCTCATCTGTCGAAGGTTTTTATTGTGAGCGGATGTTGGATTTATTAAAATTTTTTTCTGTGTCTATTGAGATGATCATATCATTTTTTCTTTTAATTCTTCTGTTTATGGAGTAAATTGCATTTAGTGATTAACATGTGTTGAAACAGCCTTGCATCCTAGGAATAAAACCTGCATAATCATAGTGTATTAACTTTTTGATATGCCGCTGGAGTCAGTGCGATATTCATTGAAGATTTTTATGTCTATGTTCTTTAGGATTATTGACCTGAAGTTTAATTTTTTTTTTTCATGATATTTCTGCCAGATTTTGGTGTCAGGCTGATGCTGGCTTCATAGAATGAGTTTGAGAGCAGCCCCTCCTCCTTGAATTTTTGGAATAGTTGTCGTAAGATTGGTACCCATTCTTTGTATGTTGGTAGAAATTGGTTGTGAATTCGTCTGGTCCAGGGATTTTTGTGGTTGACAGGTTTTTATTACCAATTCAATTTCAGAACTTATTGGTCTATTCAGGGTTTTACTTTCTTCTTGATTTAATTCTGAGGAGATGTTTGTTTTCAATAATGTATCTATTTCCTCTAAATTTTCTAACTTGTATGCATAGAGTTGTTCATAATAGTCTCTTAGGGTCCTTTGTGTTTCAGTGAGATTGATTACAATGTCGTCTTTGTCTTTTCTAACTGTACTTACTTGGATCTTCTCTTTTTCATTTTCTTTGTTAATCTAGCTAGAGGTTTATCAATCTTGTTTAATATTTTGAACACCCAACTCTTGGTTTTGTTGATCTTTTGATGGATTTTTACACCACAATTTTTTTCAGTTCTCATCTAATTTTAGTTATTTCTTCTCTTCTGCTAGCTTGGGGGTAGAGTTGTTATATTTTTCTAGTTCCTGTAGGTGTAGTGTTAGATTTTTAATTTGACATCTTTCTAACTTATTCATGAAGGCATTTAGCACTATAAACTTTTAATAGCTTTAGTTGCATCCCCAAAATATTGGTAAGCTGTGTTCCTGTTTTTATTCATTTATTGATCCTGCCTTAATTTCATAGTTCATCCAGGAGTTATTTGAGAGCAAGTTTCAAAATTTCCATATATTTATGTAATTTAAAGAGATCTTCTTGATACTAACTTTATTTTTAAAGCAACATGGTCCGAGAAGGTACTTGTCATGATTTTATTTTATTTCGTAATTTACTGAGACTTACATTTATGACCAAGCATGATATTAGAATACGATCAGTGTGAAGATAAGAAGAATGTATATTTTGTGGCTCTTGAGTATAGTATTCTGTAGATGTCAATCAGGTCCAATTGGTTGAGTATCAAGTTTAGTCCATAATTTATTTGTTAGTTTTCTCCATTAATAATCTGTCCAATACTGTCTGGAAGATTTTGAAGCCTCCCACTATTATTGTGAGGCTACATCTCTTTGTAGGTCAAGAATGACTTATTTTTTGAATCTGGGTGTTTCAATACTGGATGCATATATATTTAGGATAATTAAGTATTCTTGTTTAATTGAACCCTTTATTATCAGTGATTCTTTTCTTTTCCTTCTTAATTGTTGTTGGTTTAAATTCTGTTGCATCTGATGTAAGAATAGTGACACCTGTTCTTTTTTTTTCTTTTCATTTGCATGTAAATCTTTCTCCATCTTTTTTATTTTGAGGCTATGGGTGTTGTTACATGTGGGATGGGTCTCTTAAAGACAGTGAACAGATGGTTCTTGTGTTTTTATCCAGCTTGACACTCTATGCCTTTTAAGTGAGGTGTTTAGAACATTTACATTCAAGGTTAGTATCGGTATGTGTTATTTTTATTGTGTCATTTTGTTGTTACCTGGTTGTTATGTGGACTTGCTTGCTTATAACGCCTGTCTGAAAATAGTCTCCAACTATTATTGTGAAGCTACATCTCTTTGTAGGTCAAGTAGGACATATTTTATAAATCTGGTTGTTCTAATGTTGGGTACATATATATTTTAATTGTAAGTAAGGTGTTTAGCCTATTTACATTTAAGATTAGTATTCATATATGTGATTTTGATTCTGTCATTGTGTTGTTAACAGGTTGTTATGTAGATTTGCTTGCTTATGGTGCCTGTCTGCTATGTGCTTACCTGTGTTTTGGTGGTAGTATCATATTTTTTTTTTGTAGGGGGAATATGTTTAGTACTCCTTTAAGGACCTCATGTAAGGCTATCCTAGTTGTAACAAATTCCATCAGAATTTGCTTGTCCGAGAAAAAATTTATTTCTCCTTCACTTATGAAGCTTAGATTAATGGGATATGAAAATCTTGGTTGAAATTTATTTTCTTTAATGATTCTGAAAATAGGGCCCCAATCTTTTCTGGCTTGCAATGTTTCTGCTGAGAGGTCTATTGCTGGTCTGGTTGGGTTTCTTTTGTATATGATTTGACCTTTCTTTCCAGCTAGTTTTAAGATGCTTTCTTTAGCATTGAGTTTGGTGCATCTAATGACTATGTTTCTCAGGGATGGTTTTCTTGTATAGTATCTTGCCAGAGTTCTCTCTATTTCTTTGAATTTCTATGTCAACCTCTCTAGTGACATTAGGGAAGTTTTTATGGGTTATATCTTCAAATATGTTTTTTTTAAGCTTATTACTCTCTCTCCTCTCTCAGGAATATCAATAAATCAGGTTTGATTTTTTTTAACATAATCTCTACTTCTTGGAGATTTTATCCATTTAAAAATATATTTATTTGTATTTTTTTTGTGACTAATCTCTTGCCCTTGGTTTCATAGGGATATATATTTGTTTGGACTTTAATTCAGTAGATGCTTCTTAAGAGTAATGGCTGGCATGTAGGCACTTACCAAGCCATGAACCCTTTTTGTATGATTGAGTTGACTTGAAGGATTGATCTTCAAGCTCTAAGATTCATTTTCCAGCTTGGTTTATTCTGATATTAATACTTCCAACTCTTTTATGAAGTTCTTCCAGTGCATATTTCAATTCTAGAATTTTAGTTCAGTTCTTTTTTAAAATGGCTATGTCATCCTTCAGCTCCTGCATCATTTTACAGAATTCTTTGTCCTTCTTTAATTGAGTTTTAACTGCCCCCACAATCTTGATAATCTTCCTTGCCATCCAGTTTGTGTTTCTTTCTCCCCCCCCCCCCCCCCCCACCCCGACAGTCTTGCTCAGTCACCCAGGCTGGAGTGCAGTGGTGGGATCTCAGCTCACTGCAAGCTCCGCCTCCTGGGTTCATGCCATTCTCCTGTCTCAGCCTCCTGAGTAACTGGGATTACAGGCACCCGCCACCACGCCCAGCTAATTTTTTGTATTTTTAGTAGAGACGGGGTTTCGCCATGTTAGCCAGGATGGTCTCGATCTCCTGACCTTGTGATGCACCTGCCTCGGCCTCCCAAAGTGTTGGGATTACAGGCGTGAGCCACTGCACTTGGCCCACATTCTGCATTCTGTATTTGTCATTTCATTCATTTCATTCTGGTTAAGAACCACTGTTGAGGAGCTAGTGGACTTGTTTGGAGGCAAGGGGACACTCTGGTTTTTTGAATCCCCAGTGTTCTTGCACTGATTTTTTTTTTTTCTCATCTGAGAGGGCTTGTCTTTAGAGGTAGTGTAAATTGAATATAATCAATTGGCTTCATTTTAGATGCTTTCAGATGGCCAAGGCTTTGTACAGGATCTTTATTTGTGACTAGTCTCTTGCCCTTGGTTTCATAGGGATATATATTTGTTTGGACTTTAATTCAGTAGATGCTTCTTAAGAGTAATGGCTGGCATGTAGGCACTTACCAAGCCATGAACCCTTTTTTTGTATTTCCCCATGTTCACAGCCATGCTCCCTTCCCTCGGAGCCGTTCAGGACCAGGAACTATTCCTAGCATTTGGCATATATGTGCAGGAGTGCCAGCTTCCTCTCTCTTCAGTCTCAATTTCTGTGCTGCCTCACTATTGACTCTTGGTGTTTTATCTCCAGAGATCTGCTTAAAGTATGTTGGTGTATTCAATATTCTGTTATCTTTCAGTGGAAGTAGAACTTCCTGGCTGGATCTAGTCAGCTACCTTTGCCCTCATTTCCCAATATTCATTTTTAAGTTTCAAAGGAGGCAAAACATTCCCTGGATTCCAGAGTACAGCATCCTTCCTACAGATATCCCAGTACACCTGTAAGACATAAGAAGACAGAGGATGTAATGGAGTCATCTGGGAACTCCTGGAACTGGTGAGACAGAGTAGTAGAGATGGGCCAAAATATTGTTTTTAATTTTTTCATGAGACTTCTGTGATCCATGTGTTATTTAGAAATGTGTTAACTCAGTATCATGAGGTTTTCCTGCTATCTTTCTATGGCTGAATTCTGGTTTAATTGCATCGCCGTCTGTTAGGTAGATTCACTGTGCACTGATTACTGTTGTAACCCACTGCATCTTGAATTGCACTTTTACTACTTGCCCAAGTCCAGTAAGACAGAAGTTGTACAACATGAGTTTATTATTTACACATAGAAAATAAGAGACAACAGAAGTCTAGCATTCAAGAGAAGACATTCCCTCAAGTTTCAGGAAAGCTGTTTAGGGCAGGTGGAATTGTGTTTGCATATGCTTCACCTGCGCTACAACTGAAGGCAACTAGAAAGCAGTGTACCCTGGGTTTTATAACCTGGAGGGCACTGGACACCCTGGGCTAAAACACTGAAGGATATGTTGTTTCTAAAGGGACTGGAACACAGCTTGGGCTGTTCTGGCTAGTTCTTTCTCATCTCAGGATGTTGCATTGTCAGCATTATTCCACAGTTATTCTTGAGAACTGCAAATAAGAAGAGGAAAAGATAGAACTAGGTCAAACTCAGGCCACCTAGAAAATTGTCCTGAATTGTCTGTGGGCATACTTTGTATGGTTTTTATTATTTAAATTTGTTTGAGTGTGTTACATGGCCCAGAATTTGGTCTATCTTAGTGAATGTCTCATGTTGCAAAGAATGTGTTCTGCTATTTTGGATAAAGTATTTTATAAATGTCAATTAGATTCAGTTGACTGCTCCTGCTGTTCAGTTTACCTATTTTCATACATTTTCTGCCTGCTGAATTTGTCAGTTACTGATAGAGTAACAAGCCTGCAAATATAGTCATAGATTTGTCTATTTTTACTTGAAGTTCCATCAGGTTTTGCTTTACATATCTTGATGCTCTATTATTAAGTAAGTACACAATAATGATGGTTATGTCTTCTTGAAGAATTTACCTATTAATAATTACGCAATGCTCCTTTGGTCCCTTATGATTTGTTGTTTTATGAAGTCTATTTTTTCTGAAAATAATATAGCTTTTCAAGTTTTCTTCTTATTAATATTGGCATGATATATCTATTTTTATAATTTATGAGTTTGGAAAGCTAAATGACACATAATTTTATTACATGCCTCCCTGTAGGTAAAAATTAAGCTCTGGTAAAATAGTTTTCTGTTGGAGAGAAAGCCTTTGTTACACAGAACCCTCTGGAAATATTTCATAATGCTGCTTCTTCCCCCACCATCTATCAGAGCCACACACACACACATACAAATCGTTTTTACTCTTCCTGGTACTATGCTGGTATGCTGGTGGGGTAGCTGAAGATAAAATCAAAAGAAGTACCTCCCCACTCACCCACAAGGCTATGGCCCCTAGAGTTTCTCTAATTGTTGGTTTATATTCCTCCTCACTGTTTTCACAATATTAGCATTTAAATATATTTTACGGTTCATGGCCCCAGCAACTTCTGTTTCAAATAAATAGATCTTGGCATAACTTTGATATTCACCTGTCTCTCCAAATTTCAGGATTGTAGTCTCCCCTGTAGGTCAATATTCTGATGAGTCCCATAGATTTTTTTTTCTTTTTGTTTTTCTTTTGTTTTAGATTTTTAGGTTGTTATAAAAATTTGAAGTGATGATTTCTAATCTTATTACATGTTGATAATGAAAGTTGAAATTCAGCACACTAATTTTAACATTACTATTCTTAGGAAACACATCACCTTATTCATATTTATGTGCAAGAACTATTAACATGGACTTATGTACCCACCAATTGGTCTGGAGGATATAGTCTCTTTTTGGGCAAATACTTCGCAGTGACAATTCTGTAACAAGGAGCATGGATTTTGCTAGGTCTCTCAGTCACTGAGTGTATGAAGAAACAGACAAAATCAACATTCAGAAAGTATCTTCTGAGTGTCAAACACTACAGTGGCTATTTCATACATGAAGTCTCATATATTCACGTTTATCATTAAAAGACATAACATTATTGTCCCAGTGTAAGACACTGGATCAGAAAAATCAGTCAAATGTCCAAGGGTATACAGATCAATTAGAAAGTGAACTGATATTTTAAACTAAGTATATATAATCACAAAGACCCTGTGCTTTCAAATAAAATGGAGCTTGGTTAGTAATTTTATTGGAATTTTAATGTAAATATGATTACATATATAAAATTATTTGAGAAAAATTAAGCATTTGCACCAGACAATCTCCCAATCTCAACACACTGTATTTTTATTCATTTAGTTAAGTTGCTTCTGATATATTTGTCATTGTCTATGTGCAAAGTATATACCAGGCTCATCCCTGATTTTCTTAAGTATGATCTCATTTGCTAAATCAAGATTATCACTGTAAGAGCTCCCATCCTCAACCAGCCTCCATCAGAATTCCAGAGCTCCCTTTTCTTTGTATTGCATTCCTCTTTACTTTGGCAAATAGTATTTTCTAAAAGCAGTGTCTCATTTTATTTACTTTTTTGGTGTTCAGGAAAGTTGCTGAGACAATACTTTATCACCTCACCTGTTACAGTTCTTGTGTGATGCCAGTCTTTTCTTATACAAGGATAGCGTCTGTATCTGTTTATTACATTTTGCCTTACATTCTATTTTTATGTCCTCCTTTAATTTTTTTTCTTTCAAACCTGTGTCTACTGTAAAGAGTTAGAAATACGACATTAGTGAGCTTAATGAATACTTGGCAGATAAATGAATAAATTAATGAAACTAGATCATTTTGCATATATATTCACATATATTTAATAAATTAACAAATGCATATGTTAATATAAAATCCTGATGTCTCTTGTTATGTTATAACTGAAACTCATTCAATCCAGTTAGCAGATATGAAATACTACTATTCCGGATTGAAATCATCATGTTTTTTTCAGAATTCAAGGTAATACAGAGTTGAGATAAAAGAAATCTTAGATACGGATCACTATAGACATGGTCATTGATTGAATATGAAAATAAATATACAATGTATCTCTGTTTAAATTTGTTAGTGGATATCTTTAACTTAGAAGAAGACATTGCACAATAGTATTATTCCACATCATATATATGTATTATATACAGATGTATGTGGGTGTATGTGTGGGGTCTGTGTGTGTGTGTGTGTCTGTTGTGGCATGGCCACTAAAGACAATAGTGTATTTCAATGTAAATCATTCTGATTTACTGCTAACTAACAGACAGCTTTTAGATGAATAGGGCTATAAATGTTTGTAAACATTAGATTCCACAGAACACTTTTCTTCAGGGAACTGTTTCATGTTAATAAGCCTTGTATTTTTCAATCTGCAATACCCTAAAGAGACACAAAGTAATAATGCCTTCATCAAAGCATAATGTAGAGCAGTTCATTCAGATAACTTAGTGTAAGGGGCTTTCTCCATACATACAATTCTGGAAAGAGCAAATAAAATAAATTAAATCTGAATGGAACACCAATTGTGCATGTTATGTATGTTGCTATAAGTACAGTGATATAATAAAACTGAATTATTATAACAGTGTAATGCATTGGGATACATTTACATATAAGAGTATCATGTACAAAGGGCAGTGGATTTATATTGCAAACATATGCTTTAGCCTTTGCCTTTCTAGTTACTGAATCTGCGCCTTAAGTTACATTACATAAATTCTAAGAGACTCCATTTTCTTTATCTATAACTAATAATAACATATGTTTATGATTTAGTTCTCTTTCTCTAGATAATATTTTAAATGGAAGTATTTTACATCTAGAAATAAACCAGCAACTGTTGAAAATGCTGACTCCAGTTAAAGAGAAATGTTAATGCAGAACTAAGACATACTCATAACTTGGAAAGTTAAAATAATGGTAGTCAATGAGATTTTCAACAGAAACATTGTAGAAAGAAAAGAGTAGAGTGCTAAGGGCAAAACTTGAAAATATTTATCGGTTCTTTCCTCTCTTGAAATGTTGATTCATATATCCAAATCTTACTGGTCATACCAATAAAAATACTAAACAGCTATCAAAAATATTAATTTAAAATATAATCAGAAGAGTGAAAGCATATTAAAATTAATGGAAACTTTCTATGAACCATTTAGATATTAAATTCTAGTCGGTTTCTGTGATCATGATTATGTGATTATGACCATTAACAATCTATTATCTCTAATTGTTTGAATAACTTAGCAGTGAAGATTCAAAGGTTTTATCTTGATTTTCAGTTTTATTTTATACGTTATTAGTATCAAATTCCATTTATTTTTAGGAAAGATAAAAAAACAAATGAATAAACCAAAATATACATTTATTTGATATTTGCTTAAATTGCATAGACTATTTTTTCACCATGATATAACTAACATATATTAAATACTTAATAAATTCTATATATTAAAGAATTTTAAATGCATATAAGTTAAGACTGATAAACATGTTTGATGTTAGTATTATTACTTTAAGTTTAGAGATTAATCTCCTTATGAATGATCACACGGTCACTAATTTAGATAGGATTTAAATTCAGGCAGTTTGCCCTCAGAGTCAGTATTCTTTATTTCTATACCATAGACCTACCATATGCACAGTTTTTCATGAAAATACTATAAGAATTGTTACATGCACATGCACACATATTTATTTAGAAGTTAATTTCTAGATTTCTATAATATACTTGTGTGTCAAAGTCAAAAATATTTTTGTCAGAATTCAAGAACTTACGCAATTTATAAACTCAGCTTCTCTTACTCTTTCTCCCTCAATTATTTAAATAAAAAATACTTTGGATTCAAAGTTAAGATAGTATAGGATGTTCTGTCATAATTAAATTTTATTTTGATTCCATTCTTCTCTTACATTTTTGCAGCTCTTCTTAAAATTTTATATTTTAGTAATCTTTTTTTTTTTTTTTTTTTTTTTTTTTTACTATGCTACAATGGAAGTAGAATACCATTAACTGTTTAATTGTAAGTCATAGTTGCTTTTTTCTATATTTTCCTATTGTATACATTAGATTGTTGTCTTTGATTTGACTAAAGATAAAAGTGCAGAGAAGATAACAATGGAAAATATTTGTAGTTATAATGGCTTCTAGAAATAGCTTAATTCTATATTATTTTGATATAAGCAATGCTAAAAATAGCTTACCAAATTATGATTCCTTCTGGCCTTTCATTCTTGACTTGAAGGAAGACCAGCAAGGAAATCAACTCACCCTTAAAGACTAAGTACAACAATAGGACAATGGGGAAAGAAGGAAATAAACTACAGAAGAAGAAAGAGAAAAGATCAAGGAAGAAAAAGGGAAATTGAGAAGAAGAGAAAGTAGAGGAGGAGGAGAAAATGAAAGACTGGTAACAATAATATGGTTAAACTAATTTTTCATGTTTAATCAGAAATTCACTGATCTTGTTATATATAATAAAATAACTTATAATTATCTATTTTACTTTTTAGTCTCTTATAAATAAATATTGTAAATATTCCTTCCTCTCTCTAGCTACTAATTTCATATCTCTCATCAGTAACTTTCATTCACTAAAACTTATTTAAAACCAGATGTCAAAGGGAATAAGTTGACAAAACCATGCCCCTGCAAGAAAGGGTAGATCAGAGTATGATGTAAATTACATCGAGAGTGAAAAGTGGAGTCAATGCTGTATCCTTTGTTCCAAAGTTTTTTGTTTTGTTTTAATTAAATCATAAGCTTTATTATGTATAAATACCATATAACTATATGTATATGCATAATTATCCTAACTTTAGAGAAACTAGTAAATAATTACAGCTGATTTTTTTGTCTGAAATTATACAAATAAGAAAACAATGGGGTAAAGTGTTCAAAGAAAATAACCAGCCACCTAGAATTTTGTAGCCAGTAATATTATCCTTCAAAAATGAGGAGAAAAAAATACTTCCTCAGAACAGAGAAAATATAGTATCAGCAGAAATTTCTTTTAAAAATGTTGTAAAATCTTCTTCAGAAAGGAGAAAAATAACGTAGGTCAGAAACTTAGATCCACACAAAGAGCATCAGAGAGGGAATCAATAGGGATAAAGTATATTTTAATCTTCATTTTAATTGATCTAACAAATAACTTTGTTCAAAGTAATAAGGATAACAGTGTACTGGGTAATTATACTCTATGGATAAGTGAAATGGATTAAAGCAGTGATATAACATATGAGAGGGAGAAATCTATAACACTCAAAGGTACCTACATTATATGTGAAATGATGTAGTGATATTTGAAGTTAGAGTACATTAGTTAAAAACATATATTGAAGACTGTAGGATAACCATTAAATATAGTAAAGTAAGATATAATTAAATTGCCCATAGATGAGAGAAAAATTCAATTATCTAAAATGCTAATAAAAACAACAAAAAAAGGCTGAACAAAGGGGAATAAGTAGAAAGAAAGTGCAGTAAGTAGGACATGATTACAAACAAGGACTAAGAAATGTTTAACTCAACTATATTAGCAGTAACTGTAAATGGGAACAGTAGTAATACACTAATTCTAAGGCAGAGACACTCAGAATGTTATAGAAACAAGTCCTAACTGTATGTTGTCTACAAGAAATAGCCCTTAAATATAGAACCAAATAGTTTGAAGGAAAGATGGAAAAGGTATACCATGCTAACTTCAGTGAAAAAAAAAAAAAAAATACTGCAGTTACTATTTTAATTTCAGACCAAGCGGAATTTCAAATAAACTTTTTTTTTCAGGACTAATAAAGGGACACCACATAATGATAAACGGGTCATTCCTCAAGAAGATACAACAAATCCTAAACTTGTATGCATCTAACAACACAGTGTCAACCTGCAAGAGGCAGTAACTTACATTAAAAAAATTACTGACTTTAACATTTCTCTTTCAGTAATTGATAAATCAAACAGGAGTAAATCAATAAAGATGTAGTGATAGTGAATAGCACTATCAACCAACTTTGTCTAATTGATATTGATAGAATACTCCATCCTCAACACCAGCAGAATATTTATTCAACTCGATCTCATATAGAACATTCACCAAGATACTATTGTATGATGTAGAAGGTCACAGGATACAAGGCTAATATGTAAAAATCATTTTGCATTTTATATCTTACTAAAAAATGGGAATTTAAATTTTAAAAGTGTTTCCACAGTGGCTGAACTAATTTACACCACGAACTTAAACTCACCAACAGTGTACCAGTGTCCCTTTTGGTCTACAACTTCACCAACACCTGTTATTTTCTGACTTTTTAACAAGTTATTCTAACTTGTGTGAAATAGTATCTCATTATGGATTTAATTTGCCTTTATCTGATGATTAGTGATGATGAGCAATGTTTCATATGTTTGTTGGCTGCTTGTATGTCTTCTTTACAGAAGTATATATTCAAATCTTTTGCTTATTTTTTAATGAGGTGATTTGTTTTATGCTTTTTGAGTTGTGTAAGTTCCTCATAGATTCTAGATATTAGACCTTTGTTGGATACATAGTTTGGGAATATTATCTTCCATTCTATAGGTTTCTCAGATAACTAAGATTTGAGCTATAATTTGACCCAGAAATCCCATTACTGGGTATATACTCAAAGTAAAATAAATTGTTCTACCAAAAGGACATGTGCATCCATATGTTCATTGCAGCACTACTCACAGTAGCAAAAACTTGGAATCGACCTAGATGAAATAAAGAAAATGTGTTAGATATATACCATGAAATACTATGCAGCCATAAAAAAGAATGAAATTATGTCCTTTACAGCAACATGGATGCAGCTGGAGGCCATTATTATGAACACACTAATCTAGAAACAGAAAACTAAATACCGTATGTTCTCATGTATAAATAGGAGATAAATATTGGGTACACTTTGACATAAATATAAAAACATCAGATGCTGAAGACTACTAGAGGTGCAAGAGAGGAAGTGGGGCAAATGTTGAAAAACTACCTATTTGGTACTATGCTCATTATCTGGGTGATTTATTCAACTGTATACCCCAAATTTAAGCATCACACCATATACTTTAGTAGTAAACCTGCACATGTATCTCCTGATTATAAAAGCTGAAAAAATTATTTATAGTATTAAAAATGTAAGAAAGATACAAATCTTTCAAAATATATATGGGATCAGTGTGCAGAAAACTATAAAATTGTATTGAAGTTAAATCAAAGACCTAAATAAATGGAGATGTATTCCATAGTCATACATTGGAAGACTCAGTGTTGTTAAGCTGCCAGTTCTTCCCAGTGTGTTCTACAGAGTCAATGTAGCTCCAATCAAAATTCCATCAAAAAATTATTTAAGAATCAGTACACAGATTCTAAAATTTATATGGAAAGGTCAAAGACATACAATAGACAACACTGTGCTCAAAAAAAGAAAGTTGAAAAATTAATACTACTCAATTTTAACACAATACAGATTTATACTAACGAAGACAGCCTGGTATTTGCTCAAGAATAGATTCATAGATCAATGAAACGTAACTGAAAACCCAGAAATAGACTGACATTTAAAAAGTCAACATGTTTTATTTTGCACAAATGTGTATAGAAACTTTATTCATAACTTCCCCAAATTAGAAGTAAGTTTGTGTGTGAAGAATGCAACCAAGATGTCCTTCAATAGGTAAATAAACAAAGTGTTGGACATACTTCACACATACAATGGGTTTTTATTTAGCTGTAAAGAATAAGGAGCTATGAAGACATAAAAAATGGAGGAAACTTAGAATGCACATTTCTAAATGATAAAAAGTTGTATGCAAATGCTATATACTGTGTGATTATAATTATATGGCATTCTGGAATGTTGAAGCTACAGTGATGGAAATATCAGTGTTTGTGAAGGTTGGAGAGTAGGAGGAGGGTTAAATAGGTGAAACAGAAAATTTATTTGTGGGGTGAATTTTCTGTTTCAGCTGCATTTGCTAATCTTAATAGATAGCATTTTTATTCTTTTTCAGGGGAAGAGTATTTTCCAATTTAACTTTTGATTTATTCCTTGCTATTTAAAAATATATATATACTTTTTAATTTCCATTCATATTTCTTTTTTAAATGTATCATTAATTCCTGCATATTCAGGGATTCTCCTGTATTCTGTTGTTGTTGTTTCTATTCTATATGCAAATATAATTGTGGAAATATGACACTATGCATGCCAAAATCAATTGCACTCTACAACACAAATAGTGGACGTTTATGTATGCAAATTTAAGAAACATTGATGATGGGGATTGCAGAATAAAATGCAGAATGTTACAAAATGATTTAACTGCATGTCAGATGTATAAAACAACTTTACTGAAGGACATTGGGGGAGAAAGCTGTTGATCTAGTAACTTTGAAAATGGTTGAAATTTGTAAGACTAAATGTAAAAGAAAAGGCCGCTAAGCACCATAATCTAGCTGATAAATTGTGTCCTGCAAGGTTATTAACATTTTTGACACTGCTATATATGTATACTGGAAAAGAGCAACAAAGCAAATATATGGTGAA
The DNA here is from genome assembly GCF_002776525.5 of Piliocolobus tephrosceles. Taxonomy (NCBI): domain Eukaryota; kingdom Metazoa; phylum Chordata; class Mammalia; order Primates; family Cercopithecidae; genus Piliocolobus; species Piliocolobus tephrosceles. The sequence continues at coordinate 27,091,894 of NC_045437.1, forward strand.
TGGTGGGAGTCAGATTTCTCATTGATGGAGTGAGACTCTTTAGAAAAGTAAGGGGGGTGATGAGGCAAATCCATGTGCTATAGGATTAGAGTGGGAGACATTAGTGTAAGTTCATGTATAGTTAACTATAGGTACAGATGGATATGTATTTATGCACATATTTATATTTATACATTTAATAGTATATTCATATATTTAATTGCTTTTTCAGCAGAGAGGACCTGGAAGCAAGGGCCCTCTAGTTGTCATACATAGATCTAGCACCCAGATCTTGATTTGTAATACAATTCTAGAATAAAAGGATCAAGGACTCCTTGAAGTAATGGCTGTTTGTAAGGCTGGGGTAGGAAATACACAAGATTATTTTGGAGTATCTTATAGTTCCAGAGAGTGAGGAATTGTTAAAAAAAAAAAAATACTGCAAGATAATATGTCAAAACCTAGCCATAACTAGGGAAACAGTAACAAAAAGAAATAGCTTTTAATAGCCACAGTCAGAACAATTTGAACAAAAAGCCCACAAATGTGTTATTGAATGTAACCAGAGTATAACATAAACATTCATTAATCTGTAATGATATAAATGACTGAAAACATAAATAAATAAGAAAAGGAGACAAATATTGCATGTAGAAGAATTTCAAATAATTTATGTAGATATTCCATCCTCAAAAAAGTGAAAATTAACTGCACTGATGATGTGTTTTGCATAGTATGTTTCTCCAAAGAGTACAGAGTGAAAAGGGGGAAATATTACCTTTGGAGTACAGAAACTTGACAAATACTACCATATCCAGGTGATCAAGGTCAATGTGTCAACATGAAAGTGAAGTGACATGAATAGCATGTATCTTTGATATCTTTTGATAAAAATTCACGTGTTCTCTGTGGTCTTCTTCCCCCAAACCAATAACCTTAGTGTAATAAGAAAACATCATGGATGAGATCTTGGAACTAAAAACAAAAAAAAAAAAGTAAATTAAATAACGAGGGCAATCTAAATGGAGTACAGATTTTAGTTAGTAATAATGTGTAAATACTGGTTTATTCATAAACCAATAAATAAAATTCAATTCTAATAGAAGATATTAATAATAGAAGAACCTGGATGTGATCTACATAAGAGCTCTGAACAATTTTCACAGTTTTCTGTAAATCTAAAACGTAGTCATGCATTGCCTAATACAGGGAATATGTTCTCAGATATATGTCATCAAGCAATTTTGTCACGAGACCATCATAGAACGTACTTACACTAACCTAGATGTCATAGTCCACTATGTACCTAGGCTATGTGGGTATAGCCTATTGGTCCTATGCTACAAACCTGTATAGCATGTTCTTGTAGTGAATACTATTGGCAATTGTAAAACAATAGTAAGTATTTGTGTATCTAATCTTCTCTAAGCATAGAAAAGGTAACAGGCTGTACTGCAACATTGTAATAGCTATGTCAGTATGTGATATTAATATTGCAGCTCAATTATAATCTTATAGGACCACTTTCATATATGTGGACTGCCATTGACCAAAACATGTCATGCAGCACATGACTAAAAAATGTAGTCAAATACAAAATAAACTTTATTTTGCTAAAATGCAACATACTGTAAAAAATAATGTTTATTTTTTAACAAACAAGTTTATTAATATGATGTGAGTGAAATGATATCTCACTGTTGTTTCATTAGGTATTGTCTGCATTGTGTGTAAAAATTCAACCTCTTTTCACATAATTATTTTGAGAGCATTTTGAATTATTTACTTTTGTGTTTGATTATATCCTCGGCATATTTTTGTGTTTTTTAAACCTTGTTGCTTTGAAGAAATTCTGCAATATATTTTGGTTAAAAATTCTTGGTTAATTATATGCTTTGAAATATCTTCCCTTAATCGTTTGCTTATATTTTAATATTATTTGTTTTATTTTATTTGTTCAGAAAAAAATATTTAAAGTATATATAACATTTTAATCTTAATTTTGATCCTTGTACTTACATTTTATTTATAATTTCTATTCTACTCAATATCACAATAATAGTATCTTATTTGCTCGATGTCATTTGAGAGTTTTTCTTTAAATATTTATGTCCTAAATTAATATGGTTTTACTGTATCCCCACCCATGATATGGTTTTGCAGTATCCCCATCCAAATATCATCTTGAACTGTAGTTCCCATAGTCCCTACATGTAACGGGGGGAACCTGGTGGGAGGTAATTGAAACTATGGAGTGGTTATCTTCATGCTGTCCTCATCACAGTGAGTGACTTCTCATGAGGTCTGACGGTTTTAAAAGGGGCTTTTCACCCTTCTGCTCAGTACTTCTCCTTCCTGTTGCCATGTGAAGAAGGATGTGTTTGCTTCCCCTTCCACCATGATTGTAAGTTTCTTGAGGCCTCCCAGCCATGCTTAACAGTGAGTCCATTAAACCTCTTTCCTTTATAAATTACCCAGTCTCAGGTATTTCTTTATTAACAGTGTAAGAATGAACTAATACAGTAAATTGGTACGAGGTAGTGGGACACTGTTGTAGAGATACCTGAAAATGCTGAAACAACTTTGGAACTGGGTAGCATGCAGAGGTTTCAATGGTTTGGAGGGCTCAGAAGAATACAGGAAGATGTGGAAAAGTTTGAAATTTCTGAGAGACTTTTTGAACGGCTTCGATCAAAATGCTGATAGTGATATGGGCAATGAAGTCCAGGCCGAGATGGTCTCAGATGGAGATGAGGAACTTGTTGGAAACTGGAATAAAGGTGACTATTGTTATGTTTTAGTGAAGAGATTGGTGGCATTTTGCCACTTCCCTAGAGATCTGTGGAATGTTGAACTTGGGAAAGATGATTTATGATATCTACTGGAAGAAATTTCTAAGTGGCAAGGCATTCAAGAGGAAGCATATCATGAAAGCTTGGAAAATTTGCAGCCTGACAATGCAATAGAAAAGGGAAACCAGTTTTCTGGGGAGTAATTCAAATTGACTGCACAAATTTACATAAGTAATGAGGAGTCAAATGTTAATCACCAAGACAATTAGGAAAAATGTCTCCAGGGCATGCCAGAGGTCTTAATGGCAGCCCCTTCTGTCACAGGCCTAGAGTCATAGAAGGAAAATATGGTTTCGTGAGCCAGACTCAGGACATCCTGGCTGTGTGCAGCCTAGGGACTTGGTACCCTGCATCCCCCCTGCTCCAGCTGTGGCTAAAATGAGCCAAGGTACAACTCAGTCTATGGCTTCAGAGGTTGCAAATCCCAAGCCTTGGCAGCTTCCATGTGGTATTGAGCCTGGTGGTGCACAGAAGTCAATAATTGAAGTTTGGGAACCTCCACCTAGGTTTCAGAGGATGTATGGAAACACCTGATTGTTCAAGCAGAAGTTTGCTGCAGGGGTGGAGCCATCATGGAGAACTTCTACTAGGACTGTGTGGAAAGGAAATGTGGGGTGGGCACCCCAATAGAGAATCCCTGCCGGGGCGCTATTTAGTGGAGCTATGAGAAGAGGGACACTGTTCTCCAGACCCCAGAATGGTAGATTCACCAACAGCTTGCACCGTGCACCTGGAAAACCCACAGACACTCAACACCATCCTGTGAAGGTAGTCAGGAGGGAAGCTGTACCCTGTAAAACCACAGGGGTTGAGCTACCCAACGTCCTGCAAGCCCACCTTTTGCATCAGTGTGATCTCGATGTGAGACATGGAGACAAACAAGATTATTTCAGAGTTTTAAGGTTTAACTGTCCTGCTGGATGTTGGACTTGTATGTGACTTGTAGCCCTTGGTTTGGTCAACTTCCCCCATTTGGAATGAGTGTATTTACCCAATGCCTGTACTCTCATTGCATCTAGGAAGTAACAACTTGCTATTGACTTTACAGGCTTGTAGACAGAAGGGACTTGTCTTGTCTCAGATTGGACTTTGGAGGTGGACTTTTGGGTTAATGATGGAGTGGACTGAGACTTTGGGGGACTGCTTGAAAGACATGATCGTGTTTGGAAATGTGAGAAAATGAGATTTGGGAGGAGTCAGGGGTGGAATGATATGGTTTGGCTCTGTGTCTCCACCCAAATCTCATCTTGAATTGTAGTTCCCATAATTAGTCCCCATGTGTTGCGGGAGGGGCCTGGTGGGAAATAAATTAATCATGGGTGCTGTTCCCTCTATGCTGTTCTTGTGAGAGTGAGTGAATTCTCATAAGATCTGATGGTTTCATAAGGGACTTTTACCCCTTTGCTCAGCATTTCTCCTTCATGTGGCTATGTGAAAAAGGATGTGTTTGTTTCCTCTTCAGCCATGATTGTAAATTTCCTGAATCCTCCTCAACCATGCTGAGTTGTGAGTCAATTAAACATCTTTCCGTTATTAATTATCCAGGCTTGGGTATGTCTTTATTGACAGCATAACAGCATGAAAGTGGACTAATATGGTTAACTTATTTGGGAATTTTGTCTCATGTAGTGTGATGGAATCATACCTTATTGTTTTTTGTATGAATAGCTACTTTTTAAAATAAGATTTATTGAATTGATGTACCCATGGATTTGCAATGTTTTTCTAACAAATAGGAGTTCCATGGCTTAAAATGACTTAGTTTCATACTTTTTATTCTCTTTGTTTTGTTGTCCACTATTTTACCAATGTTATAATATAGCATAATCATAGCTCTGTCTTATAGAAACAATTTCTTGCCTTATTTTTAAAAGTATGATTATAATTCCTTTCCTTAACTTTTCACTTAACCTTACAAAAGTTTAGGTATTTATAGGCTCACATTCTTGCTATTCTGTTTGAACCACTGGAATAAATAAGAATATTTACCCTTAAATCTCACTTTCATATCGCAAACTGACCACCTTTAATGACTGTGGATGACTATGCTTGGTTTAAGATAAACATGGATATGCCATTTTTTTGACACGTATTTCATCATGATATGATTTTGTGATTAGTTCATTTTAAATGTATTCGGTGCTGCACCATACTATTTATGTATCTTTGGGAAAATGCTAGTGATGAATTTCAAATAACTAAAGTTTGTCCTTGTGAAATCATCAAAAATCAGCTGCATGAAGGAATTCATCCTGTAACTTTTAAAAGTCATGATGTAGACTTTTAAAATCTTGTCTATAAAGCCGACAAGATTCACAGAAATCAGAGATATACTCTGATTAGACTCATATATATATGTATATGTTATACTCTGATATATACATATCAAAAACCTAAGTGTGTGTGTGTACATACATACATACATATATATGTGTGTGTGCATATATATATATATATATATATATATATATATATATATATATGTGTGCATACATTTGAGTTTTTTAGTAGTTTTCTTTGGTCTTTCAGAAAAGTCACAAATGTTATCAACTCAAAATTACATATATAAACATTTTTGCGTGCATATATGTGTGTATGTGTTTGTATATATAAGCATATACACACACATACTCTGGGAGACATAAAATGACAGTAAGCTTTTAAATTATAAAGTGAATAATTTGTAAAATCGTATCACATATTCTCTTGGGGGCAGAAATTTTTTCAGCATTGTAAAATATTAACGTTTGAGTGTTCTTGATTTTAAAGATACAAATATAATGTGGATATTAACGTTTTAAATATATTATTTTCTTAAAATTCTGAGTGAAAGAAAATGTACTGAGTGCCTCATGTATATATAACTCTGACATTTCTGTGCAGACGTTTTCTCTATTTTACTAATTATGTTGCAAGCTCTTCCATTGTAAAGTCATAACATCAAAATTTAGTAAAATGAAATTCCGTTGTATTTTAATGCATCAATATTTTATTTTTGTTTCTCACAATTTCTCAAGGCTCTTTGATAAACCTAAACTTTTTTAAAAATTAATATTTTATCTACGTTGATACATTACTTGTTTCTTAAACACATTCACAGTATTCTAATATTTCAAAATAGGCAGATGAGTTGAGGATATGATATCAGCATTTAAACAACACGTATTTGTTTGTTGTATTGATTTACAAAAGGAAGCAGATACATTTTCTGGTACACATACTTGATTCACAGAACAGTTTCTGAAGAAGATGTGATTAATAACAATAAGTAAAACAATGCTTTCCAGTTTCTTTTATATCTTGAAATATTCTTCATTTACCAGGAATGAAGAAAACATATGCTCTTGGCAAGGCACATATAATCACATATGGTAGACATCCAAGTTTTCCTCTAAAGAAAACTATTTACATTAAAAATGTAAAGTAAAATTAAGTCAGGGGGTTCTAACTGGGACCCATAAAGGTGCACCAAGTTCTTGGAGGGAACCTAGTGTTGAATTTTAGGAAAATGTGTTAATATTGTGAAATTGCACACAAAATCCTGTGTGACTGTTCCATTTTTAAAATAGCTTTTATTTTAAATGTAGGGGTACATGTGCATGTTTGTTATACAAATAAACTCATGTCACAGGGATTTGTTGTACAGATTATTGTACCACTAAGGTATTCAACCTAGTACCCATTAGTTATTTTTGATAGTCCTCTCCTTCCTCCCACCCTCCACCCTCTGGTAGGCCCCAGTGTTTGTTGTCCCCCCTCTATGTTTCCATGTGTTCTCATCATTTAGTTCCCATTTTTAAGTGAGAACATGCAGTATTTGGTTTTCTGTTTCTGCCTTAGTTGGCTAAGAATGATGAGCTTCATCTTCATTCATGTTCCTGCAAAGAGCAAAGAGCATGGTATATATGTATCATGTTTTACTTATACAGTCTAACATTGATGGGTATTTAGGTTGATTCCATGTCTTTGCTATTGTGAATAGTGCTGCAGTGAACATATTTGTGCATGTGTCTTTATGATAGAATGATATATATTTCTTTGAGTATATCCTTAGTGATGGTGTTACTGGGTCAAGTGGTGGGTATGTTTTTAGGTCTTTGAGGAATCACCACACTGCTTTCCACAGCATACATCACAGAACTAGAAAAATCTATTTTTAAATTCATATGTAACAACAACAATAACAAAAAAAAAAAAAAAACCAGAATAGCCAAGACAATCCTAAGCAAAAAGAACAAAGCTATAGGCATCATGCTACCTGATTTTATACTACAAAACAGCATGTTACTGGTACAAAAACAGATGCATAGACCAATGGAACAAATTAGAGAACCCAGAAATAAGGCTGCACAACTACACCCGCCTGATCTCTGACAAAGCTGACAAAAAGAAGCAATAAAGCAAGGACACCTTATTCTATAAATGGTGGTAGGATAACTGGCTAGTCATATGCACAAGACTGAAACTGGGCCCCTTTCTTATACCATATAAAAAATCAACTCAAGATGGATTGAAGATTTTAATGTCAAACTCCAAACTATAAGAACCCTGGAAGACCACCTAGGCAATACCATTCTGGACATAGCAATGGGCAAAGATTTCATGACGAAGATGCCAAAAGCAATTAAAACAAAAGCAAAAATAGACAAACGGCATCTTATCAAACTAAAGAGCATCTACACAGCAAAATAAATTGTCAACAGAGTAAACAGACAACCTACAGAATGGGAGAACATTTTTTCCACACAATGCATCTGACAAAGGGCTAATATTCAGCATCTATAAGAATTTAAACAAATCAATAAGCAAAGAACAAATAACCTCATTAAAAAGTGGGCAAAGGATGTGAACAGACACTTTTCAAAAGAAGACAGACATGCATTCAAGAATCATATGAAAAAATGTTCAACATCATTAATCATTTGGAAAATACAAATAAAAGCCACAATGAGATACCATTTTACATCCCTCAGAAAGGCTATTACTAAAAGTAAAAACAAACAAACAAACAAACAAAACAGATGCTGGCAAGGATATGGAGAAAAGGAAATGCTTATATACTGCAGGTGGAAAGGTAAATTAGTACAGCCATTGCAGAAAGCAGAGTTTGGTGATTCCTCAAAGAACTTAACACAGAATTACAATTTGACCGAGGAATCCCACCACTGGGTATATAGCCAAAAGAATATAAATCATTCTATTTTAAGACATACATTTGTGTGTTCTTCACAGCATTATTCACAATAACAAAGACACAAAATCAATTTAGATGCCCATCATGATTATATTGAATAAAGAAAATCTACATATTCATCCTGGAATACTACACGGCCATTAAAAAGAATGAGATCATGTCCTTTGCCAGCAACATGGATAAAGCTGGAGGCCAGCATCCTAAGCAAACTAAGCCAGGAACAGAAAACCAACTACTGAATGTTTTCACTTATAAGTGGCAGCAAAACATTAAGTACACATGGACACAAAGAGGGAGACTATTGCCACGAGGATCTACTTGAGTGTGAAGGGTGGAAGGGTGGCAGGGATTAAAAAGCTACCTATCAGGCTCTATGCTAACTACCTAGGTACCAAAATTATCTGTACACCAAACCCCTGTGACATGCAATTTAGTTACATAGCAAACCTGCAAATGAACCTCTAAACCTAAAATAAATGCTTTAAAAGAAACAACTTTTGGTTTCATTTATCTTTTGCATTATTTTGGCATCTCAGTTTCATTCAGTTTGGCTCTAATTTTGGTTCTTTTCTTCTGCTAGCTTTGCAATTGATTTGTGCTATTTCTTCGAGTTCCTTTAAGTGTGATGTCAGGTTGTTCATTTGAGATCTTTCTAACTTTTTGACGTAAGCGTTTAGCACCGTCATCTCTCTTAACATTGCTTTAGCTGTGTACCAGAGATTCTGGTATATTATGTCTTTGTTTTCATTAGTTTCAAAGAAGTTCTTGATTTCTGCTTTAATTGTATTGTTTACTCAGGAGTTATTCAGGAGCGGGTTGTTCAATTTCCATGTAATTGCATCATTTTAAGAGATCTTTGTACTAGTTTCTATTTTGATTGTAATGTGGTCTGAGAGTGTGGTTGGTCTGATTTTGTTGAGAGAATTGCTTTATGGCTGAGCGTGTGCTCAATTTTAGTGTGTGTGCCATCTGCAGATATGAAGAATGTATATTCTGTTGTTATTGGTTGGAATGTTCTGTAGATATCCATTAGGTCTATTTGGTCAAAGTTTGAGTTTAGGTCCCAAATACCTTTGTTCATTTTCTGCCTCAATGATCTGTCAAATGCCATCAGCGGGGTATTTAAGTCTGTCACTATTATTGTGTGATTATCTCAGTCTCTTTACAGGTCTTTAGGAACTTCTTTTTTGAATCTGGGTGGTCTAGCGTTGAGTGCATATACATTTATGATAGTTGTCTTCTTGTTGAGTACTTTTCATTGTGTAATATCTTTGTCCTTTTTGACCATTCTTCATTTAAAGTCTGTTTTATCTGAAATAAGCATAGCAATCCCTTCTCTTTTGCTTTTTCCATTTGCTGTAGAGATTTTTTTTCTCCATTCCTTTACTTTGAACCTATGGGTAACACTGCATATGAGAATGGTATCTGAAAACAGTAGATAGTTGGGTCTTGTTTCTTTATTCAACTTGCCACTGTGCCTTGTACGTGGGACATTAGGTCCATTTATAGTCAAGGTTAATATGGATATGTGTGATTTGATCCTGTCATTGTGTTGTCAGCTGGTTATTATGCAGACTTAATTGTGTAGTTGCTTTATTGTATAAATCTTCTATGTAATTGTGTTTTCTTTTGGTGTCTGGTAACGGTCTTTCATTTCCATGTTCAGTGATTCTTTAAAGACCTCTTGTCAGGTGTACCTGGTGGTAATAAATCCCCTTAGTGTCTGTTCATATACAAAGGGTTTCATTTCTCCTTCACATATGAAGCTTACTTTGTCTGTATATAAAATCATTGTACAGAATTTATTTTGTTTAAGGATGCTGAATATAGATCCCCAATACCTTCTGGCTTTTAGGGTTTCTGCTGAAAGTTCTGCTGTTAGCCTGATGATTCTATTTTTGTAGGTGACCTGCCCCTTCTTGCTAGCCACCTTTAAGATTTTTTCTTTTATGTTGACCTTGGAGAATCTGATGAATTTGTGTTCTGAAGATTATTGTCTTACCTCTTATCTCATATGTGTTCTTCAAATATTTTGAATTTGCGAATTGACCTCCCTAGGAAGTTTCAGGAATTTTTTATGGAAAATACTCTCAAATATGTTTTCCATTTTGCTTGTTCTCTCTCCCTCTCAAGGAAGCCAACGTGTCATGGATTTGTTCTCTTTACATAAGCACATATTTCTCAGATGTTTCATTCATTCTTTAATATTCTTTTTTTAAATTTTTGTCTGACTGATTTGATTTGAGGAAATAGTCTTCAAGCTCTGAGATTCTGAGATTATTTCCTCAGCTTGATCACTTTTGCTGTGAATATTTTTGATTATATTATGAAATTCTTATAGATATGAAATTCCTGTACTAAGTTTTTCAGCTGCTGTACTGAGCTAAACTTTTACTAAGTTTATCAAATCGGTTTGATTCCTTCTTAAAATAGCTATTTTATCTTTCAGCTTTTGCATAATTTTATTGGATTCCTTATTTTCCTTAGATTGTGTTTCAACTTTCTCCTGAATCTCAATAATCTTAATTGCCATTCAGATTCTAAATTCTATGTCTGTTATTCCAGACATTTCAGTCCGGTTAAGATTCATTTCTGGGGAGCTATTGCAGTCATTTGGAGGTAAGAAGACACTTTGGCTTTTTGCATTGCTAGAGTTCTTGCACTAGTTCTTTCTGATCTTTGGTTCTTTAAAGTCACTTTCCTTTGGGTGAGGCTTTTTGATTTTATATTCATAGTACCCTTGGAGGTTTGACTGTAGTTTTAGTTGGTTTCAGTCAACTGGTTTCATTTCTGGACAATACCAGGGAAACAAGGCTCAGCTCTGCAGTCCTAGGCTGCTTGCTCTAAGCCTGAGGTATGGGACTAGGCCCACGACATTGTTGTGTGGCCACTCAAGGTTTATCACCAGCTACTGAAAGGGATGAAGTGTTCCCAGTCCACTGGCAACAACACAGTGATGGAGATGCTGGCAAAAGCACTTTGTTTTGGTGGCAGTGGGGTCTGCACTTGCACATAGCAGAGGCAGCAGGATGGTAGGCTCATTGGGTCCACACATGTTTACACACTAACAAAATGGTGGGAGGATGCTGCAGGCAAGTGTGTGCCTACACAGCAGTGGGGGGAGAGAGCAAGCAGGTGCATGCTAGAAGGTACCTGTTGGCAGAAGCTCTCTGATGCTTCGGTGGGATTTTCAGGTGATGGAACTATGGCAGTGGCCACTGAGAACTGCCCCAGTCGGGCATCTGAGGCTTTGCCATAAGTGGATGTGGCCAGGCAGGAACCCTGGGAGAGGCCAGCAAGCAGAAGTGAAATCAGATCAGACTGATCCCGTTCCACTGGCAAGATTGCCCTGTTCAGTTCCTGTACAGGTATGATAGTCGACAAATCCCAAAACCACCTACAGGAGCATGGCAAGCCTTGAAGGATGGGCATAACTGACCACACTTCATTGCTGCTGTTCCCAGGCCAAACCTTCTAGGCTCCACACAGTCTGGAGTCCTGTCCTTGCCAACTCTCCAAACAGCTCTTCCTGCCAGCTCAAATGTCCAAGGGGGTTGTGAGGTCTGTTGAAGCTAGAATTCTGCTGGTCTGTGGTGAGAGTGGGTCACTGTATTTAAATCAGCCCATCCTTAGGAGCCACTTTGGGCCAAGAATGAGTGCTTGTGATCGGTAACACCATGTGGGGATCCCAGCTTCCTCTGCCTTCATCTCAGAGTTTGCATCCCCCTGCTTTCCACTTTCAATGACTTTCTTCCAAGCATTTCTTCAGAGTGTGCTCATATTCTTGACAGTCTGGTCTCTTGGTAAGAGATGCTCTTCCTGGCTGAGTCTAGTTAACTGTCTTGGCTCTTCCCTCAATTGTGCACTTCCAAAAGAGTGAATTTTATGGCATATGAATTGTATCTCAATTTTTTAAATCCTCAGTCTCCCAGGTACCTTGTGTGATGAGCACAAATACTTAACTTGCTGTGGGTCAGGGCCACTGTAGCTCCATTCCCAAGTTTGCATTCCAAGTCTGGATCTGAAGTGAGGGTTCCCGAGGTCAGACTGGTCCTTGGATAATGTTTCATTCTTCAGAAGGAGCATATTGAGTGAGGAGCTATGAATTTTTAATTTGTTCATCATGTGTCTCTTCCATATTGTATCCTAAGTTCCCAGAGAGGAATGAATGAATAAATGAACACATTTCATTTGTAAATATTGGCGATTTAAAGCATCATAAAAATATAACATTTAAAAATAATTTTAAAATAAAAATTTCATTTACCTGGACATTAATATAAATGTGACATATTGATGCAAATATTCCTACAACCAGAACCTAAAAGAATGTTATAAGTATAGTTATTCATCCAAAGTTTGCTCAATGAATACATTAATGAATGATCCAGGGAATTTATAATAAATAATTTATATGAATTTATTCTTATTTAATCTATATGTGAAAATTGCTGGCTATTTTAAGAATATAGGAATATTTCTTTAAACAATCTGATCTGTGATTATCCTTTACACCATCTGAAGGAAAAGCAGGTAAGAGCAAGATTACAGTCTCATAGGCCATATTTTAGTAATCCTTAAAACCATCTCTCAATGATACCTGGAGGAAACTGCATTTAAGTCCCTAGATTACTAGGAAGTAAATGTGCTTTGCAGTGGAGTTACAAAGTAAGTGCACACTAGTCTTGGATATTGGTCTAGTCAAAAAGGAGAGTCGGGAGAAAAGTAGAAAAAAGAGTGATGGTATTAACATTTGTATTCAATGAGGAAAGAAAGGTAAATTTATCCTAAAGAGGCACATGTTCTGGAAAGTTGAATTGCATTGTAATTTATGTTCCCTTCAAAACATATTTAAGGAAATAATTATGTCCATTGGTGCCTATTTGTCTACTGCATAGTAACAAAACTGCTTTCTTAGGCCACTGAACTGTTTCTTTATTATGCTCATCAGGGTGACTTTTTATTAATATAATGCTCACTGACTGCTATGTTCCTAACTAAAAAATATTGAGATAGTAATGTTTTTAACTTTTGTTACAGAAAAGATTAACTTTTAAGCAACTGACATTACTTTTCATGGTTTCATAATTATGTACTGCCAGATAAATAAGCAGTATTTTACACTTTGATTGCAGATGTCTGTGTAGATCTGTACGCAGATATTAAGAGAGATAAATATTACACAATTAATGTCATAGAAATTCTTCTAATCAAGGAAGCAATAATTAATATGTCTATATGCATTTACTAAATCTTAGACAATTGTCTTTTGCAGCTAATTTACATATCTATAGCAAAATAAGCACATTTAAACATTTTTAAATATGTAAAGTTTCTTTTCTCATATATAATAAAGAATAATTTTGTTGAATAAAATGAATTTTGAGGTCATTAAACAAAATGGTAGTTACTAGAATTGTTATAATATCCACACAATGATTCGTAGTAATTGTGTGAAAGTGATTCTTAAATTATTAATATAGTGATGAACAAGATATAAATGACCAGGAAAACATTCTCATAATAGAGACAACACAATGACAATATTAAACATTGTTTAGAAAACTTTCTAGTAAAGCTATTTTGTATAAGAGTCTAATTATCTCTTTGTACAGGGTAAAACCTTATAGTCTTGCAATGAACCACTTTATTTTCATTATCAAGTGCCTTAGTCTGTTAGAGCTGCTGTAATATTATTCCATAAACTGGGTGGCTTATGAACAACAGAAATTGATTTCTTACAGTTCTAGGTGCTGGGAAGTCCAAGATCAAGGTGCCAGCAGATCTGCTGTCTGGTGAGGACCTGCACTCTACTTCATATATAATGAGATTTGTGCTGTATGCACACATGGTGAAAGATGCAAACAAGATTCCATGGGTCTCTTGTCTGAACTAATCCCAGTCATGAGGACTCCGCTTCCTTTCGTGATCTAATCACAACCTAAAGTCTCCATCTCTTAAGAGTATAATTAGGGGACAATATTTCAATATATAAATTTTTGGGGGACACAAACATTCAGAAAATAGCAGCAGGGAAACTCTGTTTCAAATTTGAACCAACAAACTTCCTAATAGATTTTGAAATCCAATCTATAGACGAATTGTAGTCTGAAAACAGATATACACACATTCAGTTATGCATTTTGTGTGAAATAAATTCTAGATCTACGTCATATCAGAGAAATTGGAAGTTCTATTTAAGTGAAATTATTGTGAAATCATAATTTGTTCCATTAATCCTAACAACTTTATTCTAACATATGAGATTAAAAACATTACAATTTTGTGTTCTCACCCAGTATTGTTAATTATAATCATTTTTCTATTAGGATGCATTGCTAAAATTTTCTTCTACTAAAATACAGTGTTTACTTAGGAAATATTAAAATACTATTAAATAGTTCTCATCTATTTTTACTTTCTGAGCTATAAAATTCTCCTATTATAAATTCCCTGTTTGATCAAATAAATTTAATTTTGTTGTCTAGACATCCCTTTATTAGGAATGTTCTTGATTTTAAGAAACTACACCTAAAATCTACTTTGTTAATTGTTAAAGTTTGTAAACTGGAAAAGCTAAGGTACAGATGCTGTAAAATGCATCCAAACTGAAGGCAGTAACTGTGAGTAACGGCTTGAGAGGCAATTTATCATTAAAATATTTCTGCTTAATTGTATGACTATTTCTAAATTCCAATTTTTGTTTGACCCACCTTTTTGATATTCGTGGTTTTCATGGAGCAAAAACAGGATGTGTAAATCAGCAAAACTTTATTTTGTAACAAATATGTATTCAGTATAAGAATAATTAAAATAAATGGACTTATCTTTGCTATTTTAGGTTTTGTGTTTTTTCTGCTCTGTTTTGTTTTCTAACTTCTCAGTTGTATTATAACTGACTGTAAAATGAATCATCGTCTCATAGTCTAATAAATTCTCTGTAGAAATCTTCCTGGGAATTATATTCTGTTTTTAGTGCTAAGTTCAAAAACATAAAGTAGGCAAAATTTTCATGAAACTAAGTATCCAAATTAAAGTATAAGGGATTTTAAATGATCAAAACTAAAAACTAATATTTATGGACATAAAATCTCTGGTTAGAATGCTATATTATTTATAATATTCCACAGAATAATGAATTAATTCAAACTATATTCTACTAATTTTTAAAATAATTTACATGTGTAAATTTGAGTTTCCTTATCAGAAACAACATATCAACTTCGAGCCAATGAATTATTTTTCATTCAATCTTCACATTTAAGTTCTAAACAAGATAATTCATTGGCACATTTTTGTTAATTTTATGTATTTTTCACCTTTTAATTGTCTAATGCATCCAAATATTATTATGTGTCTGTCCTTCAAACATATTGATTGAATTGGTTGAATCTGACATAAGGAAGAAAAGCTTGAATGAGGGAATAATTTTATAATTAAAGTTTATTATTTAATCTTATTTTTCTAAATAAATTTGTCATTCTGAAGTTTGCAATGTTTCACAAAATAAAGAAGTTTTTAAGAAATCTTTTGATGTAATCAGGAATGTATCCAATATAGGTGGAAAAAAATATTTTCAAAATAATATTGTTTTTAGAAATTACAATGTGGGATCTATGTAGCATACAAAACACCAAAATAAATCTCATGTGGATTTAGAATTTAAATTTCACAATAACTATAAAATATTGCCCATAGGTGTATGTCCATGTGTATGTGTATGTATTGGGGAGAAAATTAGCTGTAGAACTTACATCAATAGGGAATGCCAGAAAAATACCTTGATACCTGACTCCATAAAATTCCAACTGTTTAACAAAAGTAAAACAGTGACATAAACACAATAATTACTTAAAAGGCAAAAGCTGAGATGTTTACATGTTTTCACTTTTAAATTCCTAAATACATACACATAAACACATATGTTAACATGAAACAAAGATCTTAAAAATACAATATACAAGGTACATGGAAATTACCTACATATTTAAAGCTATGGGCATCATTATTGAATAATCACAGTTATAAATTTTTTTTCCAGAAAAGTAATGGAATGTGATAAAAAAATTAAATTTTTAGAAATGGTTAAGGTATTGCAAAGAAGCTATGTTTCAACTTTAACATTTTGACTTAGATATTTGACAGGGGAGGTTTTTGATATGTCATCTTAAACTGTTTTCAAAATTGCCAAAAAACATCTTTTTTTTTTAAACCAAAAAATATATGGACCTCATTTTATTGATTCATATGATTTGAGAGCTTTTTGTCATTAGTCTATTAATAGATTATATCAATTGACTCTGAAATATAAACCAGCCTTACATCTTTGACATAAACCACGCTGGATCATGGAATACAATTATTTTATTTATTTATGAATTATAGTTGTGAGCATTTTGCTATAAACTTTTGCATCTATATTTATGACAATTGTTGGCATGCATATACATATTCTTTGATTTTAACATCAGAATAATATTAGTTTTATGAAATATGTTGCGATGTATCCTGGAAAACACTACGTGAAATTGGTGTAAATTCTTTGTTAAATGTTTTATAAAATTCTCCAGTAAAATTTTCTGTTCTGGAGATTTTTGGGAGGAGTTCTTTAATTAGTAATTTAATATTCTTAGTAGAATAGGGCTAATCAAATTATCTATTTTATTTGAGTGAATGTATTTTTGAGAAATTGATTTTTTGTTGTTGTCTAATTTATGTGTGTATTTTCATTCCTAGTACTCCCTTTTATATTTTTGATGTCTTCATCAGATCTTTCAAAGTCCTCAGTGATATCTCTTGTTATATCTATGATATTAGTAATTTGCAACTTCTCTATTTTTTGGACAACATTGCCAAACGCTCATCAATTTTTATTAATCTTTTCAATTAATAAGTTCTTTGTTCACTGATTTCTCTATTTTTTTCTGTTTTCAGTTTCATTAGTTTCTGCTCTTTAATATGACCTTATTTCTTGTTTGGGGTTTTTGTTCTAGGTATGCTATGTTCTTGATGAAAGATTTTTGATTATTGATTTTTTATTTTTATAGAATATTGTTTTAATTGACACATAATGATTGTGCATATTTGTGGGATACAGAGAGATATTTTGATACATGTAAGCATTGTGGAAAAATTAAATCAGGGTTTTTAGGATATCCATTACCTCATACATTTATCACTTCTTTGTGGTGAGAACATTTACAATTCTTACTTCTAGCTATTTTGATATATACAATATAATATTCTTAACCACAATAATTGTACTGTGCAATTGAACATCAGAACTTATTCCTCCTATCTGTTATTTTGTACCTTTTGACTAAACTCAAATGCCCATCAATGATAGAATGAATTTCAAAAAATATGTGGTACATATACACCATAGAATACTATGCAGCCATTAAAAAAAAAAAAAAAAAAAAAATGTCCTTTGCAGGAACATGGATGTAGCTAACACAGGAACAGTTAACCAAACACCAGATGTTCTCACTTATACGTGGGAGCTGAATTATAAGCATACATGGACACACGGAGGTGAACAACATATGCTAGGATCTGTTGGGGATGGAAGTGGGAGAGGAAGAGCATCAGGAAAAATAGCTAATGGATATTGGGCTTAATACTTAGGTGATGGGATAATCTGTGCAGGAAACCACCATGGCATACATTTACCTATGTAACAAGCCAGCACATCTTGCCCGTGTACCCCTGAAGTCAAAAGTTAAAGAAAAATAAAACAAAATAGATCAAAATCAAGAATTCACATTTTTTTCACACAAAGTAGAAGAGGAAGACATACTTTCCAATAATTCTATAAACTTGTGTTATCTTGATACTCAAACCGATAAAGACATTATAGAAAAAAATTTCCTTGTGAATATAGATGTAAATATTCTCAAAAATGCTAGTAAACCAAATCCAGTTTCATATCAAAAGAATTACATGCTATAACTGATGTGATTTCTCTTAGAATTTCAAGGTTGTTTTAACATCTGAAAATCACTTAATATAATAAGCCATATTAATATCATAAGGGTTAAAAAACACATGATCATCTCAATAGACACAGAAAAAGCTATTTAAAAAGTCAAATGTACTTACATGATAAAGACACTGAACAAACTAGGAATAGAAGGGAATGTACACGATCTGATATAAGTCATCTACAACCCACCTTTTAATTAATATCACACTTACGGTGAAAGATTGGACTTTCACGCACTGTTGGAGAGAGTGTAAACTGGTGCAAACACTTTGGAAAAGAGGTTGGCAGTTCCACAGAGGTTAATCATAGAATTACCATATGACCCCTTCATTTCATTTCTACATACATATTCAAGGGAAATGAAAACATGATTAATATAAAAACATGAATGCTTTAGAAACATTGTTTATATTATCCCACAGGTGGAAACAACACAAATGCCCAGCAACTAATGAATGAATAAATAAAATATATAGTCATACAAATTAATGTTAGCAATGCAACTGAATAATATATTAATGTATGCTACGACATCAATGGACCTTGAAAACATTATGCTAAGATAAAGAAGACAGTCACAAAAAACACGTTTTATTATTTCCTTTACATAGAATGTCTAGAATAAATAATTGACATGACTGCTAATGTATGAGGATATCTTTTTCTTTTTGAGATAATGAAAACAATCTGACATAGATGGTCATGATTGCTTTGCAACTCTTAGAATATACCTTTGAATTCTGAAGAAAATAAAAATTTATATTTTTGAACCCAATCTCAAACATTCTGAAATGGAAACACTGGGGATAGAGCCAAGAAGGCTTTCACGTGATTCAGATAGGCGCATGTTAACATTTGAAAAATATGAAGTAAAACACGAATAAGTCATTTGGGAACAGGAGGCTCCGTAAGAAGACCGCAAAGAAAAACAGATAGCAAGAGAGAGTAAGGGAGTCACCTAAATGTGAAAGCACAGGAAAAATATTCGGAACTATCTCCTTCCAAGTTCCTTAGTGCTGTTTTATTTGATAAGTGATCTTCCTTGCTAAGTGACTTAGTGTCTGTAACTATAATTCTTTATGAAAGAAAATTTGACTTTTCCTAATAATTCTAAATCCTGCCCATATATTGGAATCACATGTATAAGAGCCTTTTAAAAGGTTGATGAACTGAGTCCATGAACCCAGAACTCAGATGAAATTGATTTGGAATACACCTTTGTATATTCCAAGTACACTGAGTATGAAAAATTTTTAAAGCTACTCACATTATTATAATGCATAGCCAATGTTGAGAACGATTTCCATCGGGGAGTGATAGCTGGGATGCTGAGATACTTTTTTTTTTTTTTTTTTTCTCTTCTTCCTTGGTTAACCACAGCCTTACAACATACACCTAATTATGTGGAGTCAAACTATGGCCCAACGACTGACTGTAGAAAGGAATTGCATTATGTGGAGTCAAACTATGGCCCAACGACTGACTGTAGAAAGGAATTGCATGTACCCATCCCCAAATATGAGGTATTTTGAATTATTTTGAATATTGTGATTATTTGCAAAGATATGATACTCTCCTACAAATCCTGAGATGGAGTACCATTAGACAATGCTATTAATCCACCATTGAAGCCTTTGCCAGGTTTCTATTTTATTCACCATAGCATGTTATGTACCAGGCCTTGTTCCAGGAACTGGGAATGCCAGACACAGACTCCGCTCTGCTGGAGCTTAATCTCAAATTGCAAAACCTACTAAACTCAAATTGCAAAACCTACTAAACTCAAATTGCAATACCTACTAAAGGTCAGATAGGCATCTTGGTGGCAACTAAAATAGAGAAATCATTAGAGAAAAGAAATCATAGTGGGGTTGAATTGTTTTTTCTAACGTCTTGTAACTTGTAATAAAAAGAAGACAAAATCTTAACCCAGATTGTCTGGACTGATAAGGAAACACAACTTTCCATCTTTCTTGTTAGACTCCCTTGCCACCTGCAAATTTTGTTCTGTGATGTATGGCAACTAAGTACAATTGAAATGCCCATGGCTAAAATTTAGTAGCAATCAAATTGAATATACTGATTATTAAAGGAGTGTTCAGACCTTGATTAAGAATCGCTGAACTCTCAGTGATGCCACAGAGCTAGAACATTGGCCCAGGAACTACACAGTGGAGTCACCCGGGGAGTTTTAAACACTATTTATATCTGAGTGAAACTACGGAACATTGAGGTCTGGGGTAACTGGATTTTAAAAGTTACCCCAAGTGAAACATATGTGCTGCCATCCATAAAAACCACTGGTCTGAATCCAAATCACTTTGAGATCCCAAATACCATGGACCTCTGTGGTTTACTGGGTATTGAGTCCCAATTCCCCATGCTGGAATGAATGAAAAATCCATCGGTTTTTGACATGGTAGTTAGAACAAGTGTTAGAAATTAGCATGCCTATAGAGTGAAGGCATTAAATTAAATTTGGGAAGGTAGAGTTTCCAAGTCTTTGAAACTTGTGCAGAATTCCAGAGCTCAGAAATCTTTGTTATTACAATTAAGGCCCTTAAGAATAGTCCCTGGAGCACTAGGTCTAGAGATAATACAAATCTTTTGATTCAAAATTTTTGTAATAATGCCAGGCTACCTATATGCTACCTATATGATTAGCTGCAATTTGAGAATCATTGCTGGGGTTGGTGGTTAGTTAAATGGGTGCATTGTTAAAAGTGGCCAGGCTGACACAGGTAGTTAAGAAGGAAAGCTCATGAGGTTTGGACACACTAGTGCAGTTATAAACACTAATGAGACTCTATCAACATAGGTTTATATAGTGCCTAGTCTGTGTCAGGCAAGTTATACAGTCTGAGTCGCAGAGACACAAAGCCCTGTCTTCCCCCTATCTTGCCTATCCCCACCCCTGGAGCTTGTATTCTAGATGACAGGGTGGAGAGTAAACAAGAGAAAGAAGGAGAAAGAAAATGTATGATATCCGGCAGAGCGCAGTGGCTCACGCCTGTAATCCCAGCACTTTGGGAGGCCGAGGCAGGCGGATCACCTGAGGTCGGGAGTTCGAGACTAGCCTGGCTGACATTGAGAAACCATGTCTCTACTCAAAAAATACAAAAATTAGCTGGCAGTGGTAGTGCATGACTGTAATCACAGCTACTTGGGAGGCTGAGGCAGGAGAATAGCTTGAACCCAGGGGGTGGAGGTTGCGGTGAGCCGAGATCGCACCAGTACACTCCAGCCTGGACAACGAGAGCAAAACTCCATCTCAAAATAAATAAATAAATAAATAAATAAATAAATAAATAAATAAAATGTATGATATCTTTTACAAATTTAAATGTACAGGAAAAAAATAAAAGTAGGGAAAGAATAGCATAGGGTTGCGATGTTAAAAATGCTAGCCCAGGCTAGGCGCAGTGATTCAAGCCTGTAATCCCAGCACTTTGGGAGGCCAAGGCAGGCGGATCACAAGGTTAGCAGATCTAGACCATCCTGGCCAACATGGTGAAATCCCGTCTCTACTAAAATACAAAAAATTGCCGGATTGGTGGCACACCTGTAGTCCCAGCTACTCAGGAGACTGAGGCAGGGGAATCGCTTGAACCTGAGAGGTAGAGGTTTCAGTGAACTGAGGTTGCACCACTGCACTCCAGCCTAGTGACAGACCAAGACTCTGTTTCAAAGAAAAAGAAATTTTAAAAAAGCTGGCTTATAAAGGCCTTACTAAGAATGTGACATTTTAATAAATACCTCCAAGAGGCCAGAGAAAATTTTTTAACCTATCTAGAGAACATTTTGTTTTCTTTAGTTTTAACTTGAAAAAAGCATGCCATCAATCTTCATGGGAGAAGATTTTATAATTCATATTCTAATAAATTTGCACTTCAATAAAGGTGAATTTATCCTCATAGAATTATAAAATCTCACTTGCTAATTTATGCCAAAGTCCACATGTAAGTAAACCAAACTTCTGAAATCAGCTTTTATTTCAATGTATTTTAAAGATTAAATGTACATCTGTGTAATGATGGTTAAAGTGTTAAATTGATCTGGGTTAATTTCATTTTATAATGATGTATCTGTGTTTCTTTTAACATTATTATTTGGGAAAACTCTCACCAATCATAATACAGATATACATGACTTCAGCTAATACATCTTTCAAAAGATAATATTTTTCATTCTTAGAAATGCTATTAAAATCGGATATTGATAATGGTAACAAATTTAATTTATTATGGGTGTAACATTAACTATAGATTTTGACAATCTTAATTTTATATCATTATCTCAGTATCCATTCAGAACTTACAAGAACTCTTTCATGTTATACAATGGAATAACATTGTTTCATGTTACAATGGAAAGTAAATATATAACAGAAAGTAAAGTTAGAATAACTGAGTATTTATGCAGATTAATACTTTCTTAATATTCATTCAGTTTTGCCAGATAAAAACTAAGTAACACAAAAATAAATGATGTGTACTTTTTCAGATTTTTGACGTCAGTGATTATACTTTCTAAACAGACAAATTTGAAAACAAAAATAAAGACTCTGCACTCTCTTAAATAGAAGGGTCTGTACCTGGGGTCCACAGACCGACATAAAGCATTCAGTCTGTGATCTTGAATTAGAAAATAAAATAAAGCAAGCAAGCAAACAAACAAATTATTCACACTAAGTTCTAAAATTGAGCATTTTCTTAAATTATGATCACAGGCCACAAGTCATAAAACTTTCAGAGTATTATGCTGTGAATATGATTAAAAGTAGAAATCTCAGATTTTTTTTCTTGTACTTTACATTTTCATGAATATCTGAAAATATGGTTTAAACTCATACACTTCAAAATTAGAATTGCAATTAGAACTATTACTAGACCTTATTTTTAATGTATTAATTCAAAAGTATACATATTAATATATCTCACTTTTTAATTTTTTTAGTGTGTTTTCTAGCATAAAATAGGCCACCTTGAATTTTACAAATAGTTATTTTTTTCTACATAAAATGGTCTCCAAGACCTACTTCACAACAGTAACATAAAATAAAAAGTTTGGAATAGTGTGTACATTATGTTAAATTTTGTGTAAAAAGGGAAGTGAATAAATGAATATAAAAGCAAATATATATACTTTGTATGTAAGAAGTATCCCTGAAAGACTACTAAATAAACTCGTAACACTTGGCAATTCCAAATAATTAACTAGGACTATGGGTCAGAGGCAACCAAGAAAAATCCCTTTTTAACTTTTGAATTGTGGGCCTGATGTTTACATAACTTTAAAATAATACTTATAAACTTATAATTATTTAAAAAATAAAATGAGAGTTTACATAGAAATAATAAAAATACAAATGGTTATGGACTGATTAAAATAAAGTTTGTGATCTTTATGTTTATTACATTATTATAACTTAATTTTTGGGGCTAAGGGTATGTTTCCTGAAAGTGTTCAATCAATGTATGAATCATGAAATCATAAATTATAAGACAAATTAGCTCATCTTGGGATGTTCTCTTTATGTGCTGTAGAGAAATCTTCAGAGAGAGTAATCCATTCTTATATGATTTATACTCTGCTCAAATTTGCCAGACTTCTATTAATGTAAAACAATTTTAGAACACTACTAACAACCTTGACTTAATTTTAACACATCAACTACACATGAACTGTTCTAAATAGTATTATCCATTCTCTTTGCCATCACACAGTTTTACTGCAGCAGAATTAAATGACTGTAATGACTTGTCATGATTTATCATCCAGAGAATGAATAAATCTATACTTTCTATTATTAATCTCATTACTCTAATGCATGACTTGACATTATAAATTTTCTTGAAAAAAATGTTTTGCTCAGTTTTCCTTTAACATAATGTATTAAAATATCATTCTCATACTGAAGGAAAATGTACCCATGATTAGCAATAAGCATGTATTTTTTACATTCAGGATTATTTAAATTTTTCTTAAAAATACATTTATTTTGTATGTTAGTTTTCAATTGAACAAGAGTTCACTTTATGCATATATTTAGGTGAGTGGAATAGTATTTTTGTGTGCTAGAGGTAATTGATACATAAATGAAGAATCAGTATACTGATTTTCACAGCTAATAATTTAGTAACAGTGTAGAAGTCTAGAAAAACTAATTAATAATAATATTATAATTTACATTCACCATCTGAAAGAGCACAAAAAAAATCTGATATTAAAATATTGTATCATTTAGATCTACTTGCTTGGGTTATGTAGTTAAAGCAATCTTAGCATGAGGTTTGCTTTAATAATTATTTTTCCAACTTGTTTACTGCCCTAACACCAATATTTACCATAAACACAGTGCTTAGTCATCTTTCATTAATATTTATTGAATTATTTTCAGTAAGGACACTATGAATCTCAAAGGCGAAAGCTTGAATTGTTAACTTGGGTTTGGGTTATTACCTAAGGCAGAATGATGCATATCTTTTTTGTGTGTACGTTGGTGTTAATTACTCTAATTAAATCATTAATTTATAAATTATAATTGAATGAATGTACAATAGAGACAGAAAAAATGTGTGAAAAAACCCACTGAGACCTTCCTTGTCG
The DNA here is from genome assembly GCF_002776525.5 of Piliocolobus tephrosceles. Lineage (NCBI taxonomy): Eukaryota > Metazoa > Chordata > Mammalia > Primates > Cercopithecidae > Piliocolobus > Piliocolobus tephrosceles. The sequence continues at coordinate 27,116,513 of NC_045437.1, forward strand.
TTGGGCATCCTAGTCGCAGTCCTACCCTATATCCCGCAGTCATCACAGAAAACTAGTTAAGACCTACAGTGGTCATTTTTCTCTTCCACAAATTAAGAGCATTCTAAATATATAGGAATCCATGTAATTGAACAATTTTACACCATACAAATTACTTAGATTAATTATACCTCATGCTTATTAGTCCTTAATGATTTAAAATTAATGCTTAACATAGATCTTCTTTTTTCTTCCAAACTTTTCTAGCCTTCCTTAGGTAGCCTTCCCTAGGTACAAATAAAGCATTATTTCTCAGTCACTGTAACTTTTAACTGTCAGATTTTTTTCAGATAGTAGACTGGGAGAATCAACTAATAGTCACTTAGTATAATTAAGTGACAGCATGGTATTATGGTGAAGAACAGATCCTGGAGCCAGACTCCCTGGGTTTGATCTCAGTTCTACCATCTACTAGCTTCATGACCTTGAGCAAGTGCCTTAATTTCACTATATTTGAATTTATCATGTGTTGAATGCAGATAACTAAAAATTTCTATCTCGTTGCTTTTAGAGAAGGATTACGTTAGATATAAAATACTTATAATATTGCTTGTCACATATCAAAAATTATAAAATTATTATTTTTACGATGATGATGATATCATTGTTGTCTTTTTCATCATCATAAAAATTGTAAATTCATTTTATTTACTAATATATTTTGACCACACAGAACAATGATTTGCAGGCAGCAATTACTCAGTAAATTTGTGTGTATTGACACAAACGACTATATGACATAGTCGTTTTTCTCAGGTAGTAACATTCAATTTCCAAAATCCTGTGAGTTCGTATTATTTGCTTAGTGTAAACATTACAGGAGAGTTCAGAAAGAAAAACTCAATCAAAAGATATATTGATGTAATGCTAGGATATAATCTTAGATTTATAATTCATACATTCATTCATTTTATAATAATTGAGTGTCTTCAACCTCTCAGATCCAATGTTTCCCACATTTTCATTCAATTAGGAAAAAACAGTAGGCATCAAGAGAGTTTAGCATCCAGAGTCTCCAGTTACTTGCTCTACCAGCTGGTTTGTGGAGGAACTGCATTCCCTCATGAGCTATTTCTAAAGTAAATATCTGCATATCATACTACTTGAGGTCTTATCCTTTGTCTTCCCAAAAGCTTGAGAAAAGTCGGAATAGTTGTAGAAGGTCTCTGTGATTGAAACACCATAATTATATTTTCTAAGAGGAAGGAGTTTGTGATTTTTGATTTCTCCAACTCTAGTTACATTCCTGATATCCTGTTGCATGTCCCTTACCAATCATCATTCTCAGAAGTGAATCAAAGTGTGCTTAAAATGCTAACTTTGATAGCTAGCCTTAGTAAGTGAATGTTTAAATTAAACTAAACATAGCTTAAAAATAAATATATTAATAATGTCATTATATTTATATAGAAATAATATGTCTCCTAAAAGTCATTTTGGGTAGAATAAAATGTTAAATTTTAAATATTAGAGAAATATATATCCTGTGATATCCCTATTAATCTTACATGGGATTTTGAGAAATAAATGCCACAGCTGCTGAAAATGAAAAGATGCATAATTTAGTGAAACATTGGATTAAGTTTCAGCTACTACATAGAAGACAATGGAAAAGTCACTCATTATTTTTTATTCAAAATATATGCTGAAATATCCAAATAATTGAGTCAACAAATTTTAGAGTATAGTTTTTTTAAACGTTGATTCAATTAAAAATGAAAAACCAAGCTGAACTGAGTAGATAATAGGAAAGTAATATATTGAACACTTGCAAAATATCATAGTTGTGAGTATGCAATTTTATTTAACTATCCAACAGTCTGATAAAGTAGACATAGATATTAAACTTTACTCAATGTGGGGGACTTAGAGAATTGGCATTGTTCAGTTAGGAAATTGTAATTTTAGGATTGAATCATTTGCACCTCCAATATCATATATTGATTTACAGTGAGTCCTATAAACCAAAAATAATTTGCAAAATCATACATTTCATTTGAAAATGTAATAATAAATTTGATTTAATATGTATTTAATAGTTTAGAGGAGGATATTTATTGGTTTAAGTTGCTGGTATATTAATAAATGGGCACTAGTAAAGGGATAAAATATGCTTTGATAAAACAGAATTGATTTTTTTGACTCCAGAAATGACTGTCTTCATGATGTCAACAGTAAAACCCTGAAATGGATTATAAAAGAAATTTGTGAAATTTGATCCCTTATAGCCTTCAAAAGTAAAGAGAAAAGTGTATTTTCTGTATTATTCTAGACTTCTCTGAAAAGAAGGAACAAAACCAGTAAAGATGTATCAAGTTCTTTTCATGAATATGAGTATTTCTTATGCCAGCAGAAATATTATAATTATAGAAACACTTCTGCAAGTTGGATAACTATTAATTTGAAGAAAATTGAAAACTCTGTATCTTCAGTTTATTCTCAGCATCCTACTGGATCATCATAAGGGCAGTAAAATTAAGCTTTTTGAGCATCTAGTCTCATGAGACAAACAAGCAGAGAGAAATACACACAATCTTTCTGAGGTGGTGGAGGACAAATTGCTGTCATGTAACCAGCCCCAATTTGTTTTCTTTGTCGTCTCCTCTTCCTCTAAACTTAATCCTGGGCAAAGCTCTAAAGAATTCTATTTTATTTTATACACATATAAGTGACAGTAGAATAAGCTTTCTAGGATTGACCCACACTCTTTATCCACTGGCGTGGGGAAGGAATTAAGGACAAAAAGCTTGCCTGAATGGCAACATTTATAGTGATTCAATAACCTTCCTCACTTGTCATGGGGACTTTTCCAAAACAGAAAAACTCAGTTGCTAAATCCAGGTAAAGAGCTCTGTGAAGTGAATCTCCAATCAGAGACATTTTAAATGTTCCTTAATCTTTACAATTGAAAATATTTTTATTAATTTTTTCTCCAGAAAATTTCTCTTCTCGTATGAATTGAGAATGAATGAATTATGAATGAATTAATATACTCATTAAAATATTTTACTCTAATTCCATTTGTGTTATAAAAGGACATTTAAATGTATGATCCCAACGTAGTACATGCCAGTGTATGCCTAAGTAATGAATAGTTATATTTCTGTCAATGCTGATCAATTCATATTTACATCTGAGAAGTTAAAACATCAATGTCCTAAAAGAAAAAGAAAAGTAAGTACATGTTATAAAAATACAACCAGTAAAGCAAGCCCAATTGGTGCATATTTTCTAAACTTTTTAAAAATCACATTTAAGAAAGAAACCAGTATCTGGGGGCTTTCACTAGTAGTGCTATTTTTTTAACCTAAAGTATATTGCAGTCCGTGGTGATTAATATTCAAGCTATGATAACTCCTTTATGTCTCATTTTATAAATTTAATTCCTCTTTTATAGAGAAAAAAAGTTATTGATGAACTACTTTAATATTCAGGCTTTACCCACAAGAATCTCTGGCAGGAAATGCATTACTTATATGATACTCAAACCATTCCTCTAACTAGTACATTATTTATTTCTAAAAAAATATACATCAAGGTATTGGAAAAAATAGAATATTAATTCATTCAGAAAGCATGTGTTTAACAGCTACCAATTGCTAGCATCATACTTGTATTTACAATATTGTATTGAAAAGAAAATTGTCTCTGCTCTCAAGATGTTGAATATGCTTCAGAATTGCTTTAAATCTTCCTATTTAATTTCAAATGCAAGACTCTGAAGAAATTAGCTCAACAATTCAGAAGTATGTTGACAAAAGTTGAGCTGGACAGAGGATAAGATATGCTTGGGACTCCCATTTCTGAGGCCCTACATGTGTCTGTTCCCCATTCTAGAGAATTTTCCACTGCATGCGCGTGGCTGCCTTCCATTAGAGTGACTCACATTGGCATTCAGAGTCTTAAGCAAATGCTGGATACATACTTCTCTGATTCCTTACCCTACACGTGTCATTTAATCTTAATCTTATTCTTGTCATCATCTTTATTAAAGTAAGGAAAAAATATTTTAATTACTTCTATGTAAGTAAAATAACTGTGCTCTTTTAAGAAAGTACAATGTAAATCTAAAATACAACTACAATTATAATTTTCAGCCAGAAGATTTTAGTTGATATTCTGAATATTCTTGATATATTTCCCTCTGCAGCAAGAAATTTCCTTCTCCATATTGCTTACATCAAATTTAGTATAGCTATAATTTCTGTGTGGATACACAATAAAATAATTATCTGCATTAACTGTATAATAACTAGAATCTCAAGGTTCAATAATGAGTAAAAATCAGTCAAGCTATAAAGACAAAAAGTGTTTCAATTAAGGAAACAAACAATACTATATAAAGTATTTTAGTTATCCACACACATATGGAGACTTTCCCTTTATTTAAACAATATGATTGGATGTTACTAGTTTAAAATATGCTTAAAACTCAGTACACAATGCATACACATATACATATTTTATATAGCAACATACACATTCAAGATTAAATGAAGAACAAACTTAAAAGAAATTTATTATTGACAAAATACACATATTTTGTTCAGGACTACTAGAGGTTTAGTATCCCTTATTTGCAATTCTTAGGACCAGAAGCGTTTCAGATTTTGTTTTGTTTTGGATTTTAGAATATTTTTATATTATACTGGTTAAGCATCTCTAATCCAAAAATTTGAAATCCAAAATGCTTCAATGAGTATTTTCTTTGATCATCTTGTGGTTGTTTAAGAGTTTCAGATTTTGAAGCATTTTAGATTTTGGATTTTTGTATTACAGCTGCTCAACCTGTATTTATATGTGTGATATTATTAAAGTCCCATATTAGAAGAAAAATTTGGAACTGAAAAATTTGTGTTAGTTATTACAGATTTTTTTCATTGTTGATTGAGGCTTTAAAGTTAGCTTATCATAACTTTTACAGTTACCATATGTATATATGTGTGTGTATATATATATTCACACACACACGTACACATGCACAAATACATATAATTGGTTTAGATTATTTAGAATATTTTTAAAGGAAACTGAAACAATATCACTAGTTATAAAGCATTGAGCATAAAACCAATTTCTAAGAAAAATTGTTATTGATTTTGTCATTTGAAAATATATGATCAGATTTGGTTAAGTATATAAAATGAGGCTGACTGGAAGTACAGAGCTCATATTTGACATCGAAAAGAATCTTAAGTTTCTACCATAAAATATGTTTTAGAAAACATAAAACTCATATATTTAAAAATTTCTGGGTCCCAATATTAAAAGAAAAACTTTGATAGATGATCATAAATCAGTGTGGCAGACAGATTCTAAAATGACCACCTAATCCTTGCCTTCTCTATTCACAATGTAATGCAGTGCCATTTTCTTAGATGTGGGTGAACTAACTTGCTTCTAATCAATAGAATGTGACAAAATTGATGGAATATCAAATCTATGATTACATTCATAAGACTATCTTTCTAGTTAACTTTACCTAAGACAATCTTTCTAGCTAACTTGCTTTGAGTCTTGCTGTTTTCTGCTCTCCTGCTTGTCTTTAAATAAGCTGCCATCATATGAACTGTCTATGGAAAAAGCTGTGTAGCGGGAAACAGTGGGTAGCCTCTTGGGAGCTGAGAGTGGCCTCAATCTGACATTCTGGAAAAACCTGAAATTTTCCGTCCTAAAAATATAAAGAGATGAATTCCCCCAATAACATTAGGGAGTTGGAAGTTGATTCTTCCCTACTCAAAATCACAGATAAGAACAAAAACTCACTAATACCTTGATTATGGCCTTGCAAAACGATAAACAGGTGAACTTCACAACTTGTGGCTAGATTCCTGGCACACATAAACTGTGAGATAATAAATGTATATTTATTTAAGCTGCTGGGGTTTTAGAGTTTTAGTAATTTACAACACAGTAATAAAAAACTAACAAAATCTTATTACCAAAAATCAATAGAAATAAAGTAAGAGATTTATCTGAGAATATAGGGACATATATAATATCAGTTCTAGACAATAAGGTAATTTTTTTTAAGAAAAAGAGTCACAATAACTGTCACAAAACAGGGCATCAACCCTTATAAATACAATAATGTAGAAATAAAAATGTAGAAAAACAGTTTTACAAAGATAGCTTAATTACCATAGGAGATTCTTTGGAGAAATATACAAAATTTTGTTTAATTATTTTAATATAGTCTGTCCTTCTTATGCACAATTTCCCTTTCTTCAATTTCAATTGCTGAAATATTACATGCAATTAGATACTTTGTGGGATGAGAGGGAGAGAGACAGGGAGAGAGACAGAAAGGGAGACCACATTCACATAATTTTTATTAGAGTATGTTATTTCATTTTATTATTAGCTATAGCTTTTAGTCTCTTATTTTGTCTAATTTATAATTTAAATTATATCATAAGTATCTATGTATTGGAAAAAAAGTACAGTTGACCCTTGACCAATACGAGAGTAAGAGGCGCCAAACTCCCACACAGCGAAACATTTGCATGTAATTTTTGACTATCCCCAAACTTAATCACTAATAGTTTACTGTTGAATGTAAGTACCAATAACAGAAACAGTAGATTCACACATAGTTTATGTTATTTGTATTATATGTTGTATTCTTACAATAAAGTAAGTAACAGAAAAGAATAAGTTATTCAAAAAAATCATAAGGGAGTCTGGAAGTGACGGCTCACGTCTGTAATCCCAACACTCTGGGAGGCGGGTGGATTAATCGAGGTCAGGAGTTCGAGACGAGCCTGGCCAATGTGGTGAAACCTCATCTTTACTAAGAATACAAAAATTAGCAGGGTGTGGTGGCACGCATCTGTAGCCCCAAATACTCAGGAGACTGAGGTGGGAGGAGGGAGGATCGCCTGAGCCCAGGAGGTAAAGACTGCAGTGAGCCATTATTCACCACAGCACTCCTGCTTGGGTGACAGAGAGACTAGGTCTCAGGAAAAAAAAAAAAAAAAAAAAAAAGGAACAAGAAAAAGAAAGGGAGAGGAAATACATTCACTATTCGTTAAGTGCAAGTAGATCATTATAAATGCCTTCATGCTTGTAATCTTCAGATTGAGAGGCTGAGAAGAAAGATAAAGAGGAGGAGTTTATCTTATAGACTCAGCACTAGCAGAGGCAGAAGAAAATCCACGTATAAGCCGACCCGCACAGTTCAAACCCATGCTTTTCTAGAGTCCACTGTATACAAAAGATTTGATACTATCCACAGCTTTAGGCATCCACTGGGAGTCTTGGACTATATCAAGATGAGGGGAGTTCTACTACGCAAAAACTGGCAAATACCAAATGCCAAATTTGTGCAGATATTCTCCTTATTTTATTCTGTCATCTCTTCCTACTTTCCTACATCTTTCCCTTTCTCTTTCCTCCCATGCCTCTTTCTCTCACTCTGTGTATCTCTCTCTCTTTCTCTCTCTACATGTCTTTCTCTCTCTCATGTACCTACATTTACAAAATGTATGCTATACTAAGTTCTTTTAGTTTTTGCCTTCTGCCCAAAGAAAATTTTTGCAATTACAATATTTTAGATTTCAAACAAAATTGTAGTGCTAAATGTTTAGTATGAGTTATGAAAAAAATATTAAGAATATCAATTTAGTTAGATGGTTTATTCATTTATTGTGTTTATTAGTGTTTCATGGCATATACATGTGTTTATAATGCAGTTATTATAGTAATATACACGTCAATATTTATAAATAATATTTATTTACAAATGATGTTTATTATTTATAAATGATATTAAAATAAAATAAAATATACATAATAGATAAAATATACAAGTATATATTTATTTATAAATATATTTATTATAGTAATAAATAGACCAAGAAGACACATACACTCATGTATTTATAGCAGTACTATTCACAATAGCAAAGTCATAGAATCAACCTAACTTTTCATCAGTGGATGACTAGATTTAAAGAATGTGATATATATATGATATATACATATACATATGCCTTGAAACATTAGTGATGTTTTATAATGTGTATATATAATAATGTATTTATTATTTCTTTTTTTATTTCATTAAATATACTTTAATGTATAATTCTGGTCATAACTATTCCTGGAAATGGATAGATGGATGGAGGTTTAAATAGATGGAGGAAAAGAGAGATGAATCAATTAATTGAACCATAGATATATGTGACATCTTCCTTTCATAAAACATTTCATAATGCAAGTGGATAATTTTATTAATAAAAATTTCAATTTCATTTACAATAGCTAAAAAAGTAAAATACATAGGAATATGTTAAACAGAGGAAGTGAAAAGTAGAAAACACTGATAAAAAAATTGTAGATGACACAAACAATTGAAGAAACATTTCATAATCTTGGATGAGAAGAATCAATATTATTAAAATGACCATACTACCCAAGGCATTCTACACATTCAATGCAATTCCTATCAAACTACCAACATTATTTTTCACTGAGGTAGAAAAAACAATTCTAAAATTTGTATGAAACCAAAAAGAGGCTGGATAGCCAAAGCAATTCTAAGCAAAAAGAACATAGCAGAAAGTTTCATGTTACCTGACTTCAAATTACACTACAAGGTGAATAACCAGAACATTATGGTGTTGGTATGAAAATAAATAAATAGATCGATAAAACAGAATGAAAAACCCAGAAATAAAGCTACATATTTACAACCAACTGATCTTTGACAAAGTGGGCAAAAATAAATAATAAGGAAACGACGCTTTATTCTGTAAATGGTGCTGGGAAAATTGTACCATATGTAGAAGAATGAAACGAAACAACTATCTCTTATCATATCCAAACTATCATTTAAGCTGGATTAAAGACTTAACTGTAAAATGTGAAACTATAAGGTCCTAGAAGACAATATAGGAAAAACTCTTCAGGACATTGGCCCAGGCAAATAATTTATGACTAAAACCTCAAAAGCAAATGCAACAAAAACCAAAATAGATAATTGAGACTTAAACATAAAAGCATCTGCAGAGCCAAATAAATCATCAAGAGGGTAAATTGACAACCTACGAATAGGAGAAATTATTTGCAAATTGTGCATCCAACAAAGGGCTGATATCCAGAATCTGTAAGGAACTCAAACCACAAGAAACAAAGCAACCCCCTTAAAAAGTGGGCAAAGGACATTAACAGATATTTTCCAAGAAAGGACATAAAAAAGCAGCCAACAAACATTTTTAAAAATGTTTAACATCATGAATCATTAGAGAGATGCAAATCAAAACCACGGCGAGATATCATCTCACACGAGTCTATTATTAAAAGAAAAAAAAAAAAAACACAAAATCAGAGGTTGGTGAGAACAGGGAGAAAAGGCAACACTTACACACTGTTAGTGGAAATGTAAATTAGTACAATCTTTATGGAAAATAGCATGGAGAGTTCTCAAAGAATTAAAAATAGATCTACCATTTGACCAGCAACCCACTACTGGGTATTGACCCAAAGGAAAAGTAATAAATATATCAAAAAGATGCATACACTCATATGTTTATAGCAGCACTAATTTTCCATAAGTGGATGACTGGATTTAAAGAATGTGACACACACATACACACACACACGCATATGTATATGTGTATATATACACACACACATTATATATATACATATTATATATACATGTTATATGTTAATGTCACATATATGTGTGTGTATATATATGTGCCATGAAACACTATGCAGCCATAAAAATGAATTCATGTCTTTCACAACAACATGGATGGAATTGAAGATCGTTATCCTGAGTGAAATAACTCAGAAAAGGAAAATCAAAGACCATAAGTGGGAGCTAAATAATGGGTACACAAGAACATGCAGAGGGAAATAATAGACACTAGGGACTCTAAAAGCGAGAAGATGTAAGGGGAGTGAGCACTGAAAAATTACCTGTTGAGTACAGTCTTCACTATTTGGATGATGGGTACACTAGGAACCCAAAACCCACCACTACACAATATATCCATGCAACCAACATGCATAATTAAGCTTTGAATCTATTTTTAAAATATCATCTAAATGGGTAGATTTATCAATAAAAATTTTAATTTTTAATTCATATATTAACCTGTATGTAATATAAAATATATGCAACATATACAAACCTATCTATCTCTCTATATATAGTGTGTGTGTGCATATATCTTCTAGATTTGTTTACCTCAACACATATTTACCAAACTGGAGAGCATGCTTTCTTGCTGTTGTTCATTTTTCATTTATTAAGAACCACAGGTTGTGTTGTGGGTTAAAATCAATGACATCTGCCTGCACATTCATTTAAGTTTTGCTGTGTAGCCAGCATTCTGCCACATTATCAAGGATTCAAACATGAATAAAACCAACCCTCCTTCCCAAATTATACAATCTGCAAGAATACAGTCAAACATTGCAGCTAGCCCTTTGTATATATTCTTATTCTGAAGTATTAAAATTCTGACATCTCATGTTAGTTAAAGTGTACAAAGTTTTAGTTACGTAGAACACCTAAGTTCTGGAGAACTACTGAACAGTAAAGTGACAGTAGTTAATAATGCTACTTTGAACACTTTAATCTTCCAAGAGAGTATACTTAAATGTTCTTACCAAATACAACGACTATAACTATGTGAGGAGATGGACATAATAATTTGCTTGATTGCAGTAATCAGTGTTATATGCATATGTGAAGCAAAACATCATGCCATCCACCTTAAGTATATATAATACAATTTTAAAAATAAGTAAAACAAATAGAATTCTGACCTACAACAAGGAGACATTTTGAAAATTTTTACAATCATAACAAACAAAAATATATTTTACACTATCTATATTTACCTCAATCACAAATTAAAATATTCATTACATACTATATGCTTATTTCTGTCAGTGCATTTGAAGAAAAGAGTGCAACTGAGTCTCTGTCCTTAAATATTTAAAATTTTAGCTTGAAATACATGTTATGCCTTATGACAAAGAATATGTGACCATGTATGTCCATAGCTATAACACAGATAGAGTCTGAATCAGAAGTTTATTATCCAGTATAATTTAGTCATAATCTTACATCATACCTCCAGCCTTTCACTTAATTTATAAAATTAATGGCAGATGACCTGACATGAGTTGCATTTAAATTGACAAGATCTCAACTTCTACTTTTTAAATAAGATAAATCCAACATATCAAACAAGAATAAAACAGAACTATTTCTTATTAATGTATTTATCTATCAAAATTAGTCATAACAATGCTTTAATTCTAAATATAACTCTGAAATGTAGGAATTGTTCCCTTTTGGTTCATTTTCTTCTCAGACACAGTAATGATTGCTAATTTATTTCCACTATTCAACTAGTCTCAAGACTATCAAAATCTATCTGAATGCCTAAGAGTGTATCTATCTACATAAAAAAAATAGTATAACAACTGCTATTTCAATCATTTAACTTTTTTCTGTTAGTATCTAAAAATAACTCTTTTGTGTTTTATTATTTTATCATTTATTACATAGATTATTCAGATTGTTTACCCAAATGAACATTATTTTTCTACTTTAAAAACATTATTTGAGAGAGAAGATAAAGGACATTTAAATATTACAAAGAAAACCTATTTTTACACACCTGCTAGGTGTTGAGCATAGTTGGAAACATATGCAAATAAAATGAAAGGAACAAAATCTGGAACATATATCTAATTAAATTGTGAAAAAAATACTTGATCTGTTAATATTTCTAAATACTTTGACCTTAGTCTTTCTCAGTGGCTTCATGAAATTGGCTAATAGTTGCTGTAGATTATCTGTTAAGGTTCAATTCTATTGGTTTTTTTTTTTTTTTTTTTTTTTTTTTTTTTTTTGAGACGGAGTCTTGCTCTGTCTCCCAGGCTGGAGTGCAGTGGCGCAATCTCGGCTCACTGCAAGCTCCGCCTCCCAGGTTCACGCCATTCTCCTGCCTCAGTCTCCCGAGTAGCTGCCCGCCACCTCGCCCGGCTAGTTTTTTGTATTTTTTAGTAGAGACGGGGTTTCACCGTGTTAGCCAGGATGGTCTCCATCTCCTGACCTCGTGATCCACCCGTCTCGGCCTCCCAAAGTGCTGGGATTACAGGCTTGAGCCACCGCGCCCGGCCCAATTCTATTGGTTTTCTATGGGGTCATTGTCATGGCAACCTCTGCATGGATTTACTAACTTATTATTCTATGAAAATGGTGTCCCAGAGAAGGTGTGACATAGATTTACCCTTGACACCTCATTAAACAGGTAAATTTTAGGTAAGGTGTGTTTTGGGATGTCTAAAGTAACAGTATTCTCTACTATTTCCAAGTGCTTGAAGCTTAATGGAAGAATAAAAATTGTTCCAAAATACTCCTCTGCTAGATAATACCTATTGCATAAAAATTACTACTAATCTAAAAATGCAGTCTTCTTGGATTTTACATTTATTGTATAATTAAAAGCTAGATAAACACTGGGTCTGAGTTAATGCATAATCAAAATCATGTTTCTGTTACTCCTTAATTTAATTTAAAATGCTGAATGCAGTGAATCAAATGATAATGTAGAATCAACAAAGATTCTGTAGAATCAACAAAATATTGATAATGTAGAATCAACAAAATATCAAGAGTTACTTAAACTAGGTAAAATTTTAAGGAAATGTAATTCTTTTGGAAACTGGTCTCTTAAGTTGACTTCCTGAAAGTTAAGACTTCCTCTCTTTGGATCTTGCTTTACTCATTATTAAGCAGAGAGCATTTATTGAAACAAACTCTAAGACTGGCTCCAGCTCTATTAGCTATAATTTTATATAACTCTTAGAAGAAATAGTCTCATATTATATTTCTAACCCTTGAAATGAACTTTCTTTCAACAACAATTTAATGAAAACACTATTTATATTTCTAACCCTTAAAATGAACTTTCTTTAAACAACAATTTAATGAAAACACTATAAATCTGCCTTAAAATAATAATCTATATGTCTGTAAAAAGCAAAGCTTTAAAATTTTTTAAGCTGGGTTATTAAAGTACTGAAATGTCAAACAGGTCTTTGTTAGAGTGTTACAGAAAAATTATTGAGGATATCTTATTAGCTTCTTAGATAGCTATATCTTCAGAAAGGTTTATTAGAAATTTTTAAATAAAGTAAAATATTAAAGGGAGAAAATGATTTAATTCTTAGCTCATTCTGAGAAGAAATTTCTCATTTTGAATTTTTATAATTTATTAATGTTAAGTCAGAGAAAATAGCTCAGAGGGTTTAAAGCATAAAATACTACATATAAAATATGTCTCAGGTGAGGCAAAATAATTTGTAATATATTTATAACAGTTTATATATGACTGATAAATTCAGTATACAACCATGTATTTTGTATTATATTTTAAATTATTTTTAAAACAATTAGAAAATACTGATATAACACTTTTTCTTAGAGATATTTGAGATATTTAAAAAGTTATACAATCCAAGTACAAATAAATTTAAAATATAAAATTACAAATATAATACTAAATTATTATTGGTAATATTCTTGGTAATATTATTCTTGGTAATGTTATTACTGAGAATAATTTAGTATTTAATAACAATTGGAAGCACATTTTCTTAAGATTATTGTACATTTTATTACAGGTATATTTTCTTCATAGCTGGATGGTGCAATATAATATAGATGCAAAAGTGAACTGCTTAATAAATAATTACAGAACTATTACTCTTTTCTTCTCTACCTAGGTCAATAAATAGAAAACTTTAGTCTCTTACACAGGCTTCTTTGTCCTGTTTCCTTCCCCACTAGAATTGACTAGAATCTCGATTTTGTACAGTCATTATGTTGTTAATTTTTTACTGATTTTCAATTATATAAATAAACAATGTAAACAATACAGTTTAATTTTCTATGTAGTCCATGCTATTGCTTATCATGCACCTCAACAGTACAAAATGAATTAGTGGTGTTCATTATGCAACATTTAAAAGGCATTTTAATGCTATTTGCATGGCATTTTTTTCTCTATAAATAGACTATACTACCAGAATTCAGTTGAAAAACCCAAGTTTGAACAGACTGAAATATTGCATTAATTTTAAGTAAAAGTTTAGTTACAAAGATATTTATACTGAGATTAACTTATAAAGTTCTATACTAAGCAGCAAAACCTAGCATTTTTTCAGGTAAGTTAAGATTCATACTAAAATGTAGTGATTTATGAAAATGAATAAGTGAAACTATTAAATTATGTAATGATTGAGCTTTTATGAAATTCATGCAGTGAAAGGACATGTAACAATACATATGGGTTCAGAAAATAAACAAAATAAAATAAATCGCCAAAAATCTTTCTGCAGGTAGTTACTATAAAGTTATTTTTGTAAAGGAAGCCTAAGAAAACAAACATCCTATTATTTTTTTAAAAAGTCTAATCTCATAATTGTGAACCTATTCGATCAAATACCAGTATATTTTATAATAAACAGGGAAATAATTAAATGCAACAGAAAGTAGTTTTAAATATTACCAAGGTATAGACCAACAATTTATTCTTATAAATGCATCAACATAATATCAGTCTCATTTTCTCATTCCTTCAAAAGCTATTATCACTATTGTAATCTAATTGAATCTCCTCATGACACAGCTATCTTTACTAAAACCACAAATGCACTAATCATTTCCTCAAAAGATGAAACAAACTCCTATAGATCAACTTATTCTTTTTAAAATAATGTTTATTCTGCTTATAGCCAAATCACACTCTTCACATTTGTGTTATTGTAACGTGAATAAAAAGTAATTACTATAAACAAAACTGATGCTAGATGGTAAGAGTATGGGTGAGGAGAAACAAGTGGAAAGTACTAGTTATATTTACAAATACACCCACATTAAAATAAGGCAGGAAACCGTATAAATATGAAAGTCCTCATTTCTTCCATTGGCCAGAAAATCATAGCTCTTATGATTTTTATTATTGTAACTGTTGATTCTTTATTCTCTTTGTTCTAAAATGCCACTTCAGTTGGTCGTGGTTCCTTGTCTAACTGGGTGACCTCAATATTCCTTCTTGATGGGTTTTAGTTATTAGCAAAACTGTCTATTGGGGTAGATTTACATTTAAGATTATAACATTGGAATACAATTAATAAACCCAGGTTACTGCCTGCATTCCTAATAATTTTTTTCTTATCCGTGAGAGGTAGTAAGAATATAGTCATTCCCCACTTTGGGAGGGCAAGGTAGATGGATCACCTGAGGTCAGGGGTTTGAGACCAGTCTGGCCAACATGGCAAAACTGTGTCTCTACTAAAAATACAAAAATTAGCCAGGCATGGTGATGGGCACTTGTAATCCCAGGTACGTGGGATGCTAAGGCAAGAGAATCGCTTGAACCCAGGAGGCAGAATTTGCAGTAAGCCGAGATCGAGATCACGCCGTTGAAATTTAGCATGAGTGACAGAGCAAGACTCCATCTCACCAAAAAAAAAAAAAAAAAGAATATAAACTTTCCACTTCACTAATCTCACTCGGTATATTTTCTTTGCCAAAGGGTAATAGTGAAGAGGAGCTGTCTCCTGCCTTGGATTTCTGGCTCTGTGAATCCTGGTTTTGGGGAGATAACACATTAGTCACTGGTTCTGAGCATGTAACAAATCGAGGAGGGCATTTCCCCAGCAGAGTAACACATTGTCTTCTTTCTGAAGCCATAACTAACTGTCAAGATCATTCCATTGTTTCTTCAGGATAGCTGCTTCGGGCTGAATGGTAATATAACCAAATCACTGAATTTCATCACCATGAACTCAATCTTCACTTTCATTTACTAGAAAATCAAATTTTTGAGCAGAGACCATGCCGTGTATCAGCAATGTTACTGACAGACAGGCAAATGCATATCCTAGCAGTGACTATTTCAGTGAGGAAAAAAAGTGCTATCCCATGCCTGCATGCCTGATTAAAGTTCTTCTCCATGATCACTGTGCAACTTGGTATCTGGCTGATACCCTGGAAAATGATGCCATATTTTTTGCTCAGGTTTTATCTTTCTTCTGGACATGTTCAAACAGAAGTTCAAGTGACCTGGACAAGGGAAAGTCCATTTTATTGAGCTCACGAATAACCTTCATCACTGTCAGTGTAGTCACTTGGGTCACAAGCGCAATGGACAGGGTCTAAATATGAAATAGATGGCTGGGGATAGAGGTTTACTGATAACCACTAAATAGATTGTCTTTTAGATCAGATTTTTAAGTTCTACTTCTGCTTTCAATTGTCTGACCCTCTTTTGAAAAACTTCAATCATGTGAAGCCATATTGTTTCAGATTGTAAAACTGGGTCTGTTAGATCCCATTACAAAGCCTTGGAAAACACTCAGTACATTCTCAAAATCATTTTTTTCCTCATCTATTCAGCTTTGCAAATAGACATATGGACAAAAATTCCATGTGGGTTTCTTCATTTCCTTCATTTAAAAGATAGGCATGTTGGCAACTGTGACATGAATGCAATTGACTAACATTACTGCATCGTATATTGCCTGTGTTCACAAGTTTTAATTTAGAGAAACTATAGATCTTACTTTAACATTAGTTTTTACCTTGAATTTCAAGTGCTTTGTATTTTACTTTGGTGTCTAGACTTTAGATTGTCACCTTAACTTTTAGTGGTGGATCAGAAGTTAGGGCGATGTTCATTAAGTCTACTGTCTGTGGAAGGCTGAAATTACTCAGACTGTAGAATCAGTCAACTCTATGTGAAAAATGATAGTTTTATTTTCAAACGCATCTAAATTTTTTATTCTACTTTTTTGACATACTAGCATTCATGGAAATGTTCTTTTTATGAATTTGAAATATCATGAAATTGACCTCCAAGCTAATTATCACTCTATTGCCATTATGTAGTGATTAGTGAGTTACATTACCATATTTTGTGTGTTTATTACTTTTCCATTTTTATTTGGGTAATATCATAATTTTAAATACTGCTTCTAGAGCAAAATGTTCAATAGTGGCACTATTTTAAGTCCTATGAAAATGTAAAAACTACAGCTACAACTAAGAAATAAAAAAATGTTGTAAGAATTGCTAAAATACAAAGGAAAAATTAAATCCTTAATTAAAACCACCTGCATTTGTTGCTGTGAAGGACAACTTTTCTAAAAATTTAGGTTGAAAGCAAGGATGAAAATATGCAGATATAAAACCACCCTCTCCTTATTTCTATATCATGAGAGTTTTTTTCAACTTTGGTATTTGTCAGAATATTATCTTTAGCTTAACAAGTAATTCATTTTTCTCCAAGGCTTCTCAGAAAAGTTGACAAATTTCAAACAAGTGAATACATCTCACTTCACTGTGAACATCCTCATCCTCATTCTTCAAATCAGCCAAACAGGAAACAAAAACAAAAACAAGACCATCACTATCTGAGAGTTCACTAACCCTGTTACTCTTCATATTTACCAAGTGTTTAATTATGACTTGAAAGAAATAATTGTCTGCACTAATAAAGATCAAATATATTGTCTCTAGCAGTGCAATTGCCACCTGTGCCCAAAGATGTACTTGTTGTTACTTCTGTTTTGTTACATTACATGGCAACAGTAACTTGGCAGATGGAATTAAGTTTACAGATTTTAGAGGGATTATCCTTTTCTAAATCATACGCATAATTACACAGGATCTCAAATATGAAGGAGAATGGCAATAAATAAATAAATAAATAAATAAATAAATAAATAAATAAAATAAGTGAGTCAGAGTAATCTGAAAATGAAAGAGGCAAAAGAGGTTGAAGCGTGAAAGTGACTTGAGCTGCTTTCTCCAGATTTGGGCATGGAGCAAGGGCATGGGTTTGGGCAACTTCTAGAAGCTGGGATTGGTGCTCAGCTGGCAGCCAGACATGAAAGGGTACCCACAGCCTTACAAATTTGAGACAGTAAATTCTGTTAACAATGTACATGAGCAAGTAAACATTCTTCCCCAGGGCATCCAGAAAGGAACTCACTCCTTCAAGGATAGAAGCACAAAGCTCAGCCTACAACTTAGGAATGAGACATTCAAGTCACAGAATTAATTAATACACTAGTTTTCTCCAAGATCCCAAATGAATTTCTACTCTAATATAAAGTATAACCCTGATAAGGGATGACATATCATGGGACATGCTTTCTACGCAAAGTTCACTCAAAGAAACAAAATTATGACCTAAAGAAGAACTAGATTAAATAGTGGGTCATCAAGAAGAGTTTTCTTAAAGAGGAGGTCAGGAATTTTACCCAATATGATCATACATAGTACGTTTCCCAGAAAACTCAAAATGTTGATGTTTCCCCACATTTTTTATTTGACAATGCAGTTGTCTGTCTTCAGCTCTGTTATTTCTATGTCGTTTCCCATGGTACTGGTAAGTCCTTGCAGACTTTCTTCTTCACTACTTCAAGTGGTGAATATAAATTACCCTTCTGATTGTGTTTCTGGTGGTGAATATAAATTACCCTTCTAATTGTGTTTCTGGTTTGTTGACCATACCTGGTCACATTAGATTGCTAGAAATGAGCAGAATTCTAGGCCCATTTTCCTTTCTTGAGAAAAGTCTATTGAACTTCTGGGACATGTATTTTCTTTTCTTGCTCTGACTCCTTTCTGTGAGCATAAGGAGAATTTCTAAACAGAATAATTCCACAGCCAGTTGTAATAGTTTTACTTTACTTTAAAATTTGACATTGATTGATGAAATTACATTACTTATGTATCTTGAGGATCTTTAGTTCTTTTTCCCGAGAAAAGAGCTGCCATCAATAAAATGTATAAAATCTTAAATGCTTTTCTATGTTCAAATATATACATATACTCTTACAATACCTATTAGAGTGGTGGAGTCTATGAGTTTGTATGTAACTGGGATAATACGATTGCACTATCTTAAAATTTGCTCTTAACCTCTAGAAAGAATCTCCCTTAGGTAGGTATATAAAGTTTCATTTCCTTTTTTACAACGTCAGCAAAGTATTTCACCGTGAAGATGTACAATAGTACAGTAATTTGTTTAAAGTAATTTATTAAAAATAAGTTCAAATTTTTGTTAGAAACATGGATTGAACTATTATGCTTGTATAGCCCTTTTTGTAGAATAAAAGACTAACCAAGAAGTAGCATTTCAGGGCCAGAATATTTGTATTCCAAAAAGTGATATTAATTTACACTCACACGAGGTCCATTGTTTCTTTTACATTGCCCAGGGGATAACTGAAACTTGTATACACATTTATCTCCCCAAGACAAGCCTCAATTTGTCCATCCCATGCAATCTAGGTCATTGAAGAAAAAATAAGTGTTTTCCCAATCATTTCATAATTTTCAAGATATTTCTTACACAATAGAGTTAACACTACATATTATAATAAGAATAACACTGGTTTCATTTGTTTCGAGTTTTTCAGATAACTAATTTTTTTGAAGTCTTTTGTAAAGTGAAGTATTTTATCTCCTAACGGCCATAATTTTTACAGCAGACTATTATAGGAAGAATTAGTTATAAAGTCCTAAATGAATGTATAACTAAGCTGCATACCTCCCAAAAATCATTCTGTGCCTGAGGAAGTAGAGTTCTATGGCTAGTGGTGTTGCTGGTTTGCTTGTTTTTTCTTTACAATACTTAACAGTAGCTACAAGGTTTTTTGGTATCACGTCATAGTTACTTAGTAAATATTTGTTGGCAAATGCACATATATATTTTATAGATGTGATTTTATTTATTTTTGAAATTTCAACTTTTATTTTAGATACAGGGGTACATATGCAGGTTGCTATATGGGTATATTGCACCCAGTCATTGAGCATAGTGCCTAATATGCTCATTAGGCACCTATATCCTTCCCTTTTGTTACTCCTCCCTTCTAATAGTCGGTAATGTTTATTCTTCCCTCACTTATGTCCATGTGAGTTCAATGTTTAGCTTCCACTTGTAAGTGAGAATATGTGGTATTTGGTTTTCTCTTCCTGCATTAAATTGCTTAGGATTATGGCATTCAGCAGCATCCATGTTGCTATAAAAAATCATTTCATTGTTTTTATGGCTGTGTAGTATTCCATGGGGTATATATACCACCTTTTTTACCCAGTCCACCATGGATGACCACCTAGGTCAATTCCATGTCTTTCCTATTGTGAATAGTGCTGTGATGAATATGAGTGCATGTGTGGTTTTGGTATAATTACCTATTTTCTTTAGGGTATATACCAAGTAACGGGATTGCTGGGTTGAACGATATTTCTGTTTTAGCTTCCAAACTACTTTCCACAATGTCTGGACTAAGGTACATTCCCATCAACAGTCTGTAAGTATTTCCTTTTCTCTGCAGCCTTGCCAACATATGTTATTTTTTGTCTTGTTAAAAACCCTTCTGATTGTTGGGAGATGGTATCTCATTGTGATTTTGATTTGCATTTCTCTGATGATTAGTGATGATGAGCATTTTTTCATATGTTTTTTGGTGATTTGTATGTCTTCCTTTGAGAAATAGCTGTTTATTTTATTTGCCCACATTTTAATAAAGTTGTTTTCTGCTTGTTGATTTGTTTATGTTGCTTACAGATTCTGGATATTAGGTCTTTTCCAGATGAGTAGTTTGTGAATATTTTCTCCCATTCTGTAAGTTATGTGTTTACTCGGTTGATAGTTTATTTTGCTGTGCAGATCTTTAGTTTCATTAGGCGCCACTTGACAATTTTTGTTTTTGTCGTAATTATTTTGGGGGATTTAGTCAAAAATTATTTGCAGAAGCTGAAGTTGAGAAGGGTATTTCAATCAAAACTGCTCAACTACATGGAAACTGAACAACCTGCTCCTGAATGACTACTGGGTACAGAACGAAATTAAGGCAGAAATAAAGATGTTCTTTGAAACCAATGAGAACAAAGATACAACATACCAGAATCTCTGGGACACATTTAAAGCAGTGTGTAGAGGGAAATTTATAACATTAAATGTCCACAGAGAAAGCTGGAAAGATCAAAAATTGACACCCTAACATCACAACTAAAAGAACTAGAGAAGCAACAGCAAACACATTCAAAAGCTAGCAGAAGGAAAGAAATAACTAAGATCAGAGTAGAACTGAAGGAGATAGAGACACAAAAAACCCTCCAAAAAATCAATGAATCCAGGAGCTGGTGTTTTGAAAAGATCAACAAAATTGATAGACTGCTAGCAAGACTAATAAAGAAGAAAAGAGAGAAGAATCATATAGATATAATAAAAAATGATAAAGAGGATATCACCACTGACCCCACAGAAATACAAACTACCGTCAGAGAGTATTATAAACACCTCTATGCAAATAAACTAGAAAACGTAGAAGAAATGGATAATTTCCCGGACACTTACACTTTCCCAATACTAAACCAAGAAGAAGTTCAATCCCTGAATAGACCAATAGTAGGTTCTGAAATTGAGGCAATAATTAATAGCCTACGAACCAAAAAAAGGCCAGGACCACACGGATTCACAGCCACATTCTACCAGAGGTACAAGGAGGAGCTGGTACCATTTCTTCTGAAACTATTCCAATCCATAGAAAAAGAGGGAATCCTCCCTAACTCATTTTATGAGACCAATATCATCCTGATACCAAAGCCTGGCAGAGACACAAAAAGAAAAGAGAATTTTAGACCAATATCCCTGATGAACATTGATGCAAAAATCCTCAATAAAATACTGGCAAACCAAATCCAGCAGCACATCAAAAAGCTTATCCACCACAATCAAGTGGGCTTCATCCCTGGGATGCAAGGCTGGTTCAACATACGCAAATCAATAAATGTAATACAGCATATAAACAGAACCAAAGACAAAAACCACATGATTATCTCAATTGATGCAGAAAAGGCCTTTGACAAAATTCAACAGCGCTTCATGCTAAAAACTCTCAATAAATTTGGTATTGATGGAATGTATGTCAAAATAATAAGAGCTATTTATGACAAACCCATAGCCAATATCATACTGAATGGGCAAAAATTGGAAGCATTCCCTTTGAAGACTGGCACAAGACAGGGATGCCCTCTCTCACCACTCCTATTCAACATAGTGTTGGAAGTTCTGGCTAGGGCAATCAGGCAAGAGAAAGAAATCA
The DNA here is from genome assembly GCF_002776525.5 of Piliocolobus tephrosceles. Lineage (NCBI taxonomy): Eukaryota > Metazoa > Chordata > Mammalia > Primates > Cercopithecidae > Piliocolobus > Piliocolobus tephrosceles. Next base: position 27,138,716 of record NC_045437.1, read on the forward strand.
AGGGTATTCAGTTAGGAAAAGAAGAAGTCAAATTGTCCCTGTTTCCAGATGACATGATTATATATTTAGAAAACTCCATCATCTCAGCCCAAAATCTCCTTAAGCTGATAAGCAACTTCAGCAAATTCTCAGGATACAAAATTAATGTGCAAAAATCACAAGCATTCTTATACACCAGTAACAGACAAACAGAGAGCCAAATCATGAATGAACTTCCATTCACAATTGCTTCAAAGAGAATAAAATACCTAGGAATCCAACTTACAAGGGATATAAAGGACCTCTTCAAGGAGAACTACAAACCACTGCTCAGTGAAATAAAAGAGGACACAAACATATGGAAGAACATACCATGCTTATGGATAGGAAGAATCAATATCATGAAAACGGTCATACTGCCCAAGGTAATTTATAGATTCAATACCATCCCCATCAAGCTATCAATGAGTTTCTTCACAGAATTGGAAAAACACTGCTTTAAAGTTCATATGGAACCAAAAAAGAGCCCACATTGCCAAGACAATCCTAAGTCAAAAGAACAAAGTTGGAGGCATCATGTTACCTGACTTCAAACCATACTACAAGTTTACAGTAAGCAAAACAGCATGGTACTGGTACCAAAACAAAGATATAGACCAATGGAACAGAACAGAGCTCTCAGAAATAATACCACACATCTACAGTCATCTGATCTTTGACAAACCTGAGAAAAACAAAAAATGGGGACAGGATTCCCTATTTAATAAATGGTGCTGGGAAAATTGGCTAGCCATAAGTAGAAAGCTGAAACTGGATCCTTTCCTTACTCCTCATACGAAAATTAATTCAAGATGGATTAGCAACTTAAATGATAGACCTAACACCCTAAAAATCCTAGAAGAAAACCTAGGTAATATTATTCAGGACATAGGCATGGGCAAGGACTTCATGTATAAAACACCAAAAGCAACTGTAACAAAAGCCAAAATTGACAAATGGGATCTAATTAAACTAAAGAGCTTCTGCACAGCAAAAGAAACTACCATCAAAGTGAACAGGCAACCTACAGAATGGGAGAAAACTTTTGCAATCTACTTATCTGACAAAGGGCTAATATCCAGAACCTACAAAGAACTCCAACAAATTTACAAGAAAAAAACAAACAATCCCATCAAAATGTGGGCAAAGGATATGAACAGACATTTCTCAAAAGAAGACGTGCATACACCCAACAGACACATGAAAAAATGCTCATCATCACTGGCCATCAGAGAAATGCAAATCAAAACCACAATGAGATACCATCTCACACAAGTTAGTATGGCAATCATTCAAAAGTCAGGAAACAACAGGTGCTGGAGAGGATGTGGAGAGATAGGAACACTTTTACACTGTTTATGGGATTGTAAACTAGTTCAACCATTGTTGAAAACAGTATGGTGATTCCTCAAGGATCTAGAACTAGAAATACCAGATGACCCAGCCATCCCATTACTGGGAAATACCCAAAGGATTATAAATCATGCTGCTATAAAGACACATGCACACGTATGTTTATTGTTGCACTATTCACAATAGCAAAGACTCGGAATCAACCCAAATGTCCATCAGTGACAGACTGGATTAAGAAAATGTGGCACATATACACCATGGAATACTATGCAGCCATAAAAAAAAAAAAAGATGAGTTTGTGTCTTTGTAGGGACATGGATGCAGCTGGAAACCATCATTCTCAGCAAACTATCGCAAGAACAGAAAACCAAACACCACATGTTCTCACTCATAGGTGGGAATTGAATAATGAGATCACTTGGATTCTGGAAAGGGAACATCACACACCAGGGCCTATTATGGGGAAGGGGGAGGTAAGGATTTAGTTTCATTCTTCTATGTATGACTAGCCAGTTATCCCAGTACCGTTTTTTGAATAGGAAGTCCTTTTTCCATTGCTGGTTTTGTCAGTCTTGTGAAAAATCAGATGATTATATGTTTTTAATTGTATTTATGGGTTTTCTACCATGTTTCATTGATCTCTGTTTGTTTTTCTACCAGTACCATGCTGTTTTGTTTAGTGTATCTTTATGGTGTAGTTTGAAGTTGAGTAATGTGATCCCTCTGGCTTCATTCTTTTTGCTTAGGATTGCTTTGTCTGTCTATTCAGGTTCTTTTTTGTTCTTGTTCCATATAAATTTTATTACAAATTTTAGAATAGTATTTTTTTTTCAAATTCTGTAAAGAATGATATTAGTAGTTTAATAGTAATAATATTGAATCTTCAAATTGTTTTGGTTAGTATGGCAATATTAACAACATTGATTCTTCCAATTCATGAGCATGGGATGCTTTTTGTTTTTGTTTTTGTTTTTTTTTTTTTCATCTATTTTTGTTGTCTCTGACATATGTTATAGCACTGTTTATGTTCTCCTTGTAGAGATCTTTCACCTCCTTGGTTAGCTGCATTCACAGCTATGTTTTGTTGTTGTTGTTATTGTTTTTGTGGCTATGATAAAGGGGATTATGTTCTTTATCTGACTCTGTCTGGGAATTATTGGTGTGTAGAAATGCTACTGATTATTGGTACATTGATTTTTTTATCTACAAACCTTGCTAAAATTATTTTTCAGTTCTAGTAGCCTTTTGGTGGAGTCTGCAGGGCTTTCTAAACATAGAATCACATCATCAGCAAAGAAAGATAGTTTAACTACTTACTTCTGTATTTGAATGCCTTTTCTTTCTCTTGCCTGATTGCTTCCATTAGCACTTCTGATACTATGTTGAATAGGAATGGTGAGAGTGAGCATCCTTGTCTTGTTGCAGTTCTCAGGAAGAATGTTTCCTAATTTTGTCTGTTTGGTATGATGTTGGCTGTAGGTTTGTCATAGATAGCTCTTATTATTTTAAGATATGTCCCTTCAATGCCTAGTCTGAGAATTTATATCATGAAGGGATGTTGGATTTTATTAACAGCTTTTCCTTTATCTATTGAGATGATCATATGGTTTTTGCTTTCAATTCTGTTCATGTGGTGAATCACATTTATTGATTTGTGTATGTTGAACCAAACTTGCATCCAAGGAATACAGCATACCTGATTGTGATGAATTAACTTCTGATGTGTTGCTGAATTCAGTCTGGTAGAAGTTTGTTGAGGATTTTTCCATCTATGTTCACAAGGGATATTTGCCTCAAGTTATCCTTCTTCATCATTTTTATGCCAGATTTTGATTTTAGGCTGATGTTGGCATCATAAAATAAGTTAAGGAGGAGTCTCTCCTTTCTGATTTTTTTGAACTAGTTTTATTAGGATTGGTATTAGTTTTTTTTTTTTTTTTTTTCTTTTCTTTTCTTTTTTTTTTTTTTGAGACAGAGTCTCGCTCTGTTGCCCAGGCTGGAGTGCAGTGGTGGGAGCTTGGTTCAATGCATCCTCCTCCTCCCAGGTTCAAGCGATTCTCCTGCCTCAGCCTCCTAAATATCTGGGACTACAAATGTGTACCACCATGTCTGGCTAAATTTTTGCATTTTTAATACAGATGGGGTTTCACAGCGTTACCCAGGCTGGTCTTGATTTCCCTTGTAAGTCTGGTAGAATTTGGCTGTAAATCCCTCTGGTCCAGATTTTTTTTTTTTTTTGATTGGTAGGTTTTTTATTAATGATTCAATGTTAGAGCATGCTATTTGTCTAGTCAGTTTCAATCTGTTCCTGATTTAGTTTTGGAAGGTTGTGGGTTTCTAGGAATATGTTCATTTCTTTCAGATTTTCTGAGTTGTGAGCATAAAGTTGTTTATATTATTTTCTGATGATCTTTTATATTTCTATGGCATTTATAATGTTATTAGTTATAATTTATAATGTTATCTTTGTCTTTTCTAATTGTAGTTATTTGAATCTTCCCTCTTTTTCTCTATCTATCTATCTATCTATCTATCTATCTATCATCTATCTATCTTCGTGTTTAATGTTTCAAATAATCAACTCTTGGTTTCTTCATATTTTGTAGGGATTTTTGCATATGTTTTTTCCTAATTTTACTTATTTTTTTACTGACAGCTTCGGAGTTGGTTGGTTGGTTTGTTGCTTGCTAGTTCCTCTAGGTGCAATGTTAAGATTATGAATCTGAGATTTTTCCAACTTCTTCATGAGGGCATTTAGGGTTATAAATTTTCCTCTGAACACTGCATATGCTGCATCCCAGAGGCTGTATTAAGTTGTAGTTTTTATTTTACTAATTTCAAAGACTTATTTTTTATTTCTGCCTTTATTATGATATTTATCCAGGAGTTATTCAGCAACTATTTGTTTACTTTTATGTATTTGTGTGGTTTTGAGAGCTCTTCTTGATATTCACCTCTATTTTTATTATAATGTGGTCCAAAATTGTCCTTGGTATAATTTCAATTTTTTTTAAATTTATTGAGATTTGCTTTATAATGAATATGGGGTCAGTCTTAGAATAGGTTCCATGTGCACATGAGAAGAAAATACTTTCTGTGATTGTTGGGTGAATTTTTCTGTAGAGGTCCAATTGTTCATGGGGTCAAGTGTTGAATTTCAGTACAGAGTTGCTTCATTAGTTTTCTGCCTTGATAGTCTGTCTAATGCTGTTAATGAGGTGTTGAAGTTTCCCAGTATTATTGGGTTATTGTCTAAGTGTTTTCCTAGGCCAAAGAAGAGTTGTTTTACAAATCTGGGTACTCCAATGTTGTGTGTGTATATATTTAAGATAGTTAAGTCTTCTTATTTAATCATACCCTTTATCATTATATAATGCCCTTCATTGCTGTTTTTAATTTTTTTGTTTGTTTGATTTAAATATGTTTTATTATCTGGTATAAGAATAGTGACTCTTGCTCTCTTTTTGCTTTTTGTTTGCATGGTAGATCTTTCTCCGTTTCTTTACTTTAAATCTGTGGGTGTTCTTCCATGTGACATGAGTAAATTGAAGACAAGAGATGGATGGAGCCTGTCTTTTAATCCAGCTCACCCACTCTTTGTCTTTTAATTGGGACATTTAGCTCATTTACATTCAAGGTTAATATCAATATGTGTGATTTGGACCCTGTCATCATGATGTTAGCTGGTTGGTATTAATACTTGATTATGTACTTGCTTTATAGTGCCTGTCGGCTATGTGCTTACATGTTTTTGTGGTAGCAGGTCTCATAGTTTTAGCTCTAGGTTTAACACTCCCTGGTGACCTCTTGTAAGGCTCTTCTACTTGAAACAATTTTCCTTAGTATTTGCTTGTCTGAGAAGGATTTTATTTCCCCTTCATTTATGAAACTTAGTTTGGCAGGATATAACATTCTTTGTTAGAATTTATTTTCTTCGAGGATACAGAAAACAGACCCCCAATGTTGTTTGGCTTTTACTGTTTCTACTGGGGGATCTGCTGTTAACCTGATGGGGTTTCTCTGTACATCACTTGTTTTTTTCTCTCTTTGTCTCTAAGGTTTTTTCTTCTGTGTTGACCTTAAAGAAGCTGATGACTATGTGCCTTGAGAATGGTTGTTTTCTATAATATTTAGCCAGGGTTCTCTGTATTTCTTGTATTCACATGTCAACCTCTCAAGTGAGATAAGGGAAATTTTCTTGGACTATATTCTCAAATACATTTTCCAAGTTGCTTATTTTCCCTTCTATTACAGAAATGCCAATAAATTGTAGATTTGTTCTCTTTACATGGTCTCATATTTCTTAGATGTTTTGTTCATTTAAAAGATTATATTTTCTTTAATATTGTCTAAGTCGTTTTGAATAACAAGTCACTGAGCTCTGAGATTCTTTCCCCAGCTTGTTCTATTCTGCTGTCAACATTTCTGATTGTATTATTCTTGTAGCGATTATTTTCAGGTCTAGAAATTCAGTTTGGTTCTTAAAGCAGCTATTTTGTCTTTCAGCTCTTGGAACATTTTACTGGATTCCCTGGATTGTGTTTCAACTTTCTCATGAGTCTCAATAAGCTTCCGTGCCAGCTAGATTTGAATTTCTGTTATATCAGTCATTTCTGACTGGTTAAACACCTTTGCTGGGGAGCTAGTGGAATCATTTGTAAGTAAGGAGACACTCTGGCTTTTTGATCTACCAGAGTTCTCATGCTGACTTTTTCTTATCTGGAAGGGTTAGTGTTCCTGTAACTTTGGTTAAGTTGAATATAGTCAGTTGGCTTCATTTCTGCATGCTTTCAGAGGGTCAGTGCTCTGCATAGACTGTTGATGTGTGGGTAAATTCTTGTGCGGTCATAGGTGGATATATTGGCAGGATAATTTCTGATGTTGTAGTTTGGGCTGCAGTGAAGTAGATGGTCTTTAAGAATAATGGCCAGTAGCTAGGCTGATACCCAGCTACGCAGCTCTGTTGTACTTCCTTGCTTTCACTGGGTTGCTTTGTGGTGGGGATGGAAGGGACAGCTCCCTCATCAGGTCCACTCTTGGGCTTTGGGAGAGTCCCTTCTGATTGCTGTTGCCATACCCACATTTCTTCCCTTAGGTATTTTGTGCTGTGGATCCCTCTCAGATAGAGGCTGTGACGGGGAGTTAGGCCATCCTCTTTCCTGACTGGTCCTGCAGAGGAAGGCACACCCCACTCCTTCCCCAGCCCAGGATGCTCCACATCGAGCCCCTGTCACTGCTCTGTAGGTGAGGACTCCTCCTCACCTTGTGTGCCGGCCACAGATCTTAGCTCTGTAATCCCAAACTGGGCACCACAGCTTTGGGGTCACTGGGACATCCCGTGGCCTGAGCCAGATTCTAGCTATGCTAGGAGATCCATTGTGCCCCCATGTCACTGGGAATTTACTTCAGGGCTCAACTGGGGAGGCTGCTCTGTGCACCTACTTTTGCATGGTAGCTAGGCATGCCCTAGTCATGTGGAGAAGCCAGCCCCACTCTATCCTGGGTTTGAGGTCAACTGCAGCCAGCACCACCCAGAGGGATATGGGGAGCCCTGGGGAATGGGCTTCTGTGACCATTCTCCACCAGAGCTGCCTAGTGCCCAAATGCTCCTGGGGCTCCACACTGTTCGAGGACCTGCCTCTGCCTGTTCCCTTGAGAAATCTCCCTGCCAGCTCACATGTCCACTGAGGATGTGGGGGTCCCTTGTAGCTAGTATCCCAGAGGTCCATGGCAAGAGTGAGCTCTCCTTCAGTTCCCTCACTCACGCTTTTCCCAGGGGCTTTTCAGTGCAGGAAATCAGCCCTAGTGTTTGGATACCTGACATGGGGTTCCCAGCTTCCTCTCTAGTTTTGGCTTCAGCATTACCTCTCCATATACTCTTGTCTTTTTCTCTCTGATATCTATAAATGTGACTTTATATGTAAGAATTAAAAATCAGGATACAATATATTTTTAATAGGTCTTATTATTATTCCTATATTAAAAATGACTAAACTGAAGTAGAGAGGTTAACTTTTCCAAGCTCATTCATTTAGTTGGGATATAGTGGATCTAATTGCTGAACTTGAGCTCTAAAGCAACAAATGAATCATACCATACACAATAAACATTGTAGTCTTTTATAGATATATCTAATATCTTATACAAAAAATATATTTTAATATGTGTTACTTTGCCAACAGATTGACATTTAAAACAGAAACAAGTGAAGAATAATAAGAAATCAAGATCACAGTTTGGTAGCAGAGCTGCTTGCTAATGGAATATATTTGTGTTTCAAAGACAATGAAATCATTTTGTCGTTGTATGTCGTTGCTAACATGTTTTCAAAGACAAGACAAGGGGCAATTTCTATTCTCCTCTTTCAAATAATTTAAAATAATTCTTTGGATTAGTAGATTTAATTATTTTGATTATAAAGGTAAAATAATGTATAAAACATACATAAATTATGAGTTATTGTTGTCATGTCTGTGTATTTTCTCATTTCAATTTTAAAAAATTAAGTGTAATTTGAACAACATTAGTTAAAAAACAACAAAGTTGCTTTCAGAATCATTTATCATATTAAAATGCTGTGATTCCAAAATTGTTCTGTTCCAGATCCTACATTACTTTCAGTTTTATTTTTAAATAGTAAGCAAACATAAGCCATGATATTGTATTACCACACATCTCAACTCCTTTACCTCAAAACTATTTCTCACTGGTGTTATGATTTTTTGTGAGGAATAACAAAAAGCAATTCTATGATTATCTCCTAATCCATATTTCTTTTATAGCATAACTGTGGTGTGTAATATCAGATTCACTGGTGTACTGAAAGCGCACTACTTAAAATTATTTTAAAGCTTAAAAAAGTCAATAGATCTTGATTAAGATATACTGCTAAGAAATTATTCTGCCCTGCTTTCACCTTTTGAAGTAGACCCAGGACAAACTTACGGTATATTAAAATATATTTCTAAATTTACTCTGTTTGTGCTTAATAGCTTTCTATAAGAAGAAAAATAGTGGTACTTGGCTTTTGTCCTCAATGTACTTATGAATGCCTTATCTGCAGAAAGCCACAAACCAAGATGAGCACATTCCTTTTGTCCCAGATCATTAAACTGAGTGAACCATGCGTATCATTGAAACATTTCTAAGGAAAATGGAAGAGAGGGAATTAAACCTTGATGCCCTCAGGTTATATTACTTAGTCAGTCTCATTTAACCTCTTACAACAAGAGCTATTCATATTAAGAAGAAATTTGTTCAGGAAATCATATTGATTTCAGGCACTGGAAAATATAATTATTGTGTTATTTTCTAAATATAGTAAAATTTCCTTTATCACAGTTTGGATCTTTGGCTATGCTTCTTAGACTTAAAATATTTGTAATATTGATTCATAAAAATGACGATTAATTTTAATTGAGAAATGTCATTTTTATTTGAGGATGCTATCTGTATTAAAACAAATGGATACCACAAAACATGGCCTCTTAATTTTTAGACAGTATTTTTATTTTTATTTTTATTTATTTATTTTTTTTTGAGACGGAGTCTCGCTCTGTCGCCCAGGCTGGAGTGCAGTGGCCGGATCTCAGCTCACTGCAAGTTCCGCCTCCGGGTTTACGCCATTCTCCTGCCTCAGCCTCCCGAGTAGCTGGGACTACAGGTGCCCGCCACCTCGCCCTGCTAGCTTTTTGTATTTTTTAGTAGAGACGGGGTTTCATCGTGTTAACCAGGATGGTCTCGATCTCCTGACCTCGTGATCTGCCCGTCTCGGCCTCCCAAAGTGCTGGGATTACAGGCTTGAGCCACCGCGCCCGGCTAGACAGTATTTTTAAAGCAAGTAATGCAGTAATAGTTCTATTCCACAAGCTTTAAAAATTCACAATTAAAAAAAAATCTACTCAGTGAAGAAACACAAATGCGTGAATAAATAGACCACCACACACAAACAGAAACAGGCTATTGCCAGTTTAGATGTAAAATTTAAATAAAAGATATTACTGTCCTTCCTCATATTTTTGCCCCCAGATTTACTTCTACTAGAGCATATTTGCTTGGAAAATAAAATAAAGTTAGTAAATATTTTACAGGTGGATAAGTGTTCTAGTGGCTAAGTTATTTGTGTTTATCACCCAGATCTATAAGTTTTCCCAAACAAATGGCTGAACCCATATGAGCTTGCTCCTCTGTAAAGTTTAATAAAGAGAATTGAGTACAAATAGGCTGTTTTTTCCTTAGTGCCTTATAGGCTGTATTATGTATGCTTTTGAAGGGTTTTTCCTCCTCAGAGAAGGAACTCAACAGTATTCTATTTTTATTTTCTGTTGGCGAGGAAAAAAAAAGAAAGAAAGTTGTTATGGAAGTATTATGTTGAACACATTTAAATGATGAGTTGGAATTACCTCATCTCTGCTCTTGAATCAATTAGTTTGTGTCTTTCTCTAAGAGAGAACCTCAAAGGGGAACATATATGCTACCTAGAATAATATGTCATTGATTTTTTTCATGACTGGCCTAATCCCTTTCACAAGTCAGTATCCTTAAAAGAAAAAAAGTTCATATTTGCCAGCGTTTCCCTTGGAGCAAACTCAGACCAAAGCTTGTTGGTGTTTCTCTGACCGTGAAAAAAAGAACATATGTGAATTATTAAGATGAAACAATTAAGTTTAATGCTGGAAGAATGTCTATCATTAGCATGAAAATGATTGTTTTAAACTTAAAAAACCTTTTCTTAACTAGAAATAATTAATAGTAAATTGTTGGCTTTAAATTCTACCACTACCAGAAAAAAAAAAAAAAGGAAAAATCACAAGGAATGATTAGGGGACTTAAAGGGAAAAAACAAACAAACAAACAAAAACTTCTAATATTTTGGACACTGAAATGCAATGTGAATATATTTTTGTTTTATTAAATAGAAGCAGTCATATTGGCACAAGCAAAAAAAAAAAAAAACAGTTTCGTGTTTCTTAGAGTAACAGAAATCTTGTAGTTTATAGACACAGATATAGAAAACTAAAAGGTTATCATATCTCAATTGTCCTGTTGATAATCAAAAAGGAATAAGAAACTGGTTTACACATTTTACATGATGTTATAAATCTTGAAATTTCTATTAAAATATAGCCTAACATAACCTAGTATATGCAGATCATTAAGTTATTCTTAAGGATTAAAAAACATAGAACCTTGAAATTGTGTCATTTTTTCCTCTCCCAAACAGCTTATTCTTCACCCCTGATTTTTTTAGCCTTGTTTCACATGAAAAATGCCTTAACATCTATTTCAATACAGTCAACTGCTCTTTCATTCTTGACAGAGATGTAAAAGAGTTTAAATACCCTCATGGCATCCTGCCGGGAATCAGCTGCAGGTAGACTGGTAGACAGAATCAAACAGTAAACAAAGTTTCGGCCCACTGAGAGCGCTGCTCCAAGCTAGATAATAAAGACACCAGGTTTATATGCTAGTTTTTCTTTAGGGAAAGAATGTTGGACAGTTTCCTGTTGATTGATTCTCTAAATCTTGATCTTTCATGTTCAATCTTTCCACTGTCTTTGCTACTGTTTCTACTATTCTTTCAAGTAAGAGTTTGATTCCCAGAAGTGCTGATATTGGTTTCTTCCTGGACGAGAAAGTTATGAAAATCTTAAAGCCAATGAAATGGGGTTTTTACATCCTCCATTCATGTGACAAGTTTATTATTGACTTTGAACATTCTTTTACTGGGTTCAATTGCAGTCATCTTGTAGTAGTAAACAATGAAAAAAATAGCTTAACAATTTAATTTTTTTACAGTAAAAAGGAATTTTTATATGGGCTCTCAACTGTATGCCAAGGGAAAAGCTAGAACAAGGAATTCAGGAAAGCCCAGCTTTAGCTCTCTTAGAGTGACTCTTTTTCCACCGTCTGTGTTGTATACAAGCCAGTGATGAATCTGGGACTTATTATGGAAAAAGAGATTAGTCTGGGCCTTACAAGCTGGCTTCCATTACTTCAATTAGTCTAATTTGTGTTTTTTTCATCCTTTCCAGATTTCTGGAAAGGTCCTGCTTTACAACCGAGAGACATTTTTGTTAATGAAAATGTAAACACTGTTTGCCAGTTTCCAATGGCGCTTGCATTCACATGGCTCTGTGTCTGGTTAATGGATACAATTGTGGTCTTAGTTATCTTGTAGCCTCTTCTTCAATACAGTTGTGTTGACCCTGAAACAGTCTAGTGATTTTTAATATTTTTTTTTTATGAGGGTAGGGAAAGCTACTTGAAAAAGTACTTATATTTCTGTCACATGAAAGAACTTGTGGAGTAAGATGACAGGAAGATAATCAGGTTTTATGTTATCCTTGTATGGCTAATGTTTAAATAAAGAATCCCCTTCCGAGCCCATGTAGCCATCACAAAAACTCAGTAGTCTGCAATAGAATCATATATCTAAACTCTTATCATTTTTAACTCTAAGATACACATAAAGTCAATCTTCATATGTTGCCTTTAAATATATAAAAGTGAAGTCCTGTCTCTAGTTAAGAAATAAAAATAAAGACATCTTTTAAAAATACAAATAAAAAGTAAATACGTAAAAGCATATTTTTTTCCAGTTGTTTCAGTAATGGGCATTGTAGCTTAAGAAAAGTATTTCAAAGCTAATCTTAAGGCAAATCATGTCAATAAGCATTACCCATCCCAACTTCCCAGTACCAGCCTTTGTAACATAATCAAAGAATTTGCCAGGAGGGAGAATCAAGGAGTTTGTAGGCCCGATGAGAACTGCCTTGGCCTTTCTCTACCTACTCTGCCCCTCACTCCCACCCCAAGCCAAATATCCCCAAGAGAAAAGGAAGAAGAGTACTTCATTAAGTAGTGACAGCTCCCACCCTTGGCATACAGAGGGTAAGGCAGTTATGAGCTTCCTGTAGATCAAGTGGTTCTGTGAAAGATGGCAAAGTTCAAATTAATTAGATGGGACTCTTCCCAAGAAAGCAGCCAGCTAGTCAATACAGCATCAGGGATCGGTGGAAGAATGTTGTCACAAAATTTTCTGTCTGGTAGCATACAATCGACTTCAGTGTATTAGTCCGTCTTCACACTGCTATAAAGAACACCTGAGACTGGGTAATTTATAAAGAAAAGAGGTTTAATTTACTCACATTTCCCCATGGCTGGGTGGGTGGGGGAGTGGTGGTTCTTCAGGAAGTTTGCAATCATGGCAGAAGGGGAAGGGGAAGCAAAGCACATTTTACATGATGGCAGGAGAGAGAGAGCAGGGGAAGTTACCATTTTTAAACTATCAGGTCTTATGAGGATTTATTTACTATCATGAGATCAGCATGGAGAAACCACTCCCATGATCCAATCACTTTCCCCTAGGTCCTTCTCTCGAAACATGCGGATTACAATTCAAGTTTAGATTTAGATGTAGACATAGAGCCAAACCATATTAGTCAGGGAACTCCAAAGCACAGGGAACTATTGAGGGCTGTAAAAACTCACAGATTAAGGTAATACAGAATTTGGATGCCTGATATGCAAAGCAGGATCCGTTAAAAGTGAATTGTAAATAGCATAAACTATATCAGTTATTCTCTGTATTATTTTCCTATTGCTAGGCAACAAGTTACTAAGGAGTGGCTTAAAGCAATGCATATTTATGACCTTAAAGTTTGAGTAAGTCAGAAATTCCTTGGATTTCATTTGACTAAAATTAAGGTTTCAACAAGCTACTTTTCTATCTGAGACTCTAAGTGAGAATCTCCTTGCTCATTCAGGCATTGACAAAATTTAGTTCCATGTAGTTCTAGGACCGAGGTCTCTGTTGTGTTGCCAACTGGAGGCAACCCACACCTCCTAGCATCCTCTCTCAGTCTTTGCTCATACTCTGTACATCTCAGAGTCATCAATAGGGCATAGAATCCTTCTTACGTTGTCATCTTTCTTACCTGCCTTCATCAAATCATCTCTCTTTGATTACAGCTGAGAAAGATTCTCTGCTTTCAAAAGCTCACAAGGTTAGATTGGGTTCACTTAAATAATGTAGGGCGACCTTTGCATTCAAAGTCTGTAACCTTAATCATATCTGTAAGATTGCTGTTGCCATGTAAGACTCACTGTCACAGGCTTCAAGAATTTGTAAATATACAACAATGGAGGTCATTATTCCACTTACCACATATTTCTTTTGTTATGCCTCTTCCCCCAGACCTGGAAAAAACACAAAATGAAGAGAGTTATAGTAAATGAATAACTACTTCAGGCACTGCCAATCCCAAAATCTCAGTGCCCTAAACTGAGAAGGCAAAGAAGGTGTAAATTTTGGATGTGAGTTTGGAGTTTATCTTTGGACTGACAAAAAGTTATGTATTACTTCAGATTGACCAGAGAGCTGTGGGATCTACCCAAGATTATATCAAGAGGTAGAAAGGGGAAAGCTAGAGAAAAAGGTAATTTTCATTGGTGTATCCACAATAGATTTAATCCCTTCAATGAACCAGTTACACATACTCAATATTTTCATAGTTTAATGTTGCTATATTATTAGCAACATAGTTATTTGGGACTAGCAGAGAATGTATACTCTTTTATAACAGATTTACTCTTCCCTATGACAGGGTTGCGGTGATGGGAGGAAAAATAATCTTTGCTCTTATTCATCTGTAGCTCTTTAAGGGCATCATTTAATTAAAAAATAACTCCATAAAGTAGATAAAAATAATAGACATTATTTAAATCTATGTGTCAGAAATTATACAAAGTACTTTAGAATTATTATCAGTTTTAAATCTCACAAAAATAATTTATTTTATTTTGTACATTTTTGTTATAAATATGAGAAAGCCAAGGTCACACAAAGTCTGTTAGGTCACACAAAGCCTGTTAGGTCACACAGCCAGTACGTGGGAGAAGAAAACTTGAAACCATATTTATTTTACTTCAAATGGGGGCTTAACAAGTAGAAATGTATTTTTTCTTCCATGTTTTCCATAACGATACATTTCTGGATATACAAGTGACAAGCAAATTCTATATCCAATTAAAAGTTTTATGGCAGGGCATTCTGAAAGTTGAACTCATAACTTTAGAAAAGCATGAAAGTAATTAGGGCTTGGCTCTCTGCATTTCTTTTAAATTATGGGACCAGATATCATATGCAGAAAAATAAAGTTAATCAATTTGTCATAGAATGAAAAATGCAGTGATAAAAGTTTGAGAAATATCTTACAAGCTGAGTGGCAAAGAATCACTTTGTTTTTATTTTGTGAAGAACTTTTGGAAGAGGATAATAATACAACCTGCCTATAACTGGAAGAAGCTATAAACAATATTCAACATAAGACAGGCATTTATACCTCCTGTCACTTAAAATACCACTAATTATATATAACAGTTGTAAAGATACTATGTTTCCAAATGGTAGGCATACTTGAAAATAAAGATACTTAAAAATTAAACTTTATAGCCATATTTAGAATCACAAATTAAGGCATGCCTTGATGTAAACTTTGCAGATGAAAGGGAATGAGTTTTTGGGCAGATGGGCTGGAGCATAGGCTAGATAAATATAGGAAAGGAGAACCCCAGGTTCACCTAATAGGGAATAATATGTTTAAAGTGAGTCTAAAACGTGGTTAGTGGTGTATCAGAGAAAATATTCTAGCTATTGTAACAAAAATTCCCAAATTTCAGTGGCTTAAAAATCTCTCTTAAAGGATTCTCACTCATACACATTCCAAAGCTGATGTACCTTGACATAGTAACTCTCTTTCAAGTGGTGACTCAAGAATCCTTTTTCTTATTTGTAGCAATGCGGGGAACCATTGGATACTCTTCGAAGAGTAGAAAGATAAAGGAAAATGCTAGTGAAAGTTGTGAAGATCCAGGAAACCAAGTGTTATATAATTTCTTCTATATTTTATATTATAAAACTGACCACAAGGTATCACATAAGATAGGGCAGGGTAGGGAATGCAGTTGTCTTATGTGCCCAGGAAAATATTGTAATGGTTTGATGAATACATGGCATCATCTTGGCCATAAATTCTGAGAAAATTTTGTATTACTTAACCACAATTAAAGATACCTCAAACGCTACATTCAGTATCAGTTTGAATTTCCAAATACTGCAATACGAGTGAAGTTAGACCAGAAGTTCTCAAAACATGGTCTGAGGACTCTTCTTTCTTCATTTAGAAAGTCTTCAGTGTCAAAACTATGTTCATAAAAATGCTGAAACCTTTTGTTTTGCCTTCTTTCTACCATTCTGTTATATGTATGTGGTAAAGTTTTTTAAAGACTACATTATGTATGCTTGTATATTTTTGTTTTTTTGAACAAAAGAGTGTTGGTTTTAAATGTGGTAAATGATAATTGTTCTAATCTGCATAATCAAAGCTCTTTGGTATTTTACATAATTCTTCAGAGGATAAGGAAATTCAAAGCCAATATGTTTAAGGACTTAATTGGTGGTGATTACAAAACAGATAAAGCTATTTAAGTTAGAAACGGAAATCAAAAGAAAAAATAAATACTACAAATAAAAATTATAGTATCTTGAAAAGAAAAAATAATACTAGGTCTTTAGCATTAATACTGGGACTTGCAGCAGAAAAGAGTAGTAAACCTGAAGCATATTTCAATATAAACAACAGAAAAATTAAACTTTATGAAATCTCAGTGACCTAGGAGACAATATTAAGAAAAATTATATGAATTTAATTGAAGAAGGAGGAGGAGAGAGAGAGAATAATGCTTTGTAGAATAAAAAATATGTACATACAGTTCTGTATCACTTAATTACAGTGATTTATCCTGAGAAATACATTGTTAGACAGTTTCATCCTTGTGCAAACATCATAAAGTGTATTATTACATAAATCTAGATGGCATAGCCCACTACATACCTAGGCCATATAGTATAAGCTATTGCTCCCAGGCTACAAACCTGAATAGCATGGTACTATGCTAAGAAAAGTACTATACACAACTGTAATACAAAGGTAGGTGTTGGTGCATCTAAACATATCAAAACAGAAAAGCCAAGGTAAAAATATTATACATGAGATTTCATAAATGGTAAACTTGTATAGGACACTTTCCATAAATGAACCTTGAAGGGCTGGAAGTTGTTCTATGTGAGTCTGTGTGTCAACAGTGAGTGAGTGAATGTGCAGGTCTAGGACCTTACTGTATACTAATATAGAATTTAAAAACACTGTACATTTAGTCTACATTAAGTTTATTTAAAAGTATTATATTTTTGTTGATAATAAATTAACCTTAGTCTGCTGCAACTTTTTTACTTCAAAAACTTTTAATTTTTAAACACTTTTTGACTCTTGTAATAACACTTAGCTCAAAACACAAATACATTGTACAGCTAGATAAAAATGTTTCCTTTCTTTATATTCTTATTCTACAAGCTGTTTCCATTTTTTATTTCTACTTTTTAAACTTTTTGTGTGAAAAACTAAGACACAATCATATACATTATCTTAGGCATACACAGGGTCAGAATCGTCAATATCACTGTCTTCTACCTCCACATCTTGTCGCACTGAGGTTGCTTTAGAGATACCTTTTTAATATGTAGAAAGAGTACACTCTAAAATAGTAAAGGTATAATATACTAAATATGTAATAAGTAATGTCATTATTCATTATCATTATTAAGTGTTATGTACTATAGATAATTGTGTGTGCTATGCTTTTATATGACTGGCAGCACAGTAGGTTTGTTTAAACCAGCATCAACAAAATCGCATGAGTAATGCATTGTATTATGACATCACTAGGCAGTAGGAATTTTCAGTTCTATTACAATCTTAGAGGTCCACTGTATTATGCAGTCCATCATGGAACAAAATGTTGTTATGCAGCACACGACATACTCTCTCTCTATATATATATGTTTATAAAACACATGCACATATATATGCATATTTATATATCTCTCTATATATAGTATGGATTATCTATATAGACATATGTATACATATATATAATATATATATCAATTGAAATTTTCCTAAATTTGATAAATTGATCAGCTTATATGTCCAAGTAAGTAATTGATTTCAAATAGCATACATTTGACTTGACCAATTTCTAGACACAATCTAGTAAGTCTGGTGGAAACACAGATAAAGAGAAAATACGTAAAGCATCTATAGAAAAGTTACATTAAGATAGGGGAAAACTATGTGAACAATGGTTGATATCATATTAGCAACAATTAAGGCCAGAAGTTAATGGATTGGAAGATGTTAAGTTGTTAAAAAAAAAAAAAAAAAAAAAAAAAAAGCAAAGTTGAGACACCATGTGCAGCAAACATGTTATGAAGATAGAAAATAAAATAAAGACATACAACATCTGAAAGGAATTGTTGCCTCTGACTTGTACTTCAAGAGAAGAAAGGAAAAAACAGGTAGAAACTGGAACCTACATAATGGAATGGAGAAAGCTGGAAAAGGTAAATGAGTTGCTAGGCAGAAGATTATAGATCATTTATCTTTCCTTGTCTCTTAATGTGTTTGATAGGATACTGAACATTGGGGAAAAAACTAGTAACATGGCATTGTGGAGTATATCATCTATAGAAATGTAAAATATGCATCAACAATAGCACAGAGGACCAGAACATACATCAAATTTTACTGTTGTAATTTTTAAAATGTATAAGTATTTATACAATTTTAACTATGAGAAAACTCTAGTAAATTGAGGGTTATATTGTCACATTCAGAGCAAGTACAAATTGGTGATTTCAAAGACATGACTAACCAGTATTTGAGCAACCAAAAAGAAAGCAGACAAGTAGTTAAAGACGGAAATAAAAGATGGGGCTAGGAGAACAAATAGCATAGAGCAGTATGGTCACTTTTAATTTGACTACATCAATAATTATATGTACGTAGACAATAATGGACAAAAAGACAGGAATTGTCAGGCAGGATTAAAAGTACAACAAACCTTCTATTTGAAGAGGTATACATTTATCACCAAAACATGAGAACTTTGAGAGTAAAAAATTGAAACAAAATCTATCAGAAATATGTTAATGACAAAGAAAAATAGGTTTCAAAAAAGTGGCCATTACTAGAGAAGAAGAGAAACATTTAATAATGATAAAACAGGTTTATCTGGAAAATATAGCCAATCCAAATGTGCATTTCCTTAGTAGCAGAGCACCCAAACACATAAGGCAAGCCCAGCAAAACTGAATATAGATATGGACCCTTCACATTTACAGTTACAAATTTTATCAGCATCATCTCAGTAATTGGCAGTAATTGTAGACAAAAAACTAAAATATAGACTCAAACAATCAAACTATTTGAACTAATTGACATTTTTAAACTCTACAGCTAAAACTACAAAGGAAACAGTTTCTACTACTGCAAGTGAAACGTTCTCCCAAATAAATCATATGACATGCTTTAGAAAAGACTCATTAAATTTCAAAAAAATATATTGTCTATCCACAACAGAATTAGAGATAATAAATATTAAGGAATCTAAAAATAATCCCAAACGTTAGAAAAAAATAGTAAGTGGGTCAAAAAGGGAATCACAGGAGAAATTAGAAAATATGTCAAACTAGATGATGTAAAAAAATTAACTGTGTATGACTAAAGCAGTGTACAGAGAAAAACTATAGCTGTAACTGCTCTTATAAAAACATTTTTAAAGTTTATATCAACATGTAAGTTTTCATCTTTAGAAAGCAAAGAAAAACAAAACAAATTATGCCCAAAGTATATGAAAAAAATAATTAAAATAAAGAAGTTATAAATGAAATTGAGAAAGATAAATTATAGAGAAAACATTTTAAGTCAAAATTTGTTTTCTGAAAGATTAATGCAATTTATAAGCACATAGACTGAAAAAAAATTAGTGATAAAAATGTATGAGCAATATCAGACATGAAAGAAGACATACTACTGCACATATCATAAACATTTAAAGGAAAATAAGAGAACAGTGAAAGGCTGAAATCTGACATGCAAAACCCTGAAAAATGGGAGTTGTTCAGATCTATCTTAAAACAAAATGATTTTATAGTAAATATTCTTGCAATGAAAAATAAATTTAAAAACAAAACAAAGGCCCATATGCCCACACTGAAGATTCTAGTAAACATTTTAAAAAGACAAAAATATCAATCTTACCAAAGCTTTTTTTAAAAAAATAGAAGAGAACTCCTAGAATAACTAGAATGTCAGAATCTGAGAGAAAAATTACAAGAACATTTTTTTTTAAATTATAAAACGGGATACAAAAGTTCTTAGCAAAATATTAGCAAATTGAACCTAGCAATATAGTAAAAGAATAATGCAACATGATCCAATGGAGTTTATCCCAGGAAAACAAGTTGCTTTAAGATATGAAATCAAATTAGTAACATTCATCATCTAAATCAAATAAAGGTAGAAATCATGTTATATCAATGGATGAAGAAAAATCATTTGAGAAAATTAAATAGCTACATATAATCTATACTATGCAAACAAAAGTTGTTTATCTGTTAGCAGGTATGTATTAAAGTATCTACAGTTAATAAATAAATCAAAGAAACAAAATAGAAAATTTTGGAACAGTTCTATGTGAGTAGTCCATTGATTTTCAACAAAAGCATAAGGAGGTTGAATTGAAAAGGATGGTCTTTTCAGCAAGTGATGCTGGAAGAAATGGATAAATATATAGAAAAATGAGCCTTGAGTCTTACCTTGCCCTACTCCCCAAAATTAATGCAAAATGAATTATAGACTTAAATATAATAACTTAAACATTTTAGCTAAACTTAAAAGAATAAACAATGATATATTGCATTTAATTAAATTAAAATCTTCTACTCCTGAGAAGACACCAATAAGAACATAACAAAGAAAAATGCAGATTAGGAGAAAATATTTTCAATAACCATAACATGGGAATTATTTTAGAATGTATAAATAAAAATCAATAACGCAAAGGCAAAACACTGGAAAAGGATAAAATAAACAGATATTTTTATTATCATTATGTATATGAAAAGAAACATAATACCGTGAAATGAAAATTAAAACCAGAATAACATATAACTTCATACTCACTAGTCTGGGTGTAACAATATCCAACATTGTGAAGAATATGTACACAAATTCAATTATGCATTGGAATACCTCTCAGCCATGTGACTGAACCTCAAAAACATTAGTTTTAGAAAAAAAAAAGTTAGGAAAATTAAAAGATCGCATACTTATGACTCTACCTATTTGAAGTTAAAGAACGGGCAAAAGCAAGCTATGGCAAATGAAATGACAGCGTTTATTTCTTACAGGTGTGGAATGATTAGAAAGCAGTTTATTTTCAGGAGAAAATGTACCAGATTCAAGAAAAAGGAGGGCAGGAATGAGATAAACAATATTCTGCAAGGAGTATTGTGATTCCCCCCAACTCCAATACCCACAAGCCCGAGAACACAGAACCAGCAGTGATGCTTATATCTAGCAAGAAAGAAAAACGTGATTTATTTATTGATTTACTTATTTATTCATTTTTTCTTTATTTGAAAAAGTGAACCACAACAAGAAAAAAGATCTCCAGATACTGATTTTATGTGGTTCAGCCAGAAGATATTGTATTAATGGATGCCTGTTTCAGCAAGCCTCAAAAATAACCAGTCCAGACTGAGGCAGGAGAAATTAAGTGTTCAGGGAGTTTTATCTTCTGAGGAAAGAACATTAATCAATTACTTCTGGGGTATGACCCAGTGAGGTGCAATTGTTGAGAAAATATAATGAAAAACAAAATCTTCTCTTTACCTAGAAAATATCCCCACAAAGAAGGAAAATAAAGAAAGCACGCTGATTATTGAATAAGACTTTAGCCATGATGCACATCACAGGCAATCTCCTAAGAGACTGCAAAGACAGAGGAATCTCACCCTTTTATAAAGCCAAGTGAATATACCACATCATGAACAAGTCCTCAAAATAATAACTAGTCCTCTAGTAAGAGCACTTGATGACACCATTTGTCATACATAGTTCATCCTAAATTCATTTGGTACTTGTAATGGCCAACTGTGGTAGCTAATCTGGCTTTATGCAAAAGAAAAATAAACTTCTAAGCATCCACCAAAGTTAGCCTCCCACCATCCCTCAGGAAATGGGAGAAGTACTATTTTCCTTGAAGATTTCATTTCAAAGAAAAGTTTCTCACCAGTTACTTGAAAAAGACATCCCTGGGCTGTAAAGCTGGTGAGAGTCTTATTTAAACTTTTAAAAGGTGTACAGCATTTCAAAGAGCAAAGGAAGACCTTATAATGACAAATTTTCTAATGTAAATGCTCTAAGAAAAGAGAGTGGCAGATGAAATCTCCCTTATTTATAATGTAGAGAATTATGCTTCTTACTTTTAATTTGTATTTACCCTTACACAAGTAAAATAAAAACTTCCTCTGCCTTAAAAATACTTAATACACTCTGCTGTAATTTAAAAACTTATTTAGAAATATCGAAATAAATAACTGAAGACATCATTATTAAAATGTCCTTTAAAGGACAGTATTGATGTCTTTAATAATGGAGAGGGAGAGATGGAGCATGTGAAATCTCTTTGCAGTTTCTGTGCAATTTTTGGTAATTTTCAAACTGCTCTGTAAAATAAAATATATTAATCTTTTTAAATGTCATAAAAACTGTCTTTTCAAGAATGGACTAATGGAAAAAGTAGACACAAGCATTTTCTGGGATGTTTAATTCAGGTTTAATTTTCACTGAAATTTTAGATTTCACAGTATTGCCAGGTAAACCTTTGATTAAAAATTAAAATTTAATGCAAAGAAAAATCATATTTTCGCATTCTTTACTCAATGACTTTTTAAATGCACTTTACTATGTCCAGAAGAACTGTGTTTTTGTCTCTGCCTATGTTGGCAGCCTGACTTCCCTGCATTCTCCCTTTATCTCACTAGTCTTCAGCCACGTTTATTTTATTTTATTATCTCAGTATTTTATAAGTCATAAAATTTGACAAATCATGCCTTGCCCTAGGCTTTCTCCAAATGGAATTCCCTTTTCTCAGTTCCTCATCTGCAGAGCTAATATTCATTCTCAGGTCACAGCTTTCTCTGACTTCAATAACTTAGATTACTCTGCTTCACTCTTTCAGGCGACCTTATGTTTTTCTACTTGGAACTCATTACCCAGAAGAGCACTTAGGTTATTGTGATTACTTAATTAATATTTGTTTAATGTTAATACTTTTGAAAGGAATGATCTAATGGATTGATTGTAGCTCTGGTAAAAAATTCTAAACCTTCATGAACTGAAAACATACAAAAAATAATACTATCAATCTGAACTCACTTAATCATTAACAACTTCGATTTAACATCATCTAAAATATAACATTAAAACTTGAAAAATATAATGATATCAAGGCACATAGAATGCAATATATTAATTAAAATACAGTATGAAATTCAAAATAAAATAGTTCAGTAGGCAGTTAATTGCACACAACTCACTGGAGACAACAAAATTATTTAAATAGACATATTAAGAAGCTTTTGATGAGTTTATTCAATTGCTATTTAAAATTACTGTGCCATTGAATTTTATTCAGTTAAAATTGCCAAGTTTTCAATTTCACAAAACTCTCTTCAACATTCTGAAACAAAATAAAACTTTAAGGGGACAACATTGGTGTTTCAGTATGAAGCAAGGCTCTCAGCGTGGTGAGAAGGTAAGAATAATAACTATCCAAATCAATGTGGACTTCACACTTAATAATGGGTTTTCTTCTTTGCAATGGCCATATATCAATAAAGAAAAAGCCTTGTCATGGAGGAGGAAAATGGACAAAACTATGAAGTTCTAGAAAAAACAAACAATTAAAAATAGCTAAAATGTTTAAGTACTCAGTATTGACCAGGTATTGTGATCTAGAGAAAGAAAGGAACAGAGGAAGGAGTATATTTTTTTTACCCATTCTGATTTATAGGACATAATAAAACAAGCATTTTCATGAGTTTAAATATTAATTATAAAAATAATGTCAGACAGCAATTTCTTCAAAGCATATCCCATTCCCAATTCAGAGGCTGAATATATGCCCACCATTTTTGTTTTTGTTTTTTTTCTTGAGATGGAGTCTCTCTCTGTTGCCAGGCTGGAGTGCAGTGGTGTGATCTCGACTCACTGCAACCTCTGCCTCCCTGGTTTAAGCAATTCTCCTGCCTCAGCCTCCCGAGTAGCTGGGATTACAGGCACATGCCACCACTAGGGGCTAATTTTTGTATATTTAGTAGAGACGGGGTTTCACCATATTGGCCAGGCTGGTCTTGATGTCTTGACCTCTTGATCCACTGCTGCAGCCTCACAAAGTGCTGGGATTACAGGCATGAGCCAATGCGCCCAGCCCTACCAAATGTTTTAAATTGCCATTATAATCTTTATTATTAGTATATGTCTCAAGTATCTTTTTATGTGATTGCAGATACATGCCATAATAGAAAACATGATTTAAGCTCCTACAATATGCTAAGGTATTTTAATTATTATCTGTAGATAGATTATAGTTAGATACATAAATAGAAATATTTACATAATCCTTTTCTTCATTTTAGAAATAATTAAACTAAAGCATAGACATTTTGAATTATTAGAATTATATAACTAGGAATTAAGAAAAGGTAACTTTAACACAGAACTCCCTGATTCTAAAATCAATTGTATTTTCACTCTGTCATTTTATCTCATATGTAGGCATATGCACAGTTAGTAAAATCATCAGGATCACCACTTTAAAAATGCAACTACATTAGTAATAAAGACCTGTAGGTTCTATAGTTTTCCTAATATAACATTTTCATTAGAATAAAATATTCACATCATTACACATCCTATATTGTCAGTGCTTAGAGCAAATTCATAATAATAGGGATTGTTAAAATATGATTACTGTTTAAATTGTAGATCAAAGTGATTTAATAATTATTTTACTGACTATTTATTTGTGTTTGACTCCTTCACATTTAGAAAGATGTGTTGACTCATTCTCTGTAACTTTTTCATTAAATTTGAAAAGTGTCTATTGATTGAAACCTCATTTTATGAAAGATATCACAGAAGTTAAGTAATTTTCCAAAAGTCACACAGATGCCATGTGGCAGAGTAAGGTTAAATGGATGCCTTCCTAACTCAAAATCCAAATGCAAGGTGGTGGTCATCATCCTACATCACCCTTAAATAAATAGAATATAAATTATAAAACTAGTGGCAATGTTGATTTCATAGCTCTCAGGACCTCCTTTTTCAATATTTAGTCACATGTAATACCAACATCTTTGTTAAATTCCTTTCTTTCCAGAATTTGATACTTGAAGGATTAATGGCACTATTAATAGGTAGATCCTGGTCAAATTGTTAAAATAAATATTAATATTTATATTTACCTCCAGCTCCTGTTATATACTGTCCTGTCAATGTGCTCCGATCTTCATAGCTTTGTCAGGCACTGTAGGTTGTCTCCACAACAGCTATCCCATTCTCTTCCAAATTAACCTCACTTTTGTTCCGGAGCCAGTGCATCCAGCCACACAGGATGACTGATTTAACTAATCTAGTCATGATATTCTTACTCCTTGCAGTGTTTGAGCTAGGAGTTGGTCTACTTCTCACAATAGAAAAAAATTCACTTCTTAGAAAGTTAATAAAATGTGAATACTCCATATTAAATTTTAACTGCGTATCTGTTGTTGTGTCTGAGAGTATAGCAGCTAATAACACAGATAAATCCCTTAGCTCATAGTTTTTCACTTTGGGGGGAAAGACACAATACAATAGATGAAATAAATGAGTTAAGTATATTATATATAAATAACATAAATCAGATAAAGGAGAAAGAGAATGTTGAGCATGTGATATAAAATTGAGGCTGGGCAAGCCTCACAGAACAGTTTAACGTTTGAAGATAAAAGTAGAAGAAGTATGAGGGCAAAATATGTAGAGAATTGGATGAAGAACATTCTAGCCAGCTGGGGCAGGCAAGTACAAAGGTCCTGAGGCAGAAGAGTACTTGGCATGCTCATCACAACCCAGGTGTAGTGGGAATGGAGAAGAATGAAATGGAGGGTAAGAGGCGATGAGGTCAGAGACATTGCTTAGAGCAGGAGCAACATCTTTATTCAGGAGTTGGGCTTTATTCTGCATAATAAAGAAAAACACCAGGGGACTTTGAGCAAAGCATGATATGATCTGTGATGTTTTAATGGGATAATTTCACTGAATTGAGAATAGAATGAGATGGATGAAGGCAGAAGCAGAGATACCAGAGAACAGGCCATTGCAGTAAATAAGATGAGACATGGCAGTGGTTGGACTCAGTGATATGTGCAAGAGAAATGAATAATCTTACACGTAAATTTTAAACTAAAAGTTTTTGATAAAATTTGAAGAGGCAAAGAGATCAGCAAAGACATTCTAGGCAAGAACAAAGTGAAGAGTCACAGTGGCATGGATAATCATGAGGTTTTAGAATGAGAGACAAGATAATGCTCAATAGGCTCTATTTTTGAGGAACTACAATGACACGTTAGAGAAACAGTAGTCATCTTCGTGTCAATGTGCTGCTTAGCTAGGTCTTCTACTAAGAATCTGATCCACCATCCATTGTAATTTGGTCTGATAATTTAATGCAGTAAGTTTTTTTTTTTTTAATTTTATAATATTTTCCCTTCTTTCTTTCCCTGTCCTCACATTTGACCCCTTAAAGCTGAATAACTAATTTAAAAAGACATGGAGGAGTTTTAAATCCATTTGGCCTGGGAATTATTCAGCCAGTAGTTAAAATTTCATGTGTTCCTGTGAACCTGAAAATGAAGAATCTTTAACCTCAAGCTGTTATAGTCTGAAGGACTGCTGAGCTTCTGATTGAGATATACACAAAGACTGAAAATTGTTGATGGGCTTGATCACACAGAACTCCCAAAAATGAAACTCATAAGTGTCCATGAGGGAGTCTTCTAGTGCTTGGATACAAAGAGACATGAAAGGAGATATACACGGCAGGTGGAAAAAAAATGTCTTGTTAGGTACCCAGAGCAAAAAATGGCAACAGCCAGTGGGGACTGGTTACACCTAGAACAAGAGGCAGGGTCTTGGCCACCAATACCAAGATTAATGGCAGGCAGGGCAGGACTTTAGTATTAAAAGTATTTGAGCCTCTGGCTTCAAATTAATATGTAAATTCTATAATTTTAATTTGAAAGTCAAATTCCTAATCTGAAGAACAAAGAGAAGACTAGAGAGAAAGGAAAGCGTTCTGATAGGTTAAGGCTCAGCTCCAACTGATTCCATGTAAGCATAACTTTAAAATAATAATTATGTCAGCTCTGAAAATAAAAGTGGTTTTTAGATAGGTGTCAGAAGAAAGCTCAAGAATTTAACACTGTAATTGTTTTTAGAAAATTAATTATAATTGTGGTTATACATTCATTGTTATACAGTTTGATGAGTAACAGAATAGTTTTTTGAAATACAACAATTATAAAAATAGCTACTACTTTTGAGGACACGTTATGCAGCAGGCACTGCAGTACAACTCATTATGTTTTATCTTGTAGATCAATGCAATAAAACTGAATGATAGGTACCATTAGTCAACTCTCAAGGACAGGAAACTGAGTTTCAAAGAGGTTAAGCGATTTGTCCAAGGTTATGGAGTCAGCAATTGGTTTAAATCTAAAGCTTGATCCCTTTGCATTAAAATCTCCCTGTCTCTTAACTAATATGCAATGGAAATGTCTTTGTTCTTTCCATGTTCATTGTTTGTGTTCCAAGCCAAACAAATTGTGACAGGGAACCACATGTGAATATTAAAGATGAATGGATGCTTCTGAACCAAACGAAACAGTGGTTCCTACAGAGAAAGAGAAAGTTATTTAGGTGTCTATGAGTGTAGTGGTGGAGGAAGTGGAAGGATATTGTAATTGGCAAACATTTAAGAAGACTTCAAAACTGTTACTTCTTTAGTAAGGTATCCAGATGATTCGTGTTAGAGATCCTGATCAATCCTATTTGGTTACAGATTAGGAAGTTAATGCCTAGAAGAGTGTTTCTTGGATTCTTCATTACCCTCTATATGATTCCTGGAATCAACCCTGAACCTTATACTGTGATGTCCAGAAATCTTTATTGTAACAAACATTCTGTTATTCTTAATTACAGTATTAGGAGAACTTCCCATGTTTAAGTATCAAAGTATTTGCAAAAGTTATGCAGCTAATTAGTGCCTGAGACAGAATTTTGGTTTGCTCACGTCATCAGA
This sequence comes from Piliocolobus tephrosceles, assembly GCF_002776525.5. Lineage (NCBI taxonomy): Eukaryota > Metazoa > Chordata > Mammalia > Primates > Cercopithecidae > Piliocolobus > Piliocolobus tephrosceles. Next base: position 27,166,398 of record NC_045437.1, read on the forward strand.
ATCACTTACAAGGCATAATATTTGTGATGAAATATTTGAAGAGGCTTGCAGGAACCACTGTTTAGGTTGTATAGCCAATACTGATGTGTATGTCATAGTAAGTCTATAACAGGGGTCAAGTGAACGAGGCTGTATCATACAGTAGTCCCCCTGATATGCAGTTTCACTTTCCAGATTTAGTTGCTCACTGTCACATGTAGTCAGAAAATATTACATGGAAAATTTCAGAAATCAATAATTTACGTGTTAAATTATTAGCTTTTAAGAGAAGTCCACTGCTATGTTACAATACTTAAGTCATTCGCCTCACTTAGTCCCATTATGTTGGCATTTAATAATCTTGCATTATCACAAAAAGAGTGAGTACAGCACAATAAGATATTTTGAGAGAGTGAAAGAGAGTAACCATATTAAGAAAACAGTTATTACAGTATATTATTATAATTGTTCTATTTTATTCTTATCTAATTTATGAATTAAACATTATCATAGTTATGTATGTATAGGGGGAAAAAAAAACACCATGTATACTGGATAGGTTTCAGTACAATATTCAGTTTCAGGCCTCCACTGAAGATCTCGGGACATACCACCTGAGGATAAGGAGGAATTATTGTATTGGGTGACAGAAGTTAACTTAAATGGAAAATTCCTGGGGGCTTCAGTTTTTTATAGTTTGAAATTGGAAGGCACTAAAATTGCAGAGAAGCTGAACTGACTTGCTGTTTCCTATCTTGTACTGAGTTTGTCGTGGCCTCACATTACCTTTCATGTAGTTAGAGAGAGAAGACTTCTTGAAAAAATGTAGAATCATAGTTTTGAATATTATCAAAGAGTAAAGGAAGTTACTTCCAAGATGAAAATGCTAAATCTCAATCTTAGGAAAGTCACCAGAAAGAATGTTATACTAATATAAATACATTATTCATACAATGTCAGAGTAACGGGATTGTGTTTCAAAATAAAAAGAAGTAATGCAGATAATTGCTAGTTTTGATAATATGATGACATTTACTATGGTTTCTGTAGTTCAGTATTTCCTAAGTTAGCCTTACCATTAAAACCATACCTAAGTTATATAGTTGAGAATTCTCAAAGACCTGTTATTTTAAAGTTAAATTATTTCTAATACAAAAGCATCATTTGTTTTTCAATTCATTTAAACTGATAACATCATGTTTTTCAAATTCCTTGATTTCAGACATTAAAATATTTTTTCCTCACTCTTATCTAGACTGCCAATATTAAATATACTATGCATGGAATTTTTTAGTTTTTCAATAGGTTGCATTTTAGAATGGTCTTAAAAATTTCAGTCTTCCTACAGACAAACTGGAAAAACAACGTATAATTTTTAATGTAGAAGAATGTTTTTATAAACATTCTGTTTTGTTTTCTTTTTACATTTTGTAGGGCAGATGCCCAGCATCTTGACCAGAAACATCTTCCTAGTGACATAATGTCGTGTTTCTCTCTTCCCCATCTCCTTCTGTCAAAGGCTCCTAGAGCGCAGTCCTTCCTTTAAGCAGATGAAATGTATGATATCCTTTGAGGTTAATTTTAATGCCATTTCATCTCTTTGTGGAAATGAGATTAGAATTCTAAATGTTCAAAATCCAACAGCCTTTAATGAAAAATGGTAGGAATTATCACATACCTAGAGCTTAGAAAGGATGGAATCATATTTGCACATTATTAAAGATCTGAATAATTTAGACTATTTTTAGATTTAAGTTGCTTAGAGGATTTTAGAAAAGCTCAATATAAACAGCTCAAGAAAGGCACTTACTTGTCCTGATTTCAGCAATTTTACATCATTTAGGCACTTCCATGGAATGGTTCAGTTGTCACAAAAAAAGCATATTTTAGACCTCAGGTCAATATTAGGAAGATATTGACATTATAAAAAAGATGTATATAAAAATTTGTTACATTCTTTTTTATTTTACTTATTTTTAACTTTTTAAGTTCTGGGATACATGTGCAGAACATGCAGGCTTGTTACATAGGTATAAATATGCCATAGTGGTTTGCTGCACCTATCAACGCATCATCTAGGTTTTAAGCCCCGCACGCATTAGGTATTTGTCCTAATGCTCTCTTCCTCGCCTTGCCCCCATCACCTTGACAGGTTCCAGTGTGTGATATTCCCATCCCTGTTTCCATGTGTTCTCATTGCTCAACTCCCACTTATGAGTGAGAACATGCAGTGTTTAGTTTCCCGTTCCTGTGTTAGTTTGCAGAGGATGATGGCTTCCAGCTTCATCCATGTCCCTACAAATGACATGAGCTCATTCTTTTTTATGGCTGCATAGTATTCCATTCTGTATATCTACCACATTTTCTTTATCCAGTTTATCACTGATGGACATTTGGGTTGGTTCCATGTCTTTGCTATTGTAGATAGTGTTGCAGTAAACATATGTGTGCATGTGTCTTTATAGTAGAATAATTTGTATTGCTTTCATTATATACCCAGTAATGGGATTGCTGGGTCAAATGGTATTTCTGGTTCTAGATCCTTGAGAAATCGCCACACTGTCTTCCACAATGGTTGAACTAATTTACATTCCCACCAACAGTGTAATAGTGTTTTTATTTCTGTATAGCCTCTCCAGCATCTGTTGTTTCCTGACTTTTTAATAATCACCATTCTGACTGGTATATCATTGTGATGTTGATTTGCATTTCTCTAATGATTAGTGATGGTGAGCTTTTTTTTCATGTTTGTTGGCTGCATAAATGTTTTCTTTTGAGAAGTGTCCATTTGTTTGTGTCCTCTCTTATTTCCTTAAGCAGTGATTTGTAGTTCTCCTTGAAGAGGTCCTCCACATCCCTTGTAAGCTATATTTCTAGGTATTTTATTCTCTTTGTAGCATTTGTGAATGGGAGTTCCTTCATGATTTGGCTCTCTGCTTGTCTATTGTTGGTGTAAAGGAATGCCTGTGATTTTTGCATATTGATTTTGTATCCTGAGACTTTGCTATATCTGCTTTTCAGCTTAAGGAATTTTTGGGCTGAGACAATTGGGTTTTCTAAATATATAATCATGTCATCTGCAAATAGAGACAATTTGACTTCCTCTCTTCCTATTTGAATATCGCTTATTTCTTTCTCTTGCCTGATTGCCCTGGCCAAAACTTCCAATACTGTGTTGAATACAAGTGGTGAGAGAGGACCTCCTTGTCTTGGGCTGGTTTACAAAGAGAATGCCTCCAGGTTTTCCCATTCAGTATGATATTGGCTATGGGTTTGTCATAAATATCTCTTATTATTTTGAGATATGTTCCATCAATACTCTCAATAGTTTTAAGGAATGTTGAAGTTTATCAATGGCCTTCTCTGCATCTATAGAAATAATCATGTGTTTTTTGTCATTGGTTCTGTTAATGTCATGGATTACATTTATTGATTTGTGTAAGTTGAATGAGCTTTGCATCCCAGGGATGAAACTGACTTGATCTTGGTGGATAAACCTTTTGATGTTCTGCTGGGTTTGGTTTGCCAGTATTTTAGTGAGAGTTTTTGCAACAATGTTCATCAAAGATATTGGCCTGAAGTTTTCTTTTTTTGTTGTGTCTCTGCAAGATTTTGGTATCAGAATGATTCTGACCTCATAGAATTAGGGAGGGGTTCCTCCTTTTCAATTGTTTGGAATAGTTTCAGAAGGAATAGTACCAGCTCCTCTTTGTACCTCTGGTAGAATTTGGCTGTGAATCCGTCTGGTCCTTGGCTTGGGAGAGTGTATTTGACCATTTCCTCTAGATTTTCTAATTTATTTGGTAGAGGTGTTTATGGTATTCTCTGATGGTAGTTTGTATTTCTGTGGGATCAGTGGTGATATCCCCTTTATCATATTTTATTGTGTCTATTTGATTCTTCTCTCTTTTATTCTTTATTAGTCTATCTAGCGGTCTATCTATTTTGTTAATTTTTTCATTGATTTTTGAATGGCTTTTTGTTTCTCCAGCTCCTTCAGTTCTGCTCTGATCATAGTTATTTCTTGTCTTCTACTAACTTTTGAATTTGTTTGCTCTTGCTTTTCTGGTTCCTTTAATTTTGATGTCAGGGTGTCGATTTGAGATCTCTTAAGCTTTCTGATGTGACCAGTTAGTGCTATAAATTTCCCTTTCAATACTGCTTTAACTGTGTCCCAAATATTTTTGTATGTTGTCTCTTTGTTTCCATTGGTTTCAAAGAACTTCTTGATTTTTGCTTTAATTTTGTCATTTACCCAGGAATCATTTAGGAGCAGGTTGTTCAGTTTCCATGTACTTGTGTGTTTTTGAGTGAGTTTCTTAATCTTGAGTTCTAATTTGATTGCACTGTGGTCTGAGAGACACTTTGCTATAATTTCAGTCCTTTTGCATTTTCTGAGGAGTGTTTTACTTCCAGTTAAGTGGTCAATTTTAGAATAAGTGCCACATGGCACGTAGAAGAATGTATATTCTGTTTATTTGGGGTAGAGAGTTCTGTGGATGTCTATCAGGTCCACTCTTGATCCAGAGCTAAGTTCAAGGCCTGAATATCCTTGTTAATTTTATATCTCATTGATCTGTCTATTATTGACAGTAGGGTGTTTCTCTCTAAACTGGTTATTCTAGTTAGCAGTTCCCGTAACCTTTTATCAAGGTTCTTAGCTTCCTTGCATTAAGTTAGAAGATTCTCCTTTAGCTCAGAGTAGTTTGTTATTATCCATCTTCTGAAGTCTACTTCTCTCAATTCGTCAAACTCATTATCCATCCAGTTTTGCGCCCTTCCTGGAGAGGCATTGCAATCATTTGGAGGAGAAGAGGCATTCTGGCTTTTGGAATTTTCAGCGTTTTTGTGCTGTTTTTTCCTCATCTTCATGGATTTATCTACCTTTTATTTTTGAGGCTGATGACCTTTGGATGGTGTTTTTGCGGGAGGTCTTTTTTTATGTTGTTGTTGCTGCTTTCTGTTTGTTAGTTCTTTTTGTTGCTGTTGTTGTTGTTTCTAACAGTCAGGCCCCTCCTCTGCAGGTCTGCTGCAGTTTGCTAGAGGTCCACTCCAGATGCTGTTCACCTGAATATCACCAGTGGAGTCTGCAGAACAGCAAGGATTGCTAGCTGCTTGCTCCCCTGGAAACTTCTTCCCAGAGGGCAATGGTCTGTTGCCATCCAGAGCTCTCCAGTATGAGGTGTCTGTGGACCCCTGCTTAGGAGGTCCCTCCCAGCCTAGAAGCACTAGGATCAGGGGCTCACTTGAGGAGACATTTTGTCCCTTGGCAGAGCTGGAGCACTATGCTGGGAGAATCTCCCTTGTCTGGATCAGCCACTCTCCTCAGAGCTGATAGGCAGGAAAGATTAAGTCAGCTGAAGCTGCAACTGCAGCTGCCCCTCCCGCGAGGTGCTCTGTCCCAGAGAGACTAGAGTTTCTGTAAGTCCCTGACTGGGGCTGCTGTATTTCCTGCAGAGATGTCCTGCCCAATGAGGAGAAATCTAGAGAAGCTGTCTGGCCGCAGCTACTTTGCCACACTGTGGTGAATTCTGCCCAATCCAAACCTCCCAGTCTCCTTAGCACTGTCAGGGGAAAATCACCTACTAAAACCTCAGTAATGGTGCATGCCCCTCCCCACACCAAGCTCCATCATCTCAGGCTGACTCCAGACTGCTTCTGGCAGTGAGAAATTCAAGCCAGTGGTTCTCAGTTTGCTGGGCTTCATGGGAATGGGACCTACTGAATAAGACCCCTTGGCTCCCTGGCTTCAGCCCCCTTTCCAGGGCAGTGGATGATTCCCCTGTGTTGCTGGAGCTCCAGGCACTGCTAGAGTATGAAAAAAATCTCCTGCAGGTAGCTCAGTGACTGCCAAAACAGTCACTCAGTTTTGTGCTTGAAAACCAGGGCCCTGGTGGTGTAGGCTCATGAGGAACTCTCCTGATGCACAATTGCAAAAGTCCTTGGGAAAAGTGTAGTGCCCAGAGTGGATAGCAGAGTCCCTCACTGCTTCCCATGCCTGGAGGAGGGAGGTCCCCCAGCTCCTTGACCTTCCCGGGTGTAGTGATGCCTCAGTCTGCTTCTGCTTGCTCTCCATGGGTTGCACCTGCTACCTAACCAGTCTCAGTGTGATGAACTGCGTATTGCAGTTGGAAATGAAGAAATTACCCACCTTCTGCCTTGGTCCTGCTGGGAGCTGAAGACAGGAGCTGTTTCTATTCAGCCATCTTGGCCCCTCCTGCTAAATTCATATACTCTTTTTGAAAACCGTCTTTCTTAAGTGGATATTTTCTGTTATATTTTCTGCAGCAGTCTATGAGTTCTAAGTCCGTTGTTCAGTTTTCTCACAGGTAAAAACATAAAAATAAAATGTCTCTCTGTGCTGTTGTGAGAACAACCTGGTAGATAAACAGTATAAGTACTTGGTATTGTTATCTATGACACAGAGATGGTGAGAAAAATAAAAGTTTGGCGTTAATAAAGTAGCATTTTTAAAATTAAAGATAGAGATTAACAAAAGAAAAATATACATATAATCAAATAATACAGACCACATGCTTTCCCAGTCCTCAGGGAAACTAGAATATGTTTTTTAAAAAGGAAGTAATTTTCATTTAAAAATTAAAATGAGAAAAGTGGATGGTAAAGCAAGGTAAAAAGGGTCATTCTTTATTTGTAACTGTTGAATATAAAAATAACCAAGAATCTAAAAAATAAAACTGTAGTTACCTCTTGTCTATGGAAGAGAATAGAACATTAAATATAACAAGGAATTTGAAGCAGTTGCTTTCTCTAATCAAACCAAAGATCCCCATAATCATGTCCTTTGCTGTTGAAAGTCTCCTAATTTTTTGGTCATCAAGAAGGGCCTGAAGATTACCTAATTTGTTGTGGAAACTCACTTAAAGATAACGGCAAGCTGTTAGTTTAATTAAAACATTTTTTCAGAAAAGCTTTTGAACCTAGAGGAATAATTACTGTATAACTTTAACTCTGAAAATAACATTTTAACAAGGTGACTTAAATGCCTGATCTGAGATACACTTATTTTAATTATTATTTTCTATCTTTTCATTGTTGTGTAATGAAATAGATTTTTTCAAGTACATTTGTATGAATTTTAATGCATGGATAGATTCATGCACTCACCATAGTTAGGTTATGAAACGGGACCATCACCTCTAAAAAAAAACTTTGCTATATCTTTATATTCACACCCTTCTCTCACCCATAACCCTTGGTGACCACTGACCTATTCTCAATTCCTGTAGCTCTAAAATTTTATTTTGTTTTCAAGGATATAATACAAATGGAATCATACAGATAGAACCTTCTGAGATCAACTTCTTTCACTCAGCAAAACCCATTTGAGATTCATTCAAATTGTCGTATCTATCAAAAGTCTATTTATTTTTATTGCTAAATAGTATTTCATTCCAAACCATTGTCTTTAGTATTCTATTTGCTTCTTCGTTATCCTCTCTGGGGATATTTGTGTTGTGATTCACTTTGGCAGGATGAATATGCTTCAGAATGTCATGTTGTTTTCCTGTGGTCATAAATTTATTTTGGGGCAAATACTGAAGAGTAGCATTGCTTGGTCATATCTTAAGTGAATGTTTAACTGTTTAACTTTATAAAAACTGCCAAAGCATTTTTCAGGGTGTGGAATTTTATAGCCTGACCAGCAATGTCTGAGAATGTGAGTTGTTTTACACCCTCCGCAGTGCTTAGTATTGTCAGCATTATTTTTATCCATCCATGTAATTAAGCATGTAATAATATCTCATTAGGGTTCTTTCATTTGTTTCTTTTGTTTAATGTTTCATTTTTATAATGACTAATGGTGTTGAATGCCTTTTCATATGCTTATGTACCATACTTATATCCTCTGGTGAAACGTTTGTCCGTATGTTTTGCTTATTTTTTAATCGAGTGGTTTGTTTTCTTACTGTTGAGTTGTGAGGGTCTGTTATCTATTCTTGCTATATAACACTGTGGGACATGTTATTTGCAAATATTTTCTGCCTGTCTGCACCTTGCCTTTTTATTTGCTCAATATCATCTTTCACAGAAGAAATATTTTCAGTTTATTAATCTCTAGGCCTGATGTACCAGTCTCTAAGAAATGAATCATACTTATGTTGGCATCTTAAAAACTAGTTACTTGAAACCATATCAGGGAACATCAACATACTATAGAAATGGGCCAAAGAGATTTGAGAGCCAGCTCCAATGTATGGTCTAAAGTAGGGATCCACACCCCCCAGGTCACAGGAACCAGGTGGCACAGCAGGAGGTGAGTGGCAGGCACGTGAGCAAGACTTCATCTGTATTTACAGCTACTCCCCATCCCTGGAATTACCAACTGACTGTCACCTCCTGTTAGATCAGAGGCTGCATTAGATTCTCAGAGGATCCCGAAGCCTATCGTGAACTGTGCATGCACAAGATCTAGGTTGTTCCTCATGAGAATCCAATCCCTGATGATCTGTCACTGACTCCTATTACCTCTGTCTAGATGGGACTGTCTACTGTGGAAAAAAACAAGGTCAGGGCTCCCACTGATTCTACATTATTGTGAGTTGTATAATTATTTGGTTACATATTATAATGTAACAATAACAGATATAAAATGCACAATCAGTGCAATACACTTGAATCATACCAAAACCATCCTCTCCCCACACCCTGGTCCATGGAAAAATATTCTTCCACAAAATTGGTCCCTGGTACCAAAAACAGTGGGGGACCTTTGGTAAAAAGGGTTAATGTTTCCTTTTAGAAATCACAAAGGTGGCCCTGCGCGGTGGCTCAAGCCTGTAATCCCAGCACTTTGGGAGGCCGAGACGGGCGTATTACGAGGTCAGGAGATCGAGACCATCCTGGTTAACATGGTGAAACCCCGTCTCTACTGAAAAATACAAAAAACTAGCTGGGCGAGGTGGCGGGCACCTGTAGTCCCAGCTACTTGGGAGGCTGAGGCAGGAGAATGGCCTAAACCCGGGAGGCAGAGCTTGCAGTGAGCTGAGATCCGGCCACTGTACTCCAGCCTGGGGGACAGAGTGAGACTCCGTCTCAAAAAAGAAAGAAAGAAAGAAAGAAAGGAAAGGAAAGAAAGAAAGAAAGAAAGAAAGAAAGAAAGAAAGAAAGAAAGAAAGAAAGAAAGAAAGAAGAAAGAAAGAAAGAAAGAAAGGGAAAGAAATCACAAAGGTACTCTAGATACTTTCCACCCATAGGTAGCAGCCTAAGGGACCTATGTCTGAGCAGCACAGCTACCCTACAGCTTTTTTTCCTATCCAAAGTGAGGTCAGAAGACCTAACAAAAACCATCCATGTGAATTGTTAGTATATCTTTCCAGAAGTAGCTTCCTACATTCTATTTCATTTCTATTTGTTCTATCTCATTGTATGATTTTTTTTGTTTGTTTGTTTTACTGGTTTGTTTGCTTGCTATTTTACAATTTGACCCTGTCTACTATCTCTTAGCTGATTGCTACCTAACTCCAAAATCTGCAGCCAACAGAAGATTTACCACTGAGCCCAACCCAACCTAACTCAGAAAATGACCCCCAAACCTTAAACAGATCCAGAGATATTGAATGGCACTTGGTTGGACTTATGCTTCTAACTTTTAGCTCTGAGTTTTTTTAAATAACATTTTAATTTATATCTGAACTGAGAGATTCTTCATAACCTATATATTTATTGTTTCCTTTTGCTTGTTTTTTTTTTTTTTCCTGTTATTTGTTTTCTTAACAAAAACATCTTAGAACTCTCATAGGAATTCTTAGGAGTAAAGATGAATGCAAAATAATGTAGTGATAACAAAATAAATAAATGGTATGAAGTGGTATTTTCATATTATTTATCAATTTAAAACTGCCTTTACACTTGATATTTATTTTAAATATCTTGCATAATTTAAAATACAAATCTGTACTATACCTAAATCTGAACTACACAGATTTAGTTGAAACATGAGAGCTTTCACTGATAAATTCAGAGATTTCATATTTAGTTCATATTTTGAATATATCTGCAGAAAATAAACTAAACTTAAAAACACCTTTCCTTACTAAAGGGAAGTAATTACATTTTAAGCTTTTTGAAAGTCATATTTATTTTCAAAATGATTTTAAATATCTTAAGAAAAATGGGCTGGGCGCGGTGACTCAAGCCTGTAATCCCAGCACTTTGGGAGGCTGAGACGGGCGGATCACGAGGTCAGGAGATCGAGACCATCCTGGCTAACCCGGTGAAACCTCGTCTCTACTAAAAAATACAAAAAAACTAGCTGGGCAAGGTGGCGGGCGCCTGTAGTCCCAGCTACTGGGGAGGTTGAGGCAGGAGAATGGCGTAAAACCGGGAGGCGGAGCTTGCAGTGAGCTGAGATCCAGCCACTGCACTCCAGCCTGGGCGACAGAGTGAGACTCCGTCTCAAAAAAAAAAAAAAGAAAAAAGAAAAATGATAGATTCTATGTGTAAGATTGAACTTTTCATACTAACTTAGAATCTGTGTTTTAAAAATAAAAATAAAACAAAAGTATATATATATTTCTGTTAGACCATGGCTTAATATTAGTTAATGTGGATGAGAAAACTACCATATTGAAAATCTTATGACTGTCCATTGGAGGGTATCATCTTTTTCTAGTCCAGATTTAGTGTATAATTCTTAAAACCCTGAAATGTTACAGATTTAGTTTGACTGACAGAAGCAAAAGTAAGTGTGACAGTTTCCAGCAAGGGCATGTCCATATTCGAAGAACAAAAGACATGGTTCTAAAAATATACAGTACCAAGTGTTTTTTTTAGCGACTTCCAATATTATAAATTAATTTTTTTAAAGTTAGACTATTTTGTTACATTTAACTTTTTGCAACTATTATTATTAATTTCAAACAAGCAACTTTTAGTTTTAAACTCATGATTTTAGCCAATATTTTTAAATTATCATCTTTAGAACAGGGCAGCCCTATTTCCCAACATGAAGATACTTAACTTGTGAAACAAGAACCACCTGAATGGAAGAACTCATATTTCAGTCAGGTATTACAAGTGCCGACAGTATTACTGTGGTTGATGATTTCTCTAGTCTCCTATTGTTCCAGCCAAAGCTCTTGCCTTTCTTTCCTGCCTTTCTAACTCTGATCACATAATTTTATCTTAACTTATGATTCTTTTCTCTCTGCTTTCAATTTTGACTTCCTGTAATTAGAGCCAATAATGCATCTCTCAATATCTCAAAAGGAGATCTATATACTCCCTTATCAATATAACATAAGCATAAATAAACATTGTAATTAGCAAGCATTAATTTATTGGAGGAACCCTACGAGCCCTGTAATTTGTTGATAATATATACATGTGTTTAATGGGTTTGTAATTTTTTATTTATAAATGTGAAACTTTGTATGCTTTTAATGTAATTATTAATGATCTGAATACATTGTCTATTCCATAATGATAAACCTCTTTTTAAATATCTCTATTCTAGGCTTTAATAGTTACATAGGACACCACTTCTGGTGACATTTAAATTAAAAAACCCACACATTTGGGAGAATTAGGCTTAAAAATGCCAACTCATATAATTATCAGAAAAGCCAATTTAGTAACCAGATTCATTTTAATGCCTCTTTTTACATCTTTGCATCCAAGGAAAATGTCAGTTCAAACTGCTTGAAAATTGAAAAATGTTATGACATTTTAACACCTGTATGAAAAAAAAAAAAAAAAACATAAATTGGCAAAGTAGGATAAGCCCAAGTCATGCTCTTTTATTATTCATTTGAAAAGAGTATCCAACTGCTTATATAGCTGTAAGGATACATTATAAATTTAATAAGCCATTGAGTTAACATGAGACAAATAATCTCGTGTCAAGAAACTAGGAATATAAGATAGATTCTGGAGAGGTAAAAATATATCAGTTCATGCTATTTACAAAACGAGGTATAATGTAAAAAAAAAAAAAAAGTGACTAAGATAACCTACAGTAAAATATTATAGTCATGAGAACACTTTTTATTTTCTTATATTTGAAATGATATGCATACTATATATAGATTTAAATAAGTACATATGGTAATTAAAGAGAAACAACAAATTAATAATAGTTAAACATGTAACCATCACCCAGAAACAATTATTGTTAATATATTGCCATTGTCATCTTTTTTTCCCAAATATTCCTATCTTATTTCTTATTCGACAAATATTCTTTGAGGCCCTCTTGATGTCCTGCATCATGCCAATGCAGACAAGCAAAGATTCCCTGCATTTAAGTTCTTGACAGTTTTCTGGGGCATTCTGATATTAACAAATGTGGAGTGATTGTTAAGACGTTAAAAGAGAAAAACAGGTAGACGGTGGTCTGGGAGCAAATCACAAAAAATATGCAGGGGTATTGGCAGGCAAGGCTGTCCTCCAGCCATGACAGCTGAGGTAAGGCAGAGTCACTAAGTGGTAAAATATTAAGAGTGATGCCGTTAAATATTGAGAGTGTTCTTGACAGAGGGGCAAGTGTGGTATGAGTGGTGATGGAGTCACCTCCCAGGAACAGAGCTATCCAAAAAGTCTTTTGGGCGTCCATTTGACATGAAAATATACTAAAGAAAATGTATTAAAAAGGAGTTTTGGATTCAGTGTTGGGCTCTTCAGAGAGTACAACCACTCTAATGAACCTGACTGGGCAGAAATATGCCAAAGGTAGGAGTTAGCATACAGAGACATCTATCTGGGAACACTGGCTGGTGGTCAGTGGAGAATGTTGCTTGTTGTGCACTTCGGTCATGTGGTCATGTTTCTTTCACGTTTTCTAGCCTAGTGTATGAGCATCTCAAGACAAAAGATGGGGCAGGTAGTAAAAAGCATCTGGCCAAAAAGCCATGTGTTATAGTCTGAGTATTTGTGTCCCTCAAAAATTCATACATTAAAACCTAACTCCCAAAATGATGGTATTAAGAACTGGGGCCATTTGTGAGGTGATGAGGTCATGAGGCCTCCACCTTCATGAACTAGCTTAGCCTATTTGCGCTTTCTGTCTTTTCTGCCATGTGAGAACACAGCAACAAGTCACAATCTATGAAGCAGGGGGTTCTCCCTAGATGTTGAATCTGCTGGTATCTTGGTCTTGTACTTTTCAGCCTCCAGAACTGTGAGCAACACATTTCCATTGATATGAATTATCCAGACTAAGGTATTTTGTTACAGTAGCCCCAGCTCACTAGGACACCAGACTATTCAGGATGACGCCTTGAGTTCAGTGCACAGAGTACTGTAAGGAAGCCATTTCTCTGTAGCGTGGACAATGGATGATAATAGCAGGCACTTTTAGGAAGCAATTGCTGGGGAAGTAAGAAAGCGGCCATGTCAGAAAGAAGGAAGTGAGAGAAACAATAGGAGCAAGGGTAGGCTCAAGGAGGAAAACAAGAGAGTCCTCAAAACATACAACGTGGAGGAGGGAGAAGCAAGAGAAGCAGGGGTTGCACTTTGGGACCTTAGTGGGGTCTCACTGGGGCATCATTATCAAAACCCACGGCAGTTTTTGTTCACTTGATTTTTGTTCACTTGATTTTGCAGAAAATGCAATTTGAAAAGCTGAAAAAGTTTAGAATTAGATTAGGTTTAGCCGAGTAACCTCACTGTCCTTTGAAACATGCTCAGTTCCTTCTGATTTATGAAATGGATAGCAAACTTCATGATCACTAAGAACATAATAAATGTAAATAACACCTAGAGGATCAAAAGCAAGATTTGTTGTTGCACATAACCCTCTTTTGATTGTCCTTGACTCTTTTCATGTTCACCTTTTCCAAAGTTCTTCATTCATTCTTGTAGATTCATAATTCAATGTGGGATTATAACGTTTTAAACAAAGCACTTTAGTTTTTTTTTTTTTTTTTGTAAGGCAGTTCTTGTGACAGTTCTTTCAATACTGGCTTGCATATTTTTTTTTCTTTTTGTATTTTTGGGAAAAATATCACGTATAACATTTTAGTTTGGTATGTTTTGTCCATGCTGTTGGTTTGCCTTTTAGCATTTTGATAATATCTCACCGTTACCTATGACATCTATTTCTTTGTGTCAGCCATCGTTTTTATTGGTATGTCTTTAACGTGTCTTTCTATTTTGAATGCTTTTAAGATTATTTTATTTATCTCTGCTTTTCAGTAGTTCTGTTATGATTTACTAAGGCATGATTTAATTTGTATTTATCCTACTTGGGGTAAATTTTACTTTGTTTTGTTTTGTTTTACTTTTACTTTTATTTTATTTTGTTTTCTTTTCTTTTCTTTCTTTTTTTTTTTTTTTTCGCCGAGACGGAGTCTCGCTCTGTCGCACAGACTGGAGTGCAGAGGTTCGATCTCGGCTCACTGCAAGCTCTGCCTCCCGGATTCTTGCCATTCTCCTGCCTCAGCCTCTCAATTAGCTGCGACTACAGGCACCTGCCAACGTGCTGCCCAGGTTTTTTGTTTTGTTTTTGTTTTTTTAGTAGAGATGGAATTTCACCATGTTAGCCAGGATGGTCTTGATCTGCTGACCTCGTGATCTGCCCGCCTCGGCCTCCCAAAGTGCTGGGATTACAGGCGCGAGCCACTGTACCTGTCTTGTGCTCCTTTTTAAATTTGTGAGTTAAGCTTTTTCATCAATTTGAGGAAATTCTCAGCTATGATTTCATATAGGAAAATTAAGTGAACAGAATGCCCGAGAGGCCAACTCATATATTAAAAAGCTATGCATAACACATAGGTTTCATTTAAAGCCATCAGAAGGGTATGGCAGGCTGAATTATGGCTACCCAAAGATGTTCATTCTCTCATCCCTGGGGCCTGTGAATATGTTATTTTACATGGCCAAAACGACGTTGCAGATGTGCTGAAAGTCACAAGTCTTGAGATGGGAAAATTGTCCTGCATTATCCTGATGGATTACATCTAACCCCGTGGGTCCTTAAAAGTGAACAATCTTTCCCAGGGAGAAAGATATAACATGAGAAGGACTTGACCCTATGTGTCTGGCTTTGAATGTGGAGAAAGGTAGTCATAAGACAATCAATGCAGCTGTCTCTAGAAGCGGAAACTACCTTCAGTTCAGAACAAGCAGGAAAACAGAAACCTTGGCCCTGTAGATGCAAAGAACAGAACTCTACTAACAACAGCAGAGAGCAAAGAACAATTGCCTTAGAGCTTCCAGAAAGAGTGCAGCAGATCACCAATTTCCTTTTAGTCTGGCCAGATGTGTATAAACCTTCGACCTATAGCATAGACCTGTGAGATAATAAATATG
The DNA here is from genome assembly GCF_002776525.5 of Piliocolobus tephrosceles. Taxonomy (NCBI): domain Eukaryota; kingdom Metazoa; phylum Chordata; class Mammalia; order Primates; family Cercopithecidae; genus Piliocolobus; species Piliocolobus tephrosceles. Next base: position 27,181,650 of record NC_045437.1, read on the forward strand.
TACTGTTTTATACCACTAATATTTTTGGCAATTTATTATCAGAGCAGTATAAAATTAAAACAGGGAAGAAAAGATGACTTAAATAATATTGGGGAAATTGGCTACCAATGTAGAAAATAGTAAAGAAAATTCTATCCTGCCTCATAATGCACAAAAATATCAATTCTCAGTGAATTAAATGGTAAATGTCAAAAAAAAAAAAAACACATTAAAACCTTTTGATGAAAATGTTTTTATCAAAAGACAAAAAATTTTAAGGGCTACCTGTATGATCAATAAAATGTTGAGATTCTCAATAAAACGTTAAAAAAATGAATTAATATTTAATTCATGTGAGAACATAATTAAAAACATAAATTAAAAACTTCTCGGCCCAGCACGGTGGCTCACGCCTGTAATCCCAGCACTTTGGGAGGTTGAGGCGGGTGGACCACGAGGTCAGGTGATGGGGACCATCCTGACTAACATGGTGAGACCCCATCTCTACTAAAAATACAAAAACAAAATTAGCCAGGAGTGGTGGCGGGCGCCTGTAGTCCCAGCTACTCGGGAGGCTGAGGCAGGAGAATGACGTGAACTCGGGAGGTGGAGTTTGCAGTGAGCTGAGATTGCTCCACTGCACTCCAGCCTGGGCAATAGAGCGAGACTCCATCTCAAAACAAACAACAACAACAACAACAAAATTCTCATTCGCATTCTCATGGTACTCTTGAAAGGAATTTGAGATAACAATAACACATGTACTGTTGGAAAACTTATAAATTTTTACAATCACCTTGAAGATAAATTGCCAATATGTAATAACGTTATAGATGTGTAAAATGAAAGTTCCCAGAAAAACACAACTAAGTATATTATCTGAAAAGTTTTTCATGTCAGTAAAAACGGGCATCTATGGTAATAACTCTTTCAGTGCTTATGAAACCAATGATGATTATTTTGGCTCTTATTTCTTCTAGCCAGACTTTTCTCCATTCAGACAGTGGAGCCAGGAACATAAAGTAAAAGAAAAAATCTGCTTAGAAAACATAATTGTTTATTACACTGTTTAAAGCTCATTGGTGATTGTCAGTAATCCTTCGAAAAAACATAATTTTCACTGTGTCCTTCAAGGTCCTACAATGTCTGTGACTTCTGCATACGTCCCAGCTCTCTTTCTTATACCTTTTCTTTCTCTTTTTTTGATAGTCCATCATTCTTAGTGACTTTCAGTTTCTTGAGAGTATCAATCTTTTTTTTAACTTGGTTGCGTGAAACTTCCAGTTTTTTCTTCCTGAAATGTTCTCCCCCTAATGATTCCTCTACTTAATAGCTGATCATTTTTCATGCCTAAAATGTTACTACTTCTTAGTCTGCTTTCTGTTGCTTGCGCTGCAGCTGCGCAAGTTGTAAAGAAAAGGGATTTATTTCTTACGACTATGAGGCGGAGAAGTCCAAGGTTGAGGGGCCCACATATGATAAGAATCTTCTTGCTAGTGGTGGTGGAGGGCCTCATATCTCAAGGGGGCTGTGTGTACTATGTGCTGGCTCAGGTCTCTTTTTCTCTTCTTTTAAAACTACCAGTTCCCCTCCTATGATAACCCATTAATCCACAATCTGTGAATGGATTAATCTATTCATGAAGGCAAAGTCCTCATGATCCTATCACCTCTTAATATACCTATTTTTCCATGCTGCCACATTGAGGATAAAGTTTCAACAACAGTTTTAGAGGGGACATTCACATCATAGCACCTTCGTAGCAGCTTTTCTTGATATGCAATTGAAATTATGTCTCTAAATGCAAGTATGTAATTAACAATCATAATCATTTTTAAGATAATATTTTTATTTGATGACTAATCAATGTTTTCTCAGCACTCAAATGGAATCCCCATTAGGCTCTGATGGTATTTTTATGCTGTTCACAATTAAATCACAAGATCTAACCAAATGTCTAATACATGGTAAAGTTTAATGTATATTGATTGACTAACTTCATAAAAATTATCTGTATTTAAAGCTGCACAATGGAAAAATATGATTTTAATGGATTTTTACTATGCTCTATAGAAATTGTATTTTATAAATTTTTACTATACTCTATTAAAAACAGATATCTTCTGAATTCAGATACAGTCGGGCTTGCTTTTCAATTCTGCTCATATGTCAGTGATTAAGTTTTTTATCTTTACTCTGTGTTCCTTTCATATGTGTAAAGTAGGTGTAGCTTACATATATATAATTATACCTATAAATCTATGTCACATCATATGGGATTATTCAGCATAAATATAAAACACATCCTTTAGTAATATCTTAGCACACAGTACTTGCTCCAAAATATTATTTCCTATTATAAAGAGTTCATTGTATTATCTGATGCTTTGCCTGATATTTCCTCACTATATCTAAAATGTTTATGGTGCTTACGAAAAATAAATCTAAATATGAAATAGTATAATTTTAAAATTTTATCCAAGTCAATCTGTTTACATTAACCACCTTGGAATTTAGTGGCTGAAAACAATAATCCTATTATTTGCTCAGAAGTTTCAGCAATTTGATTGGGCTCAGCTGAATACTTCTGGTTTTCTCTCCCAGGGTAACCCACGCAGGTGCAGTCATCTGTGACTCAACTGTGACTGGGTGGTCAAATATAGCTGCACTAACTCTTCTGGCAATTGCCAATTGCTCCACAGGTATTTTCAGCCTTCTGTACAAGAGAATAATGATCTTTAAATATTGATTTCAGAGAAACATTTAGTAAGGGTGAGAAAAGAAGTCACAAAGCCTAGAAATTTACAGAATCAATTTTGCAGCATTCCATTGGACAAAGCAATTCATAGAGTCAACCCAGACTCAAGGAATGAGCAAATGAGTCCCAATTTCCTGATAAGAGAATCTGAAAAGTCATACTACAAAAGTAAGCAGAATTATTCTGGTCTTTTGTGCAACTATTCTACCATTCGAAGGAACTGTTATTTAAAAATATGTATTAATTTTTGACATACTTTATGCATTATTTATATATCATGAGTAATTTTAAAATAATGTTTTGACAATAATTTATTTTATGTTTATTAAGTTAATGCTAATCATCATCATTTAATATGACATTTTTGTGGGAATTTATATAACTCAAATTATATTTGAGTATAATACATTAATTATTAATGTGCGTCATTTAGAATTATGTGATCAAATTAAACTCATTCCCAGAACTTTATATTTATGCTCCTCAATTACAGTAGCCATGTAATATATCATTGTGACTATTACACAGAGTAGTATATAAATCTTGCATTATCTGATTGCAGCGATATTACTATTATTCTTGGAAGTCTTCAATCATTCATAAAAAGCTATCTTAAGATGACCTAAGGTAAAAGCTTGCTTCTTTTCTCCTCTTAAAAGCCAATAACCAAATTGATGGAAAGCAGTAATAAGAGAAAAGAGGAGTGGATACCGCAGGAAGAATGCACTCTCAGAAACTCATTAGGGGCTGACATTCATTGAAGACAAATCAATGAAAAAATTAGAAAAATAGCTCTTACCTCTTCTGGAGTATTTGAAATTAACTAATAGGAAATACCTTACTAAGGTATTTAAACCATAGGTTCTCAGGCTTAACTATGAAAACCAAATATCTCAAAGATTATTGAAATATGATTTGCTGGGATCTACCTTGGATATTCTGATTCTTTAAACATGGCAAACTACCTGGGTATTTTAAATCATGCTCTCTATGGAAGACATATGAGGTTTCATAAAGATAGTATAAGATAAATAATAAACAACTCCCAGTGACACCAATGTTCTACTTATTAGGTTAGTGTATTCTCTAACCCAATAGGTTCTCTGATATTTGAGACCCCAAATTCTAGTTTTGTTGTTGTTGTTTTGCTTTAAAACAATTTCACATATTTCTAGCTTTATGTAATGTTATAGAACCTACATTTATTTTAAAATTGGGAAAAAAGAACCATGGACATCTCTCTAGTGATATGGAAGTGGGACAGACAAGTGCTGGAAGAGAAGTGTGGGTGCCTGGTGAGGGCTCCATCCCCGGGGCTGTGCCCACAGACCTAGGTGAGGACACGCTCTCCTGCCTTTGTGCCCAAATGTTGCATTTCCCAAGATGACCCTGGCCCATCATGCCCCCATGATAATACAAAGCTCATAATTATGCCTAACATAACACAACTATCCTTCTTACAACTGGAACACACCAATTTCCAACACAAATACTACTACATAAAGTTAACAACACTTAAATGCTGATGTGAAGTCAATAAATCTTATTTCATACGATAAAGGGGAAAGGAAATAAAGTGAAGTTTTTTTTTAAGTACAAGTGTATACACGCACAAACATGTTTTTAACAAAAGAAGGAGGAAATACTTGTGACAGTTACAGTACTTGTTCCTGCAGCTAGTCACGTGGTCGCAGCTGCTATTGATGACTACCTTCTTCTACTACTCATTCTGTGTTCTCTTTGCCTTCAGCAAGCACCTCAGCAGGTTGTGGTCTTTTTCCTGGTGGAGTAACTCAAATCTTCATCCCTGAAGGGTCTGAGTCGTTTGTAGTCCTACCTGGTTTGAGCTGTTGTAGTTTCTCATTGACATTAATCACAGGGCATGGTAATACTAACAGATGCCCTAATGAATCTCCTGTATTCTATGTATACGCTTCCTTACCTCTGTTGTGTAGTAGTAGACTGATTTCATCTTGATACTTTGGGTCAGCCATTCCAACTACCTTCTTAACCTATTGATTTAAAGGTAGGAGGAGGAAGTGTCCAGGTGGCAATCTTCACTTCCAGTTTAATGGAATCATTGCTGTGTCTCCTGGTGGCAGCGTTCCTCCCTCTGGAACAAAAACCTCCAGGCCAGTAGACTGTAATGTCGTGGGATCAGGAAACAAACATTTTGCTAGTGGATCACTATGGGTGATGGTGAGTGGTGCCACTTCCACTTCCACCCCTCGATTTCTGGACCCGTGAACCCTGGCTCTGGGAAAAATAGTGCCATATGTTGGATGCTGATTCAGAGCATATAAGACCTTCTAGATAACTTTGTCTCAGCCCTGCAAAGTATTGTCACCTCGTTGGCATTGTAATTGTGACTTCAAAAGGCCATTCCACCGTTCTATCAATCCAGCTGCTTCAGGATGATGGGAAACATAGTAAAACCAGTGAATTCCATGAGCATGAGCCCACTGCTGCACTTCTTTAGCTATAAAGTGAGTGCCATGGTCAGAGGCAATGCTGTATTGAATACCATGATGGTGGATGTGGCATTCAGTGAGTCCATGGATGATAGTCTTGTTAGAAGCATTGCATGCAGGATAGGCAAACCCATATCCGGAGTAACTGTCTATTCCAGTGAGGACAAACCTCTGCCCTTTCCATGAGAGAAGAGGTCCGATATCATCAACCTGCCACCAGGTAGCTGGCTAATCACCCTGAGGAATGGTGCCATATCAAGGGCTCAGTGTTGGTCTCTGCTGCTGGAAAATTGGGCACTCAACAGAGGCCATAGCCAGGTGAGCCTTGGTGAGTGCAAGTCCATGTTTCTGAGTCCATGTATCACCTCCATCCCTGCCATCATGACCACTGTGTTCATGGGCCCGTTGGGTGATGACAGAGGTGTTTGGGAAAACAGGGTATGTGGTGTCCACAGACAGGTTATCCTATCCACTTGGTTGTTAAAATTCTCCTCTGCTGGACTCATCCATTGGTAAGCACTCACATGAGATACAAATATCTTCACAGTTTTGACCACTCACTGAGGCTCAGCTGCATACCTCTTCCCCAAATTTCTTTGTCACCAATTTTCCAATCATCATTCTTCCAAGTCCCTGACCATCCATCCAAACTACTGGCCACAGCCCATTAATCAGTATATAATCAGACATCTGGCCATTTATTTTTCCATGCAAAGTGCACAGTCAGGTGCACTGCTTGAAGTTATGCCCACTGAGAAGATTTCCCTTCACTGTTGTCCTTCAAGGATATCCTAGACATGCACTGTAGTGCTGCAGCTGTCCATTTTTGAGTGTTGCCTGAATATCACGCAGACTCATCTGTGAACCAGGCTCTAGTCTTCTCTTCCTCTGTCCATGTAGCATAGGAAACTACCCATGAGGTAAAACTACCCATGAGGTATTATGGTGGGAAAGGCTAAATGGAAGCCGTTAGAGCTGCCTCTACCTAGGAAAACTATAAATCAAAAAACAATATTGCATCCCTGGAGGGATTGTGGAGATTAGTGTGCCACCATCAAGGACTTGAAAGATGCGGAGATCATGAATCCCACTACATACTCATTCAACTCTCCCATTTGGCCTGTGCAGGATACAGATGGATCTTGGAGAATGAGGTAATTGGTGCAGGCTGGGGGAGAGAGGCCAGGGTGGAAGGAGTGGAGACCATGGGCATTCGATCCACTTCCTCATGTAACTTACTTGTGCCTTCAGGACCTGCTCAAGTCCAGTCATGTATATACCACTTTTATTCAATGATGGAATGCTGCTGTGCATAACCCACTTTATGGCTAGATGGGTCAGAAAGCACCCAGTTTATGATAGATAGTTCAGGTTGCATGGTGACTTGATGACCAATAGTCAAACGTTCAGTTTCCACCAAAGCCCAGTAACAGGCCAAAAGCTGACTTTCAAAAGGAGAGTAGTGATCTGCAGAAGATGGCAGGGCCTTGCTCCTACATCCTAGAGGCTTCTGCTGTGATTCACTTATGGGGGCCCACCAAAGGCTCCAAACAGCATACCTATATTTCACTGACATCTTAAGCACTATTGGATCTGCTGGATCATATGGCCCAAGTGGCAGAGCAGTTTGCACAGCAGTCTGGACCCGTTGCGGAGCCTTTTCCTGTTCTGGATCCCACTCAAAACTGGCAGCCATTCAGGTCACTCAATAAATAGGTCAGAATAACACAATCATATATGCCTACTAGGCATTGTACCTCTTTCTTGGTTTTAGGAGGGGCCAAATGCAGCAACCTATCCTCCACCTTAGAAGGAATATTTCCACAGGTCCCACATCACTGAAACCCTAAACATTTTACTGAGGTAAAAGGTCCATAAATTTTAGTTGGATTTATTTCCTATCCTCTGGCACACAAATGTCTCACCAGTAAGTCCAGTGTGTTTGTTACTGCTTGCTCACTGGACCCAATCAACATGTCATCAATGTAATGAATCAGTGTGATATCTCATGAAAGCAAAAATCTATCAAAGTGTTTCCAAACAAGGTTATGAAACAAAGCTGGAGAATGTATATACCACTGAGGTGGTACAGTAAAGATACATTGCTGGCCTTGCCAGCTGAAGGCAAATTGTTTCTGGTGGGCCTTATGGACAAGAATGGAGAAAAAGGCATTTACCAAGTCAGTGACTGCATACCAGCTACCAAGAAATGTGTTAATTTGCTCAAGTAATGAAACCACATCTGGTACAGCAGCTGCAATTGGAGTCACCACTTGGTTAAGCTTATGAGAATTGACTGTCATTCTCCAAGATCCATCTGTATCCTGCACAGGCCAAATGGGAGAGTTGAATGAGTATGTAGTGGGATTCATGTTCTCTGCATCTTTCAAGTCCTTGATAGTGGCACACTAATCTCCACAATCCCTCCAGGGATGCAATATTGTTTTTTGATTTATAGTTTTCCTAGGTAGAGGCAGCTCTAACGGCTTCCATTTAGCCTTTCCCACCATAATAGCCCTCACCATTCCAGTCAGGGAGCCAATGTGGGGGTTCTGCCAACTGCTAAGTATGTCTATGCCAATTACGCATTCTGGCACTGGGAAAATGTCTACAGGATGAGTCCAGGGACCCACTGGAACCACTGTAAGTGGGACCTGAGCAAAAACTCCATTAATTACCTGACCTCTATAAGCCTCTACTTTAACTGGAGTACTGTATTAGGTTTTGGATCCCCTGGAATCAATATCAGCTCAGAGCCAGTGTCCAGTAGTCTCCGAAAAGTCTGATTATTTCCCTTTCCCCAATGCACAATTACCCTGGAAAAAGGACAGCAGTCTCCTTGGGGAAGAATGAGAGAAAGATTCACTGCATAAATTCTTGGTATTCAGTAGTGTCCTACTTCAAGGGGACCCAGCTTCCCCTTCACTCAAGATTCTGGGTCTGTAAACTGGCTCAAGTCTGGAGACTGATTGGCAGGCTGTGATTCTCTGTTTTTATAATTCAAATTAGTTTTCTGTCCATTTGACCTAGAAATTTTTTGCTTGTGTAAATTAAGCAGAAATGCAGTAGGTTTCCTATCAGTTTCATTTCTAGGAACCCCGTGGTTAGTTAGCCAGTGCCAGAGCTCTACACAAGTCAGAGTATTCTGATTGCTGCTTTGTCTCTGCTGTTTGTCCATTATAGTAGCTACGCCTACCTTGACTTTGATGGCCGCCATTTGGCCCCTGCCACCCCAGAATCAAATTATTCCCATTGTATTTATATTTTTTAGTTGAGTGACTGCAGTTCTTGCTATTAGATCTGACATACAGAAAATAAAAAAGCAATTACAGGGCTCTTCAAAGATGCAGGTGCTGCCCTCACAAATCTATTTCACAAGGCATTGTTCAAGGGTATATCTTCTGGACCCTCCCAGCTTGGATGAATAGTTCTAAAGTGACTAATCGACTCCACCAGCTTAATCTTCCTAAGCCTTTGGATTGCTTTCTCTACATTAAACCAAAGGAGATCAGGTATTTTCAGCTCACTCACAGTGGGCCATCTTTTAATCCATATTTCCCCTAAATAAGCAAATAAAGTACTAGAACCTTTGTTAACTCCCTGAGCTGCAATATTAAATTCCATGTCCCTCTTAGTGACCCCAAATCGACACATTCAGCCTGATTCAACTCTGTGTTCCTTCTACCATTATCCCACATCCATAATGTCCATTCCCATGCCTTTTCTTCAGATTTCTGCTTATATAAATTAGAGAACTCAAGCAGTTCTTTTCAAGTGTAGTGCACCTCCTCACGTGTCACGCTCTCAACTTCACCTCTAGATGCCCGCCGGGACTTGAGTCTAGTTATAGGTCTAGAAGCAAACATGGGTGTTGGAGGTGGCTCCTGAAGAGAATCAATGTTATCTTGCCTGGCGACTTCCTCAGGGGAGACCATCACTCTTGCCTCAGTCAGGGAAGGATTCGTCTCCTCAGACGAAGGTGAAAAGGCTAATGGCAGCATGGGTCAGGCAGGGGATGTGGCTACTACTGGAGATGGGGCAGCTGTTTCTTTTTGGCAAAAAAGCTCCATCAGAGTTTATAAGCTCAGTGTCCCCAACTTTACTAGGGTCTCGCCACATGTCCACATTCCAGGTTGCAGTGTTTCATTCTTTTCCAGTAATACTCTCACTTTAACAGTAGATACCTGGCAAGGCTGTGCTTGGTTCTCCAACTACGTTCAAAGTTATTATGTATAGTCACTAAGCTCCTTGCCTCTCATGAACAGTAAATCGGGAGTGAATCAGGAGTGTCAAATGTATTTGTTTTGTATAACTCTCTAAACAGTTTCTGCCAAGGACTATCAGTGCTCCTCATAATATTAGAAGAGAAGTAGAGTTCTTAGCATTTGGGGTCTAATCATATTAAGCAACCAACTCTAAAAACCCCAAAACCAATGAAAGAACTCCATTCTTAATAGTCTTTTCCTCTAGAACCACTCCTGGTACCAAAATTTGTATTAGTCAGAGTTCTCTAGAGGGATAGAACTAATAGAATATTATATATATATATATACACATACACACACACACACATACATAAAATACATATAGAGAGATTACATACATAGTTATATATATATACAGAGAGAAAGAGAGGAGTTTATTAAGTATTAACTCACACAATCACAAGGTCCCACAATAAGCTGTCTGCAGGCTGAGGTGCATGGAGAGTCAGTCGAGTTCCAAAGCTGAAGAAATTGGAGTTTGATGTTCGAGGGCAGGGAGCATCCAGCATGGGAGAAGGATGTTTGCTGGGGGGCTAGGCCTGTCTCTCTTTCCACATTTTTCTACCTGTTTATATTCTAGCTGTGCTGGCACCTGATTAGATGGTGCCCACCCAGATTAAGGGTAGGTCTGCCTTTCCCACCCCACTGACTCAAACATTAATCTCTTTTGGCAACACCCTCACAGACACACGCAGGATCAATACTTTGTATCATTCAATCTAATCAAGTTGACACTCAGTATTATCCATTACAACTGTATTATGCACCACAGGAAAAAAAAAAGTACGGTATTCAAACTAAACATAGTACTAAAAAGTGAGATAATCATTGTTAATATGGTTATATATTTGTCCATAAATTTTCAATGTATTGATTTGCAAATAAATTGGATTTTTATTATACTCTTTTACTAATTTATCACTAAACATTATACCAAAAACATATATCTATGCTAGAGTTTGTCCCTACCTTAAAGTTAACAGACTGCTATTTAATTTAGAAAAATTAATCTAAAAACATACTCGATTTAAAAATAATTCCTATATTGCATATTGATTGTGAAATATCACCATTCTGACATGTAAAACAGATGTGTTTAAGCATTAGTCAACCCTTATTGTTTTTGCTGTTGTTGTTTTTTCAAGGTAAGGTCTTACTCTGTTGCTCAGGCTGGAGTTCAGAGGCGCGATCTCGGAGGTTCCAGTGAACCCCAGTTCTTAAAAACAGTTCTAGGCTGGGCGCGATGGCTCATGCCTGTAATCTCAGCACTTTGGGAGACCAAGGAGAGTGGATCACTTGAGGTCAGGAGTTAAAGACCAGTCTGGCCAACACGGCAAAACCCCATCTCTACTAAAAATACAAAAAAAAAAAAAAAAAAAAAAAACGTAGCAAGGCATGGTGCTAGGCTCGTAAAATCCCAGCTACCCAGCTACTCCGGAGGTTGAAGCAGGAGAATCACTTGAACACCTGAGACAGAGGTTGCAGTGAGCCAAGATCAGGCCACTGCACTCCAGCCTGGGTGACGGAGGGAGACATTGTCTCCAAAAAAACAAAAAAAGTTATAAAATGAGATCATTTTTCAGCTACATTGACTTTAATACATGTAAATTGTTAACTGGACTAAAACAACACATAAGATATCCTTATCACATAAAGAATTTCATAGTACCATATTATACTATATGTCTACCATAGTTTAACAAAATCCATATGCTTGTGGTTATTTGGTGTTTTTCAGTTATTCTTATTTTGTACAATTCAGACGTAAAGATTCATAATTATCATAAATTTGAAGATTTCTGAGTTCAGTTTTACAAATTACAAGTTATTCTCATGTTAATCAAATTATTTCATTGGAGAGCAACTCTAGAAGTAGAAATGTTTGTCAAAATATATACATTTCACATATTGAGACATATTAATAAAATACTTTTCAGAAGTTTTTTATAAAATCTTCTACCAAAAACATATGAGAACATGCATTTCTTTTTATCCTTATCAATGCTTCTTACTACTAATATGTGTATATAGTAGTATTTCTACTTATATATTATAATGTTATAATGTATAAGTACTACTACTTTAATATTATATATATAAAATAGTAAGTAATACCTATATATATATACTATACCAGTTAATTTAATGTTTTAAAAAAAAGATGACATTCTATTAGAATTACATTTACTTATTAAAGTAAAAAAAACTACCATAACTCCACTGTCTAGAAGTCATATCCATTTATATTGTGCATATATAGTATATATAATATATATTATAGTTTATAATATAAGTAGTACTACTTATATATTATATATATTTTGACATAACTACAGGTCAAATTATTCAGTTGTTTTTTATGATTAATCATGAAGAAACATCTTTTGCATGTCTATTTGATTTGTTTTTTGTGAATAATCTGTTCATGCTATGATCATACATACTGTGAAAGAAAAATAAACCTTGGGGCCCCAAAATCACTCAGCTAAAGGGGGAAGTCAAGCTGGGAACTGCTTAGGGCAAAATTGCCCCCCATTGTATTCAAACTCACACTTCTTCTCACTGAGACTGACCAATGCCCTTCCCTGAGGTGACTAATCTAGTATTTGCAATGCAAGTCAAAGGTTTTCCCTCTATTTCCTCTCCTCTTCTCAAGTGGAAGGAAGGGGTCCTTTTTGCAGCCATGAGCTGTGGCACCTGGAGTTAGGGGAGATGTGGCACCAGCACTCCCTTAGCTACCCCACCTGGTGTCTCAGTAGGTTTCATGTCCCGGAAGTCCCCAGGCTCTGAGCCCTGTTCAGCACTCCTGCAACCTTGGAGTTGCAGTCCTTGTGGCCTAGACTGCATTTCAAACTTATTGAGATCCCCAGAGCACTTTAGCCTGTGGTAGCAAAGCATGCAGGAACCTAGGTTCCAACTGCTGGGATAAGTGAGTCTTCTCTGTTTAGTACTGGGCTAAATGCTCCCTCCATCTGCTGGCATTAGCTGAGTTATTCCGGTTTTGCTTTCTTCTATAACAGAGCAGCACTGAGTTCAACGCACTGTCTCACAATTGCTATACTCTCCCTCTCCCAAGTAGCTCACATTCTCTCTCTGCACCACGCCTCCACTATGGGGGGATAGAGGGGTGGCAGCAATTCCAGACTGTTTTTTCTACCTCCTCAGTGTCCCCGTCAGTGACATGAAGTTAAAACCAGGTACTGTGAATGCTCATGTAATTTTTGATTCTTATGAAGGTGCTTTTATGTGCAGAGAGTTGTTAAATTGGTGTCTTGTGAGGGGATGATCAGTGGAGCCTTCTATTTCTCCATCTCGCTCCACTTCCTCTTGATAAGTTTTCTACCATGGGCAGGTGACTCTTGGACAACACAGGTTAGAACTGTGTGGGTCCACTTACATACAGATTTCTGTTCGCTCTGCCACTCCAGATATAGCAAGACAAACTCCTTTTCTTTCCTCTTCTCCTAAAATTCCTCAACATGAAGACAACAGGGGTAAAGACCTTTAAAATGATCCATTTCCACTCAATGAATATTAAATATATTTCATCTTATGAGTTTTTAGTAACATTTTCTTTTCTTTTTCTTTCTTTTTTCTTTTTTTTTTTTTTTTTTTTTTTTGAGATGGAGTCTCACTCTGTCACACAGGCTGGAGTGCAGTGGCGCCATCTCAACTCACTGCAAGCTGCGCCTCCTGAGTTCATGCCATTCTCCTGCCTCAGCCTCCCAAGTAGCTGGGACTACAGGCGCTGGCAACCATGCTAGTTTAATTTTTTTTTTTATCTAATTATTTTTAAATTTTTAGTAGAAACGGGTTTTAACCATGTTAACCAGGATGGTCTCGATCTCCTGACCTCATGATCCGCCCGCCTTGGCCTCCCAAAGTGTTGGGATTACAGGCGTGAGCCACCGCACCCGGCCATCATTTGCTTTTCTATAGCTTATGCTATTGTAAGAATACAGTATACAATATACAAAATTGGTTAATCAACTGTTTATGTTATTGCTAAAGCTTTCAGTCAACAGCAGGTTATTAGTAATTAAGTTTTTTGAGAGTCAAAGGTTATATGTGAATTTTGAACAGTGCAAGGGTCATCCCTAGACCCCATGTTGTCTAATGGTCAACTGTATATTAGTTCTTAATTCTTTAAATGGAAAACTGAGTGAAAAGCTCAAAAGCTGATTGGGAGCCATGGAGGAGCAGGAGTTGAATGTGGAGGAATTTTTATAGGGAACTGAATTGGTGTCTTTATTTTGAGAAAACAAGTGCAGCATCTAAATATTCCATTTTACTCTTTTTGGCCAAGCGTTCCTCTGGGGAGGATGCTTTACTCTACATTGAGCCAAGAATGTAGGGCTAGTGGCCACAGAGGTAGTGAAAGAAGCTTTCTGGGAGCATTCTGGGAGCTAGTCGATTTGGATTTCTGAGAAGCCCCACTGTTCACAGTTCAAGCATCTTTTCTCATCCCCTGAAGTGCAATGTGCTGCAGGCCCAGATATTGTATGTTTCCATTTTTTTAGGGAATAAAGCCCGCATCTCCTGCCTAGGTAAAAAAGAGGAATTGCAATTCTGAATACTTTATAAACAGACTTCGAATAAATTCATTAGCGTTCATCCCATTTCTCACCTATGCATTTCGAGGTACCCACCTCATACAATTTCCGAACATTTACTGGGTCCTGCAGTGTGAAACAGCTTCTTTTTCACTTACATCCTTCTTTGTAGTAGACATCAAAGCATCTCAGGTTTTGTTTCATGACTCCATCCATTTCAGATTTCCAAATATTAACTGACATTATGAGTGTATCTTTCTCCCTTATAATTCTTTGTATCATTAAGACTGCATTTTGGTGGTGGTGGTGGTTTTTATTTTAATAGTCAAAACACAGGGCAGTGTGTTAACAATGTGCTCAACCCATTTTGTTTGTTAAAACTGTCATCCAACCAGCTGAGTTGAGCACTTGTGTTTCTTTGTTTTTTCCTTTTTTCCTTTCTTTTTTTTTCTCCTCTTCTGAATAGACAGGCTCAGGCAGACAGTTCTCATTGTTAATTATTTAAAGTATATTCTATGTTGCAACATCCCATAGTCCTGGATTTACCTGGAAATTTACTGTTATTATTGAAACTATTACTGACCTTTGTTTATGAAACTCAATTCTGGGTTTTCGAAAGCTGTATAGAATTTAAATTCTATTTATATGTAAATTAGATATAACTATATTGTATACAATTTTTACACATGTAAATAAAAGTATCATATTAATAAATTTATTCAAAAGCATAAATATTTATAAAAATAATTCATTCATGAAACATAAACCATAAACGTTTTTACATAGAACACAGTAAAAAGAAGTGGATTTCAAACTTAATTAAAAAGCTATATTTAATGTTTTATGAGACCTGCCTTTTTTCTCTAATGATTCTTATTATTGTATATTTATCAAGTTTTGAATGCCCCTTCTGTCCCTATATTTTGATGGCCAAATCTTTAAATTGCCAAAAATGATTAGGGTGTCCCTGACAATCTTCATCAAATATAAGTAAAGGTAGGTAGCAGTTAAATTAAGTTTTCTAAATGAGTGGAAGAGAAAACCCTAACCCATGAGTAAGTCATCTATGTTATTATATCTATACAGTTATATTTATAATTTCTAAAATAAATATAAATATAAAATTTTCTTAATTAAGATATCATAAACTAATTTGCTGCCTGTATTTCAAGTAATTACTTTGACAGAATATCTAACATTTCAAATTTTGTATATAGGGATTTGTTTAAATTTTTGAAAATTATGCAGACTACCTTTTTGCAGTGCTCTACTGTGAATTAACATATCCTGAAAGTGTTAGAAAAATACAGACTGTTGAAAAGCTAATGCCCTGTTATCTTTTTAAAGTAAAACTAAACCCACTGTCTCTTTAAATTATATTTGGAAATATTCTCATTTTGACAGTAACTGATAATTTTACTTTTTTTTTTTAATGTCAGTATATCATTAAAGCAGCTATTAAGCCACTAATAGGCACTTAACATTGTGGTCGCTTATCATAAATAGCATTAACAGTTCTACAACTTTTTCTTGCAGGTCACTTAATACATCACATAAAATTAAATTAAGTATAATCACATTAAATAAAATTAAAATCGCAATAACTAAGTCCAACACGTTCTGCATATGGACAGTATTAACAAAGCTTACAAATGACTTTTGAAGTCAGTTTTTAAGAGCTTAAATTCTACACACATGATTATAATAATGCTTCTCAATTTTGTCTTGCCCTGAATTGTTTAAAATACAATTTGAATATGCTTGAGATATAATATTTTGATGAAACACATATCTAAAATTTAAAGGATTTAAATTAAATGACCACTACAAGCAAAACAGAAGAGTAGAAATTTAGTCCTCTCTTGTCTATACACTTATCAAGAGCTAGAGCAGTAGGAAATTATTTCTATCCTGGCATGAAGCTGCAGAAAATGTACTGCTGAGAGATGATTTTCCTTTGAATGCTGCAAGTCTATACTATCCATTATAGTTACTGATGATATGTTTTCCCACTCAAAACACATACACATAAAATCCAGCTTTTTATACTGTCTCTAAAATTATCCTAATAGAAATGCTTCTTATTGCATCAAGTGAGCCACTATAATCTTCTAGAAATTATAAAAAAATCAATATTTAAATTTGTATTGCATTTCCCTGTAAGTGTTCAAGACTCATGGAACACATATTAAACAAACATGCTAAAACAGATTTTGCGCTTTGTATCTAATTTTTTTAAATATAAGGTAAGTTATAGTTGGATTTTTAACCTCAAATATTGCATAAATAAAAATATTAGTTGGAACTGGTTATAAAATACTAATTAATATTAACATTTAACTCAATTTTAACACACAGCAGCTACTTAAAAATATTTTCTGTGTAAATACATGAATTAGTACATCCTACTGTTAATTAATATTGAATAAGAGTCAGAAATTTGAGACCTATTTAGAAATCTATTAATATATAGTCTTAAAAATAACCATCCTTGACTTAGCTTTATCATTAGAAAACATAGGTAATTCCAAAGGAACAGTGTGAAAAAGTATAACATTTCCTGAAGAGAAATAAAACAGTGCTTATCTTTAGTAGAACGTGGTTTATAAAAACCTATAACATAGAGGTTGAGATAAAGAGCTTTGAATTCAGGACAATTCATTTCACCTGAATTCTCATCATGGCCCTTGCCATCAGGTAAAACCCTGGGCAAGATTCTTCACCTGCCTAAAACTTGTTTATTTATTTGTAAAAATGGGAAAATAAGGTTTATAGGAAAAGAGAATGTAGTATTTAAAAAAGAGTTTACAGTATGTAACTTATAGTAGGTACACCATAAATTAAGTGCTTTTATTATGTTTAGTACCTGTACTTAACAGGCATCATTAAGAGAAAGAAATTGATATTATCCTTGATGTGAAAAACTGCATATTTCACTGTGAAAACATGTAAAACAGGCAGTGATTAATTTACGTTTTACCTCAAATAAGCAATTGCATCTGATTATTTTATTTTTTAAATAAACTACATTGTGTTTATTTGAGGTTTACAACATGATGTTACTGAATCCATATAGATAGTAAAAGAATACTGTTGTGAAGATTAACACACCTATCATCTCTCATAGGTATTTTTGTGACTAGAGCAGGTAAACTCTACTTATTCAACACAAATCTTAATACAATGTTATTAATTTTAGTCCTTATGTGGTACATTAGCTCTCTAGAATTGTTCATCCTATGTATCTGCTATTTTGCATCCTTTGACATACATCTCCCTATCTCTTCTGTACCACTAACCTTGGTAACTACTGTTTCATTCTCAGTGAGGTAATGCAGTATTTTTTTCTGTGTCTGCTAATTTCACTTAGCATAATGTCCTCCAGGTACACCTGTTTAAAACTGAATAATATTCCACTGTATATATGTATACATTTTCTGTATCCATTCGCCCATCATGGGCAATTAGGTTGTTTCTTTTTTATGAATAATACTGCAATGAACATGGCATATATTTTTATGAGCTAGTAGTTTCATCCAAAAGATTTTCCATTCAGGTCCAGAACAAGGCATGGATGTACACTCTCCCCACTTCTATTTGTCATAGTACTGGAAGTACTAGCATGAGCAATTAGACAAGAAAAGAAGAAAAGAAAAAAGAAAAGACATCAAATAGAAAAGAAAAAAGAAAAATTATGTTATGTTTCACTTAATGACAGGGAGGTGTTCTGAGATATGTGTCATTAGGGGATTTCATCATGTGTGAACATCATAGAGTGTACTTATACAAATCTAAAGGTATAGCCCACTACACACCTAGGCTATATGTGATAGTCTATTTCTCCCAGGGTACAAACATGTACAGCATGTTACTGTGTTACATACTGTAGGCAATTATAACACAATGTTAAATATTTGTGTTTTAGCTGAATATTGAAAAGATTCTGTAAAAATATGGTATAGAAGATTTAAAAATAGTATACCTGTATAGGACACTCAACATGAAAGCAGCTTACAGGACTGGAAGTTGAGTGCAAAGTGAATATGAAGGTCTAGAACAATACTGTACACCACATGTTGTTCCATGAACACTGTACACTTAGTATACATGAAATATATATTTTTTACTATATTTACTAATAAATTTACCTTAGCTTACTATACCTTTTTAAACTTCTAAACTTTTGAACTCTTTAACTTTTTAAATCTTTTATAATAACACTGAGATTAAAACACAAAGACATCTTACAGCTACAAATAAATATTTTCTTTATATCCTTATCTACTATCTTTAATTACTTTTTTTTTTTTTTTTTTTTTACTTTTTAAGCATTCTTGTTAAAAACTAAGAAACATACACATACATTAGCCTAGGCCCACACAAAACCAGAATTAACAATGTCTCTCTCTTCCATCTTTATATCTTGTCCCACCACAAAGTCTTCAGGGATAATAACACACATGGCTTTGTCATCTTCTACAATAATGTCTTCTGGAATACTTTCTGAAGGACCTACCTGAGGCTATCATACTGCTAACTTATTTTTTTTAAGTAAGTCAAAGGAATACAGTTTAAAATAACAATAAAAGGTATAGTATGGTAAATACATAAACCAGTAACATAGTCATTTATGGTTATTGCCAAGTATTTTTGTACAACTTGCAGTGCAGTAGATTTGTTTCCATCAGCATGACCACAAACAAATGAATAATAATGCCTTGTACTTATAATGACATGATGGCTGCAATGTCACTAGGCAACACAGATTTTTCTTTAGCTCTATGATATTCTTAAGGGACTACTATCATATATAGTCATGAAGAAAGTGCTAAGCAACACAATATTGTATTTTTATTAGTATATGGCATATCTATACATAGAGAACCCTGAAGCCCTCATAAAATCTTTTAGAACTAATAAATAAATTCGGTAAAGTTACAAGATACAAAATCAACGCACAAAAAGCAGTAGCATTTCTATACAAGTAATGACCCAGATGAAGAGGAAATCAACAAAACAAGCTCACTTATGGTAGTGTAAAAGTAACTAGTAATAAATTTTACCATGGAGGTGAAAGATTTGTACACTGAAAACTATAAAATATCAAAGAAATTAAGACACAATTAATTATCTCTTCATTAAAACTTTTTATTGCATGCACACCTATTTTCTATGCATGATAGTAGGCTCTGATAGAATAATATTGTCAAAGAATATATTTATGTGTATGCAGTATACATGTATTCTCCCTTTAGGAAAAAAAAAATGCTTGTTCTTTATGTCACTTATATTCTCTAGAGTTCCCTCATTTAAATATTGAAGTTTTGGAGAATGGCAAAATTTTTTATCTGGTTATAGAGTACCATACAATACTATTATATTATTTACACCAATACATGTGTGTATATATGTATAAACAGCATTGATCTTTAGAGAATAAGACATTATTAATAAACTCATTTCTAATTTTCATGATGCTCACTTCTCTAGAATCTAAATATTCTCTTTAATTCATTAGTCCCAGAAATTGCAAGTCAATGTATATAGTGTACTGCAGATCCAGTTTAATTGAACCTTTGTTTGGAAGCATCATTTCTTATTGTGTACTTTTATATGTAATTACTATAATACTTTTAGGTTTAGATTGTACATACAAAATTAAATTACACCAGGCAATTTTTGAGGTTTTGTCAATTTTTTTTTTTTAATTATTATGCTATTAGTTTTAGATGGATTTCAGCATGTGTCTTTAACGGTGGTTTCCACCTTTTTTTTTTTTTTTTAATACAGCGTTTCACTTTTGTTGCCCAATCTGGAGTGCAATGGGGCTATCTAGACTCACTGCAACCTCTGCCTCTTGGGTTCAAGCAATTCTCTTGCCTCAGCCTCTGGAGTAGCTGGGATTACAGGTGTGTGCCACCACCCTAGACTAATTTTTTGTATTTTTAGTAGAAACTGGGTTTCACCATGTTAGCCTGGCTGGTCTTGAACTCCTGACCTCAGGTGATTTGCCCGCCTCAGTCTCCCAAAGTGCTGGGATTACAAGTGTGAGCCACTGCGCCTGGCCCACCCTTTATTTTTATATGACTTTTAAAAATATTTGTATAAAGAAATCTGATCTTTTATCTATCTTAAAACAAATACCAGTATTTTCCCCTGAATTTTTAAGAAACTATTTTAGTTGCTTACGGGCTAGCTTTTATTATTTCTAAATTTTTATTTATATTTGGAAACGACAAAATGTGTCTACTTATTCTTCAAAGCTCAAATGTTGTTACAATTTTTCTAATGATGCCTTTTTATTACTCAACTTACCCCAACTTTATATATTTATATGTAGATATATATGTACATACACATATATAGTTTCAAATATGTCATAAAAATATCTAGCAAAATATGTATATACATTATATTTTGTTTAACATTAAACATATCACAAATAGCCCTAGTTTGAAGCCATTAGAAATGGTGGTGTTATTGTATGTTCTTGATGCATATGGTTTTTACTTACAGAGTTATTCAAAACATTAGATGTAAATATATAAGTAAGTTCAGCTCCAACATCTAATGCCAAACACAAACAGAGAATTGGAAAACACCAAGGGAAAAATGATTCACCTTGTATAAGAACTCCTCAGTGAAATTAATAGCTGACTTATCACCAGAAACTATACAGATAAAAGGCAGTGGGATAATATATTGAATGTACTAAAATAAAAAGACTCTTCCAAGACGTTTATATCTGGCAAAATTATTCTTCAAAAGTAAAGTAGAAATTAAGATAGTGCTAGATAAACAAAGCTAGTAGAATTGGTACCAAGCCAAATTTCTCTAAAAGAAATATTAAAGGCTATTCTTCATGCTAAAATAAAAAGACACAAGATAGTAACTTGAAACCAGATAAAAAGATAAAGGATACTGGGGAAAGTAACTATGTATTTAATATTAAAATACAGTCTAGATTTTTATTTGTAATATTTTTCTCCTGATATGTAGCTTAATAGACAATGCATATAGCAATAATTATAAAGCTGTTGATGGGTTTATAATATATAAAGATGTAATCTATATGGTAATAATAGCTAAAAAGATGGGGGATGAAGATATATTGGAGCAAAGTTTTTGTGTAATTTAAAATTGAGTTAATTCAATAGAAAGGAAAACTCCATTTTATGGTGAGAAATTCAAACTTGCTGCAGAAATGTTCATAAGTAACAAATAAGACAAATGTTAGTCACCAAGACAATGGGAAAAATGTCTCTAGGGCATGTCAGAGACCTTCATGGCAGCCCTCCCCTCACAGGTCCAGAGGCCTAGCAGGAAAAAGTGGTTTCATGAGTTGTTCCCATGGCCTTTCTGCTGTGTGCAGCCTCAGGCATTAATACCCTGCATCCCAGCCACTCCAGCTGTGGCTAAAAGGGGCCAAGGTATAGCTTGGGCCATAGCTTCAGTAGGTGCAAGCCCCAAGCCTTCCATGTGATGTTGAGCCTGCGGGTACACAAAAGTCAAACATGGAGGTTTAGGAACCTCTGCCTAGATTTCAGAGGATGTATAGAAACCCCTGGATGCCCAGGCCAAAGTTTGCTGCAGGAGTGCAGCCCTCATGGAGAAGTTTTGCTAGGGTAGTGCAGAAGGAAAATGTGGGGTCGGAGTCTCCACACAGAGTCTGCATTGGGGCACTACCTAGTGGAGCTGTAATAAGAGGTCCATGATCCTCCAGATCCCAGAATGGTAGATCCACCAATGGCTTGCACAGTGCACTTGGAAAAGCTGCAAACACTCAACAACAGCCTGTGACAATAGCCAGGAGGTGGGACTGTACCCTGCAAAGCCACAGGTGTGACACTGCCTGAGGCCTTGGGAGCCCACCTCTTGCATCAACATTGCCTCAATGTGAGGCGTGGAGTCAAAGGAGATTATTTCAGAGCTTTAAGATTTAATTACTGTCTCATTAGATTTCAGACCTGAATAGAGCCTGTAACCCCTTTGTTTTGGCCAACTTACCTTATTTGGAATGGGTGTGTTTACCAAATTCCTGTACCTCCATTGTATCTAGGAAGTAGCTAACTTGCTTTTGATTTTACAGACTCATAGGCAGAAGGGATTTGTCTTGTCTCACATGAGACTTTGTACTTTGACTTTTGAGTTAACGCTGAAATGAGTCGAGAGTTTGGGAAACTCTTGGAAAGGCATAATTGTGTTTTGAAATGTGAGGACGTGAGTTTTGGGAGGGACCAGGGGCAGAATAATGTGTCAGGCTTTGTGACCCCCCCACCAAATCTCATCTTGTAGTTCTTCTAATCCCTACCTGTAATGGGAGAGGTCTGGTGGGAGGTAATTGAATCATGGAGACGGTTTCTGCCATGCTTTTCTCATGATAGTGAGTGAGTTCTCATGAAATCTGATGGTTTTATAAGGGGTCTTTTCCCTTTTCGCTCTGCACTTTCTCTGCTGCTGTTATGTGAAAAAGGATGCGTTTGCTTCCCCTTCCGTCATAATCGTAAGTGTCCCGAGGCTTTCCCAGTCATACAAAACTGTGAGTCAATAAACCTCAACCTCTTTCCTTTATAAATTACCCAGTCTTGGGTATGTCCTTATAGCAGCATGAGATCAGACTAATACATATATGTACTCAGTAATGGGATTTCTTTATCATATGGTAGTTCTTTGTTTCATTTTTTGAGGAACCTGCGTACTGTTTTCTATAATGGTTATAATAATTTACATTTCCATAAGTAGGGTGTAAAAGAAAATTAATAAATTAATGAATAGAAAAAGTAAAGATAACATCAATGAAACCTGAAATTGATTCTTTGAAACCATTCAAAAATTTGAAACCCCCACCTAGACTAAACAAGAAAATAAAGACAGAATCTGAAATTACCATAATCAGGAATACAAGAAGTTTGCTAATGACATAATTAAAAAACATTTAGAAATCAAATGAACTATAAGGACATACTCTGAATAAGTGTATGCTAATAAATTAGATGATCTACATAAAATAAATGCATTTTATGAAAGACAAAAACTACTGAGACAGACTCAAGAAGAAAAAGAAAACCTAAGTAGGCCTGTAATAAATAGAGATTGAATTAGGAACCAAAATACATTCCCTGGATGAAAAGTCTATGCTCATATGGTTTCACTAATAAAATCTACAGAGTGTTTAGAAAAAAGTTAAGACTGATCCTTCAAAAACTCTTCCAAAATTATGAGCATGAGATATTTCCAATGTCAATGTCATCCCATGAGTCCAGTCAATCCTTAATATCAAAATGGCACTTCCTGCAATAACACTACAGGAGGATAAAACTACAGATGAAAAAATTCTTATGAGTATTAATTCAAAAGTCCTATAAAATACTAGAAAACCAAATATAGAAACATATGAAAGGATAATACACTATGGCAAAGTGGAATTGGTCAAGGAATGCAAGGTTAGTTCATTGTATGAAAATCAATCATTGTATTATGCCATCCTAATATATTTAAATATATGGCCAGGCACAGTGGCTCATGCCTGTAATCCCAGTACTTCAGGAGGCTGAGGCAGTTGGATCACGAGGTCAGGAGATCAAGACCATCCTGGCTCACACGGTGAAACCCCATCTCTACTAAAAATACAAAAATTAGCCGGGAGTGGTGGCGGGTGCCTGTAGTCCCAACTACTCGGGAGGCTGAGGCAGGAGAATGGTGTAAACCCAGGAGGCAGAGCTTTCAGTGAACCAAAATCATGCCACTGCACTCTAGCCTGGGCAAGAGAGCAAGACTCCATCTCAAAAAATACACACACACACACACACACACACACACACACACACATATTTGTGTGTATATATATGTGTATGTATATATGTGTGTGTATATATACCACATCATAGCAAATAGCACAATATTTTTAAGATATGCAAAAGGAAAACATATGACAAAATCCAATACTCTTTTGTGATAAAAAAACAAAAAATTGAAATTACAAATAGAAAGAAATTTTCTTAACCTGAAAAATCATCAAAAAACTAAATGTTTTTCAGCTAAGCTCAGGAACAATACAAGGCTGCCTACTTTTCACCACTTCTATTTAACACTGTATTGGAGGTTTTATCCAAGCCTACTATGCAAGAAAAGTAAATGAAGACATTCCAATTGAAATACAAGAAATAAAACTCTCTCTAATCACAGATGACATAATCTTGTGTGTATAAAATCCTAATGAACCTACAAAAAATTTCAGACTACCAGTTATCTACAAATTCAATAAGACTGTAGAATCCAATGTGAATGTAATAGAGCAAGTGCATTTTTTAAACTAACAATAAACAATCCAAAAATTAAATTTTGGAAATATTATTTTCATATAATCAAAGTTAAAAAGCAGTACTTAGAAATAAATTTAACAAAAAAAAAAAAAGGGACAAGACTGCATACTATAAAACAAAGAAGTTAAAGATGACTTAGAAAAATAAACATATATTCCACGGGCATGGATAAGAAGACATAGTAGAGGATGTTGATAAGATCTAAATTTACCTGCAGTTTCAATACATTTTTTTTTTCAAAATCCCAGTTGTTATTTTTGTAGACATTGACAAGTTGATGCTAAATCTATACAAAAATTCAAAAAACTGAGAATTTTGCCAGCAAAAATCTTGAACTAAACAAAGATTGATGACTTACACTTTTCAATATCAGAAATTTCTAGAAATCCTCAGTAATCAAATTAGGCTTCATACAGGTATCACAGTGGAAACATTGATAAATGAAATAGAAGAGAGTACAGAAATAATTGGCTATATTTGAAATTTATTTACTTTGAAATCTATCTAAAAGAATGTCAGAGCAATTCACTTTGTCAAAGCCAGAAAGATGACATTTTGGAGCACTTTCTCTTGCTCACCACCCACTTAATCCCCAAGTTCTGAAATTCTGAAATTCAAAATTCCTCACTAATCTTTTTTTATTCCTCCTGCCCTTCTCGTTGTCTTTGTTTACTCTATAATAGACTGCATGGATTACAGGCAAAGTGCCTTACTTGTTATTTCTTTGTTTACCATACCATCCTCCACTCTACATGTACAGTGTGATATTAAGTCAAATTTGATCGTGCAGCTATCGTTAAGAACTAACTACAAAGACCTCATATTGCTTTCAGGATAAAAATCTAAACACACTATTGTGACTTTTGAAGCCCTACATTAAT
Organism: Piliocolobus tephrosceles; assembly: GCF_002776525.5. NCBI lineage: Eukaryota > Metazoa > Chordata > Mammalia > Primates > Cercopithecidae > Piliocolobus > Piliocolobus tephrosceles. Next base: position 27,206,879 of record NC_045437.1, read on the forward strand.
TGAGCCACTACCTCCTCAGTATCATAAATGGAGTCATCTTGCAACTATCCCCTTCAGCTTCATTTTCCACACAAATGAATTAGTCTTCCCAGTGTACATACTGGTCTTTCCCAACTTCAGGCCTTCTAATTTTCTATGCACTCTTCTTAAAATAGTTTTTCTTCGACTTCTTATTTAGTTAAATACTGTTTCCAACTCAGGCATCACTTTATAAATCATTTCTACTTTATAGAATTAACTGAATTCCCAAGTCTCTTTTTGTACTCTTAAAGAAAGCTAAGCTTCCCTCTTTTAATAAGCAAATCACAATTTAATGTATCTATCCGTTACACTACTAATGTGAACCTTACCAGTATAACAATTAAAGATCATATGAACAGTTGTTATTCATTGTTACAAGTGCCTACTACACAGCAATAATTTTTTAAAAACTTATAAAATAGCTCTATAGCATGAATAAAATGTTACTTTAGGAAATTATCTTTTAAAACATTCAATATATGAATTAAATGATGCACAGATTTACGTTTTGCCTCTACCTGGGACATTTACTTTTCAAACATTAAATAATTGACTTTAGTTTTTAAAAGTGAGCATGGCACATGTATACATATGTAACAAACCTGCACGTTATGCACATGTACCCTAGAACTTAAAGTATAATAAAAAAAAAAAAGAAAAGAAAAAAAAAAAAGTGAGACATCAGAAAGACTAGAATATTCTAAATTTTCCACAAAGTTTCAACAGGTGATTTGTTTTATATTTATTTAGTTTGTCTAGTTTGACATGATACCTTGTTGCAAGAAATCCAAGTGAAATAATAGTGGTCATCCATGTTTGTCATGCCTAAAAAAGGCCTAAAATAAATAAACATATAAAAGTACAAATATAGATATGATGATCATATTTTGTTGCTATATACTATAATGTCTTTTTAGTAAAGATATTTTTTAATTTGGATGGTTTTGTTTTTATTTAACTAAATATTAAATACATACAAAGGATATTTAACAATTAATATTGGATAAAATACAACAATAAAATTAATACAGATGAATATACCTCCCCCCACCAACACACACCCATAGAGAAAAAACTGAAGATTTTATACCATCTGTGTACATGATCCTATCTCATTCTCTGTGTACTCATGAAGCAATAATTTTTATGTAAATTTTTCAATTGCTTTTAGATATATTGCACATAAATATGTAACTTTAAACAAAATGCTATTGTGATTTATATGTCTTTGAATATTAATTAAGGGAGTTATGTATATATAATTAATAGGTAACACAATTTTTTCTTTCCTTGTTGGAAACACGTTGATTCCATTTATTGCTGTAACAAACATTTCTGTTGTGAACTTTATTACTGAACTACCTTTACATTCATGTACTAGGCTGCTTCTTATTCATATGTCTAGATTTTTAAAGAAAATTAAATCACTTTTAATGAGTTTATAAAACTTATAATTTTTTCCAGCAATGTATGAGATTTCCACTACATTAATCTTTACCAACCTGTGAAGTAACCAGAACTGAAACATTTTGTTTGACTGGAGCATGTAATTTATTGATTTTTGATTTTTTATTTTCCACTTTGTTGATGTTTTTAGTATAGTTTCCAGACAGTTGTTGGCTATTCAAATTTCCTCTTCCATAAAATCACTATTTAAAAATTTTGTCCACCTTTTTTTCTATTTGATTGGTTGATTATTTAAGAGTTCTTTGTATTTTTTATTAAAAGCTTTAACACTATAAAATACATATAATTTTTTCTAGTTGGTAGTCTATCATTTTGTTTACTGTATTTGCAATGTAGTAAATACTGATGAATTCTTAGTGAAACATATCAATCTTTTATTTAAAACTTTATGATTTTTGACTCCTAGGATTTCCTTTTTCATACTAATCATAAATATATAACATGCAATGTTTGATAATTTTGTTTTGTTTTTACCAGTTTTTAATACATTTAGAAGTGTTTTCTCAATTTGAAATGAAATAGAGATAAAATTGTATTTTTATATGAATTAAAAGTTGTCAAGTCCAGGCGCGGTGGCTCACGCCTGTCATCCCAGCACTTTAGGAGGCTGAGGTGGGCGGATCACGAGGTCAGGAGATAAAGACCAGCCTGACCGACATAGATAAACCCTGTCTCTACTGAAAATACAAAAAATAGCTGGGCGTGGTGGTGTGCTCCTGTAATCCCAGCTACTCAGGAGGCTGAGGCAGGAAAATCGCTGGAACATGGGAGGTGGAGGTTGCAGTGAGCCGAGATCGCGCCACTGTACTCCAGCCTGGGCAACAGAGTGAAACTCTGTCTCAAAAAAAAAAAAAAAAAAAAAGTTCCCCGGGATCAATCCGTACATATTTCTTTCCAAGCCCTGTTACTCCTGTTGTTAAAGACTGGTGGTGCTTTTCAAAGTCAGAAAATTATAGCCTTTTGGCTTTGACTACGGCACAAAAGTAAATGTGAAGCTAAGAAATCACTCAGCAAATTTATTGCTTTGACAATTAATATAATGTATTTTTAAATGAAAAATAAAATCTGTCCATTTAACATTTTTATTTGTGCCTGAAATATATTGAGCTTGCCACGTTGATCCATTAAATTATGCTATACAGTTAGAATAAATTTTAACAATTTTTAATACTATAGGATACAAGATTTTTAAGAAAACAAATTAATACAGAAGTATACGAGTGATTATTCAATATGACATTTGTATCTTAGCCGAGCATTTAAGCATAATTTTCTACTCGAATAACTTGTAAGTGGAAGATTAATCACACTTTAACTTACCTGATTTTTAATAATTTTGCTAACTTCATATATTAGAAAAATAATCACAAAATTTAGCTTTGTATTTTACCTAACATATATCCAATTTAAAATAATAACACTTCTTGTTTATTTTATACTACTGTTTTTGCCTGTGATAAGCTAGATGATATCTCAAACACTTAGAGAAATTCATGCTAACTTTTATATGCATTTTGTGTCAATATAAATTCTTGTCATGAATCAAAAGTACCTTCAAGAGAAAATGATTTGAACTAAACAACTCATATGATTTGGAAACACTTTTATCCTAAATCTTTAAACTTCTTAACTCAAACAGAAAGGGATTTTTAACAGTCCACTCTTCTATTATTTCTACTGGGTCCCTATCTTAAAATTGAGAATACGTATTCCCCAAAGTAAAATCTACACATGTATGTTTTTTAAAAGCATATGTTTATCTTTGGAAATCATTTTTCCTTGATACTTTTCTGGTGCTTCTTTTAGACTAAATGCAGGGAGTGATTTGTTTCTAATTTGGTGGCAATATCTATTATACCAATATCTAAAGTATTTGAAAATACATTTTCTTTGTATTAAAATATCTATCTCTATTTTGAGATAGATATTAAAATATCTATCTCTATCTCTACACTCAAAATTAGAATGGATTATTATTTCATAGTAAAAATTTGCATTTAGGAAAAGAAGGAAAACTGAAAGTATTAACATTTGACTCTATATTTTTTTCTTGGGGAGGGGAGTTATTTTTGTTGTTTATTGAGCCAGCATCTTGCTCTTGCTCTGCTGCCCAGGTTGGAGTGCAGTGATGAATCATCACTCAACGCAGTCTCTACTTCCTGGGCTCAAGCAGTCTTCCCACCTCAGCCTCCTATAGAGCTGTGACTACAGGCAGGTGCTCACCACTCAGCCCAACTAATTATTTTGTATTTTCTGTAGAGACAGGATTTTGCTATGTTGTCCAGGCTCGTCTCCAACTCCTGGGCTCAAGTGATCCACCTGCCTTGGCCTCACAAAGTGCTGGGAATACAAGTGTGTCCAGCAGACTTTCGTATTGTTTCTTAAATTATTTGTCTTGCAAAGTAAGTGATACCATTTGACCCAGCAATCCTGTTACTGGGGTTACACCCAAAGGATTTTAAATCATTCTGTTATAAAGACACATGCACACGTATGTTTACTGCAGCACTCTTCACAATAGCAAAGACTTGGAACCAACGCAAATGCCCATCAATGATAGACTGGATGAAGAAAATGTGGCACATATATGCCATGGAATACTATGCAGCCATAAAAAAATATGAGTTCATGACCTTTGCCAGGGACATAGATAAAGCTGGAAACCATCATTCTCACCAAACTAACACAGGAACAGAAAACCAAACACCACATGTTCTCACTCATAAGTGGGCGTTGAACAATGAGAACACATGGACACAGGGAGGGGAACATCACACACTGGGGCTTATGAGTGAGTGAGGGGCTAGGAGAAGGATAGCATTAGGAGAAATACCTAAAGTAGATGATGGGTTGATGGGTGCAGCAAACCGCCGTGGCACATATGTACCTATGTAACAAACCTGTAGGTTCTGCACATGTATCTCAGAACTTAAAGTATTAAAAAAAAAAAAAAAAAAAAAAAAAGATACGACAAAAATAAAGGACCAAAAAAAAAAACAAAAAACAAAAAACAAAAAAAAGTGCTACAGTAGGGAAAGAAGTCTGAGTAGAATCTGCCTCTGTTTCCAGGACATTTCACTTTGTATGAGTGGTGATGTCCTACTGATTGAGTCAGGGCCTTGTTTCAACCTTCACACAGCAGGGCCTGTGCGCAAAGTGGCAGGGAAGAAGGAGCTGTCACCTTATCTGCTCTACAATATTGTCACATCCCCAAGAAAAGAAACTTACATTTGTTTATTAAAATGTGCTTCTCTGTGCATGAAAAAGAAAACATTAAAATCTAACATATATGTGCATATGGGAAGAGATTTCACATTAGTTACTTGCTGCTTAGAAACTATTTTTCTTTAAACTTTCATCACTGTATTTCCTTTGAAAATTTGCCTTCAATTAAAAAATTAATTATTTATAAAATTTTTGTTGGTACATAATAGGTGTATATTTGTATGGGATACATGAGATATTTTAATACAATATGAAATAGGCACATGATGGAGAATGAGGTATCCATCCCCTCAATCATTTATTCTTCAAAATACAAACAATCCAATTACATTCTTTAAATTATTTTAAAATATACAATTAAGTTATTATTGACTAGAGTCACCTATTGTGCTTTCAAAACATAGGTCTTATTCATTCCTTCTGTTTTTTTTTTTTTTTTTTTTTCTTTTTTTTGTATCCATTAACCATCTCAACTTCCCCACAAACCTCCCATTACCATTGCCATCCTCTGGCAACTATGCTTCTACTCCCTATGTCCATGGTTTCAACTGATTTGATATTTAGATCACACAAATAAGTGAGAACATGAGATGTTTGTCTTTCTGTATCTGACTTATTTCAGTTAACATAATGATCTGCGGTTTCATCCATGGCCTTCAAGTTTTAGCTTGTGCTTTCACTATCTTCTTAAATCTGTCATTCTACTCTATTTTGTCAATCATATTTTTCTACTCTTTGCTATTGCTCTCACTTTTTTCTACTGTGCTTGAAAAACAGCCCACATTTCTTTCACGTTAGACTACGCTTTCATTAATTTGGCTTCCCCTAAGTTCATACTTTCACTTTACTGCCAACTATATCCAACAGGCTCTGTCAAACAAAAATGCATACCTTTGTCAAACACAATGTACGTTTCCTTTAAAAAAAAAAAAAAAAAAGGCTGTCTTCATTTATGCTGTTTTGTCGACTTCCCTGTTAAGAGGTTAAGTCTGTCAGTACTAGGAACAAGGCAGATACAGCTTCATGTCGTCAGATTCTGCACTTAACCTTTCAAAATGTGTGTGCCTTTAATCTGTGTAATGAATGAGGATGTTTAATCATTCAGATGATAACTAAATGGTGTATTTCTCCAAGGAATATCTGTTATAGATGCTAATTATAGATAAAAGAGATATACCATACTGAGAAATATGTCATTCTTGTTGACTTCATTAGTACCATTGTCATTTCTGAAAATAGCTTACCATTTATTCCTGATTCCCTTGAAATGGAGAAACTGTTATAGCTGCATAATTAAATGTTTCAACTTAATTTGACTGGAAACTGCTTGGCAGTAAATTTTAGTTGCATATCCTTGGTTTTGATTGTTTTAGGCTCATGCCATTGAACTGTAGGGAGACTGAATCGTCATAGAGAAAGCTCCTGAATATAAAAAGCCAATAACCTCCACTGTCATTTCCACTCCGAGCAGAAATTTTGAAATTATATAATTTAAAAATTATGACTTCTAGCTTAACCAGTTCTCTATATGGAATCTATACAGACACAGAGGAAATGGGGGGGGGGGGGGGGAAGGAAAACAATTCTGGTAAATCATCTAACCTGTCTTGGGAGCTGGGTTTAGAGCTCTCTTTGGGAAAACTTAGTGAACACCAAGGTGAGCAGGAGCAGACCTGAGCAGTGAGGAGATATTACAAGTTTATACAAAGGCACAAAAGTCTAGTTTTCAATTTTAGAAAAAACCAATCCAGTAGGTAAACGTTAGTTATGAACAGGAATGATTTCGGTGTGAGACTTCCACTGGACCCCATAGGATTACTGTTTAGAGTGAGGAGACTTCCTGCACCTGAAGTGAGAGATTCGTGTTAGGATGCTAAAAAGACCCCTGGGAGTTGAAGACAGCATTGAAAACATCTCGCCACCTCATCTAGCCACCTTTTAGGAAGGAAGAATTTGTATTAAAACAGCATGCTCATCTACTCATAATTTTAAAATATCAGAGCTTGCATCCGATTTTTATAACCTAGGAGATTCTGGGAGAGCAAAGAATCATTTAACATTTTTATAGAGGGAAAGATTACTTTTCACTGATCTTATATTTTATGTATCTACTTATTCGACATACATGTACTAGAAAATTGCTATGTTTTGCTGTTAGAAGAGTGAATAAAGAGAACATGTATATGCTCACTGTCATGAAGCTTTGAGTCAAGTAAGTGGTATATGGGATAAAGCATGCTAAGGATACATGAAAGAGTTTCAGTTGCATTTGGGAAGTAATCTTGGCAATATAGAAAGACCCCTATGTCAACCAAAACTAAATAAATCAATAAATTAACTGGTAGGTACCTGTAGTCCCAGTTACTTGGGAGACTGAGGTGGGATGAGCGCTTGAGCTCAGGAGCTGGAGGCTGCAGTGAGACACGATCATGTCACTACACATCAGCCTGGGTGATAGCTATGTCAAAAAAGTAAAAAATAAAAATAAAAAAGAATTATATATATATATAAATATGGGCAATATTTAATATATATTTATATATATAAGAATTTTATATATATATAAATATGGGCTATATTTAATATATATAACCTATAGAACATCATAGCTTACACTAGCTTACCTTAAACATGCTCGAAACATATATAATAGCCCAAAATTGGACAAAATAATCTAACGCAAAGCATATTTTATAATAAAGCATTGAATATTTCATGTGGTTTATTAAATGCTGTAGAGAAAAATGAAAAACAGAATGGTTGTATGCTTGCTTAAAGAGGGGTTTCTCTGAATATACCTTCTGTGTCATGATAAGGTAAAAAAATCATTAAGCAAACCATGGCAAGTCAGGAACAGTCTGTACTTGAAAATACCTTCTATACTTAACATTTCCAATCTCTCTCTTTCCAGTCTCTGTTGAATGCCCTCAATCATCCCCTGGGCTTCACCATGCCAATAAACTTGTATTTTCTTATTTTTATTTTTTATTTTGTATTTATGTATTTATGTATGTATTTATTTATTTATTTATTGACGGAGTCTCGCTCTGTCTCCCAGGCTGGAGTGCAGTGGCATGATCTCAGCTCACTGCAAGCTCCGCCTCCCGGGTTCACGCCATTCTCTTCCCTCAGCCTCCCGAGTAGCTGGGACTACAGGCGCCCACCACCTCGCCCGGCTAGTTTTTTGTATTTTTTTTAGTAGAGACGGGGTTTCACCGTGTTAGCCAGGATGGTTTTCATCTCCTGACCTCGTGATCCGCCCGTCTCGGCCTCCCAAAGTACTGGGATTACAGGCTTGAGCCACTAGGCCGGCCAACTTATATTTTCAATGTCACTCGTGGCTAATCCTCAGTCCTCAATTTGCTTGACCTAGGAAAAAATGTTTGGTCTTTCTACTTGATATCCAAGCCACTAATTTTTCTTGGGCTTTCCTTTTCAGTCTTCTTTGCTGAATCCCACCCTTCTTCCTGAGCATTTAATATTAAGGCCAATCATTGTATGATTTCTGATATTTTTGTATAGTTACTCCTTTGTGGATTTCATTCCTTCTAAGGTGTTTGTTGACATTGATACATTGACCACTTCCTTGTTCATATTTCCTGACTGATTCTCTTTCCTACTCTCTCATTTTTTCTGTTCACCTGTGTACATGATAACACCACATCACCTCTCAAACTTCGTATCTCAAAAAACATACTCCAGGAATCCACAACAAGCCTGCTCAATCTATACACTTTCCCATCTCCTTTGATGGCAACTTCATATTTCCTGTTGTTCAGACCAACAAATCTGGATTCTTCCTCGATTATTTCTCCCAGCACACCACTACTTTACCAGGGAATATTGGTTTTCTTATATTATATAGAAAAATATAGAAGGAGCACTACCTATGAAATTTTCTCACAACAAAAAATAAACCTGAATTTAATCCTACATATAAGTTAAGTTACAGAGTATATGATGTATAGAAGAGCAGTTAGATAATGCTATAGGAAGGCAATAAGATGAACGAAAATGTGGAACATTCTGTGTGGCAACTGACAGTGCTTCTATAATAAGACAATGACATGGGATGAAAAAGTGGGGGATTTCTATATGTGTAGAGGCTCAAAGCACACAAGGAAGTGCAATGGTCATGACTGGAAATTTCATAAAAGGACATTTTTGATAAAGTAGGGAAGTCTGATATATACCAAATATTAAATATTATTGTTATGGTTAATGTTAGATGTTTAATATTATGTAATATAAGGAGAATATTCTTATATTTTCAATATTCAACTCTCATGGACTGAGGATGTTATGATATATCAGATTTATCTCAAGAAACTTTGACAAGAAAAGGACAACAAAGAAGGTGATAGATGAAACAAGTGTGATGAAGCTAGATAATTGTATCATCAGGGTGAGTCTGATGGGGCCTGGCTGCTGTTCTCTCCTCTTGGTGTACGATGAAAAATATTTTAAGCAAAAAAAGTTAAAATAGAATCTAGAATCCAACTAAATCTCACCTTATTTATTGTGACTATACTGCTCCATGTTAGTCACTCCAATTTTGATATTTAAATTTCATGAAATTTCATGCTTTATATTTCTCCCAAGTCTTTCTGGCTCTGTTTTCACAACACTTACATCATGCAGGAACTGCTTCTACCCTAGGCCTACCAACCAAACATTACCTATGTTTTCCTTCCAATTGCAATGGAATAAATTCACTCCTTTTCCAGTGTGTGGTGGACCATATCTCACCGCCTGAGTAAATGTTTCTGATTACATTATTTTTCTTTTTAACACTAATTTCCTTACTTGAGTTACAGTATTTTCAGCGGTTGTAGCACAATAAAGGCATATAAACGATCAGTGAAGCCTGAGAAGGAATTGGGAAACAATCAAAGATGAAAGGGCCGGAGACAATGTCCATGACCAAACCTTAACCTAAAACTTATTTGAGAAACAGGTCATAGTTAAGAAATGAAACTTACCACAGAAGATACCGTGAAACTTATTTCTGGAGTTTTTTGCTCTGTTTATTCTCTCAGAATTAAACATTTAAGGTAGTGAGGCAATTTTAGTAGTTTTGCTCTACCAAATATCTTCTTATTTCTCTGAGTGACTCCATTTTTAATGAGCAAATATTATAAGATTATAGACTGAAGGAAAACTTTATAAAATGATTATTAAAGAAAGTAATTGACTTAACATTGAGATCAATGTTGTGGTTTTTAAAACAGTAAATGGTTCTGTTAACATTAGGAAAAACAATAATACTTTTATTTTTCTAAATAGTATCATTTTTCTTAAAATTTAAATAAATTACATTAAACTTACATCCTTAGATGTTTTATGTTTTATTTTAAAAATATTAATATAGAATATAATTTCAAAATAATTGGAAGATTTCAGATAATGTACTTCTAGCACAGTCTATAGACTATATTCTGGGGGAAAAAGTAGACTTTGTTTAAAACCACTTTCTGTGTGTTACATACAAAAGTGATTATGTTCGCTCTATGAAATATCCTTGAGTTAATTAAGTTACAAGAAGACTAACTGAATAGCCCTGTTTGTTTGAATTTTTGGCATTGGTACTGTGAATAAGTGAAATTGATTTTCTACAGAGTTATTTTCATTCAGTATTACCAACTAGGCTCTGGCTCTCTAAGTATGACAAACATGTTTTTAAAATGGATTATTTATAAAGCATAAGGAAGAACATTTTGGAAGACCATAACAATACCCATGAATAATGCTTACATGAATTAGAAGTTTGATTTCAGAGTATAATATCTCTATGTTTTCAATAAGCTGTTGAGCAAGCCAAGGATTTTTAATTCAAAGCACATTCAGCATTTATACAGACCCAGCTTTTTATTCTCTTGCTGTTTTCAAAGATGTATACAAAATTAATATAAGCTCTCTAATCAATTACACAATCCAGGAGCATAGAATATAAAAAATAAATGGTCCAAACCAATTTAACTGTCTTTATTAGAGTTAAATATGCTAAAAAAATTTATCAAGGTGGCAAGTAATTATTTGTTGTATATAATTATACAGAGAGTTGTAAACAGCTTTTTATAATAAATTGGTATAAAAAAAATCTCACCATCGTGACCAAAGATGGTATTTTGCTAAATGGCCCTGAAGTGTCTTAGTTACAATTTCTAACATTCCCTGGCAAATTCCTAAAAATGATTTACACAATTAGAGACTATTTATAGAGAGTAGGTTCACTGTTATACTTACATCTGAATCCTAGAAGGGGTGGAGCATGGAGGGAGTTATTCCTAACAGAAAACAGTAGCCTATGGAGTAAGGATGGGGAAAAAGTAATCTTTTATTTACCTCCCTACATTTTAATCAATATATTAGCATTTCTGTTTTGGAGTTCTCATTCTGTAACCACTTGTGGCTCTAAAATGAATTGCCTAACCCACACAAACAAAATGAGGAAAACCCCACAAATCGTATAGAACAGAGGTCTTCATTTTATGACGGCTGTACCTATGGCATTATGCAAAAGCTTTCTAAAAACTCATGCACACATTATTTTAAAGGAATGCTTTTCTAGATACTTAACTTTTATATGCACTTTTTCCTGGTTGATCTGCTTGACAACTGGTGTTCCTATTTCAATCTTCTCCTTCACTGGTATGCTTCTGTCATTTTTACAAGTACAAAGCATATTTTACATCTCAATAAGGTATATTCCCCTATACTGTAAAATTTTCAGAACAATTAAGAAGAGAGATAGTTCTAAGTGTAATACTTAAAGTCTTCCTTACAAAAACATCATAACCCCGCCATACACCTTAATTAAATACATTTCCAGTAAAATTTATTCTATAATTAAACATTTCCAAAAGTTGTAATATATCATGTTATTGTGGTCAATGGTGAACTACTGAAAAATGAAATGCTGTCTTAAATCAGGAAAACACTTTATTGGCAAAGGAAATATTTTAAAGTGTATGTAAGTTATAAATAATTTAAATATAATGCACACAATATGTTTTCTGTTTTTAAATATATATAAACGTGTATAAAAATATTGAAGAAATATTTTTGAGAAGATAAATTTAAAGCAAAGTTCAATGATAAAAATACAAAAAATATTACTGTTTAAGAGGAGCTTGTTTATTTGCTCTTTATATGGATGCTTGAAAATCACTCCATAAGAGTAAATGTAATACATCTGAAAGTAATGTAAATTTTAAACAACTTAAAATTTGGTGGGGAATACATCCTTTATTACTGTTTACATTAATAATAAAAATTTAAAAGATCAATTAAAATGTGACAAGAATATAAAAAAATTATAGATTCAAGAGAAAAAAATAATTAAAAATAACAAATCCAGAAGCCATTCTATTTGTCTATTCTGCCTGGTATCTGCTCTATAACGTATTTATTGCTTTAATTTCCATAAATACTGTGGTTTTGTGTCAGCTTCTGGTTTTTTTTGGGTACACTGATAGGCAAACAGAGTTAGATTCATTTTGCGAGGACTGACATCAATTTTAATTCTCTCAAAATGCATACCATGGAAGGAAACAATTCTGATCCCAAGGCTCTGGTGTTGTTTTTCCAGGTTTATCAATAACTTGTCTCTGACTGCCAGGACAGATAACCCTAACAATGAACACCATTGGGTCATATATTAATTACTTTGTTTATTTGTATTTTTAATTGACATATGACATTGTATGTTTTTATAATATAAAATGTGATGTTTCAAAGTATGTATACATCGTGAAGAAGTCAAATCTAGCTAATAAACAAATACATCAGCTCACATAGTTATTTTTCTGATGAATACACATAACATTAACTTTTTATTTCTCAAGAATTCAATATATCATCATCAACTACAATCATCTTGCTCTACATCTCCTGAAATGTATTCTTTCTATCTAACTGTAAGTATGTATCCTCTGATTAACATCACGGCAACTCCCCTTGACCCCTAGCTCTGATACCAACAATTGTACTTTCTACTTCTATGAGATCAATTTTTTTACATAGCAGTAGGAGTCATATCATGATATATTTGTCTTTCTGTGCCTAGTTTATTTCACTTAACACAGTGTCCTCCAGGTTCTTCCATGTTGTTCACAAATGACAGAATTTTCTTTCTTTCTTTCTTTTTTTACTGCCAAATAGTATACCACGTTTTCTTTCTTTATTCATCTATTGGTGAATATTTAGGTTGATTCTCTATCTTGGTTATTGTGAATAGTACTGCAGTGAACAATGATATGCAGATGTCTATTCAAGATAATGATTTTATTTACTTTGGATGTATACCCATATGGGATTGATTAACCACATGTTAGTTCTACTGTTAATTTTTTGAAGAACCACCTTACTATTTTCCATTATGGCTGTATTAATTTACATTCCCAGTAATAGTGTGTAAAGATTCCCTTGTCTCCAAATCCTTGCTGACCATTTTTATCATGCAACTTTTTGATAATAGCCATCCTAACCAGGTACAGTGATATCTCATTGTGGCTTTGACTTGCATTTCCCTGATGTTGAGTGATATCGAGTATTTTTCATATACCTGTTAGTCAACTATATATCTTATTTTGAGAAATGTCTGTCAAGGTCTTTTGTGCATTTTTTAATTAGGCTATTATTTTTATGCTTTTGAGTTATTTGAGTTTCATACATATTTTAGGTATTAATCTCTTTTCAGATATATAGTTTGCAAAAATTTTCTACCATTTTGTAGATCATCTATTTCTTCTGTTGATTGTTTCCTTTGCTGTGAAAAAGCTTTTTATGGCTTGGCTTGGTGACTCATGCCTGTAATCCCAGCATTTTGGGAGGCCGAGGTGGCTGGATCACCTGAGGTCAGGAGTTCGAGACCAGCCTGACCAACAAAGAGAAACCCCGTCTCTATTAAAAATACAAAATTAGTCAAGCATGGTGCTGCATGCCTGTAATACCAGCTACTCAGGAGGCTGAGGCAGGAGAATTGCTTGAACCTGGGAGGCGAAGGTTGTGGTGAGCTGAGCTCAGAAACTCTGTCTCCAAAAACAAAAACAAACAAAAAGTTTTTTATTCACAGGTAATCCCAATTGTCTATTTTTGTTTTTGTTGCTTTTTTTTGTCTGATGTCCTGACCAAAAACTACTTGCTTACACCAACATCATAAAACATTTTCCCTGTTATCTTCTAATAGTTCCTAGTTCTAGGTCTTATATTTAAGTCTTTAATTCATTTTGAGTTGATTTTTGTGTCTGGTGAGAGATAAGGGTCTACTTCCATTCTTTTACATTTGTATATCCTGTCTTCTCAACACAATTTTTTGAGAAGATGATCCTTTCTCCAATGTGTGTTCTTGGCACATTTGTTGAGAATCAGTTGGCTGCAAGTGCATGGATTTATTTCTGGCTCTCTATTCTCTTCCATTAGTTTACATAACCATTTTTTAAAAATTATACTTTAAGTTTTAGGGTACATGTGCACAACATGCAGGTTTGATACATTGGTATTCATGTGCCATGTTGGTTTGCTGTACCCATCAACTTGTCATTTACATTAGGTATTTCTCCTAATGCTATCCCTCCTCTAGGCCCTCACCCCCCGACAGTCCCTGGTGTGTGATGTTCGCCACTGTGTGTCCAAGTGTTGTCATTGTTCAATTCCCACCTATGAGTGAGAACATGTGGTGTTTGGTTTTCTATCCTTGTGATAGTTTGCTAAGAATGATGGTTTCCAGCTTCATCCATGTCCCTGCAAAGGACATGAACTCATCCTTTTTTTTGACCGCATAGTATTCCATGGTGTATATGTGCCACATGTTCTTTTTTTTCTTTTTTGAGACGGAGTCTCACTCTGTCGCCCAGGCTGGAGTGCAGTGACCGAATTTCAGCTCACTGCAAGCTCTGCATCCCGAGTTTACGCCATTCTCCTGCCTCAGCCTCCTGAGCAGCTGGGACTACAGGCGCCCGCCACCTTGCCCGGCTACTTTTTTGTATTTTTTAGTAGAGACGGGGTTTCACCGTGTAGGCCAGGATGGTCTCGATCTCCTGACCTCGTGATCCGCCCATCTCGGCCTCCCAAAGTGCTGGGATTACAGGCTTGAGCCACCGCGCCAGGCAACATGCTCTTAATCCAGTCTATCATTGATGAATATTTGGATTGGTTCCAAGTTTTTGCTATTGTGAATAGAGCCGCAATAAACATACATGTGCATGTGTCTTTATAGTAGCATGATTTATAAACCTTTGGGTATATACCCAGTAATGGGATTGCTGGGTCAAATGGTATTTCTAGTTCTAGATCCTTGAAGCCACACTGTCTTCCACAATGGTTGAAGTAGTTTACACTGCCACCAACATTGTAAAAGCATTCCTATTTCTCCATATCCTCTCCAGGATCTGTTGTTTCCTGATGTTTTAATGATTGTCATTCTAACTGGCGTGAGATGGTATCTCAATGTGGTTTTGAATTGCATTTTTCTGTGGAAACCAGTGATGATGAGCATTTTTCATGTGTCCGTTGGCTGCACAGATGGCTACATAACCGTTTTTATGACAGGACCATGCTGTTTTTGTTACTGTAGATTTATAGTATAGTTCAGTCATGTATGGTGATGCCTCTTGCTTTATTACTTTTGCTTGAGTTTGCTTGTGGTTTTTGCTTATGTTTTTGTAATGTAAAATACGACGTTTCAAAGTATGAATACATTGTGGGAAGGCCAAATCTAGCTAATTAACAAATACATCACCTCACATAGTCATCATTTTTCTGGTGAATCCACATAACATTGTGGTTTTCATTCAAGTTTTAGAGGCTAACATGAGTTTGTGTTACTAAGGTGAATATGATTCCATAGTCATTTACATCAAAGAGAAAGAGAGGCTACCAAAAAAAAAATCTATGTTTTATGAGGATGTGAAACACAGGACATTTTGTTGTCTTTTTTTCCACTATATTAAGTATTTTCAAAAAAAAAAGCTTTCGTCTTTTTCTTTGTATTAGTTTTTAAGGGTCCAAAGTTTTGTGTAATTAAAATGTGAAATTCAGTGAATGAGATGTATTACTTGCCAACAGTACCTATTAAAAACCTAAATATTGGCAGAAGTTTGATCACTGGAAAGATTTAGATGAAGTGTGTGATTATATAATTTTTAAACTATTATAATGTCATTTTTAAAACATATTAGTTGATGAGCTATTTTGGAAGTAAAATTATGTAAGAGGAAAGGGGAAAAATTATGTAAAAATACATGTATAACATACAAGCTGTTGAACTACAAGCAGATTCTGACCTTAGAAAGATGGCAATCTTCTATTATCTATCTCAGGATTTTATCCTTTGCAACCAGGAATTTAGGAAGCCACAATATCCAATTACTCAGTACTGATACCCCACCATCTCCTGTTGTAAGATTATTCTCCTACCCAATTTATCAAGGTTTTCAAAAAAAATTCTTCATCATAAATCTACAGTGAAATGTCTCAATTAAGGATTTCAGTATAAATACAAACACATATTTAACAGAAAGCATAAATAAGGATTATTCAAATTATGTAAAATGTGATACCAGATGGAAAGTGACTTTACTCCTAATTGTTGATTTCCTCTACAATGAGCAATTTAACATGCTGTGAAATTCCTGGACTCAAGTCCACATCAGACCTAAAATTCAGACCGTGGTAGCTTAGTGAGTCTCACCGTATCCAGGATACACTTTGATTTCAACAAAAGAGGCATGAGGCAGGGTTACTCTTAGCTTGCGAGTGAGAAGAAAGTCTTGCACAGAACTCTAAGGGAGTCAGCTTCTTGATGCAGATACATACAGTGTTACTTACTTAATTCAAATATGCAGAAACAGTTACTGATGATGTAAAAGTTGTACAGTCCATTGAAAGTCATACACAACAAGTTGAGGGTGTGTAGGCAAGTACTAAGTCATATAGGGTACAGGTTACTTCTTGGTTATTGAGGGGAATCTTTTTCACTATTGTTACCAAAAAAGAATGAGAAATTTCATAAAATGCAAGCTCACTGGAGAGAAAGGAAGACAAGCATTGACACAGGATTGCTCTGTTCTTATATCTGAATATTCTTTGTGAGATTTTTTGAAACTACACTTTTGTATTTCCTTCTTTTAGACACCTCTGTGTGTGTATTTGAACTTATCTGCTACTTCTTCACCTGTGTATGTCTGCTCGGGCTTTCTGTGAACATGATCAGTGGTGCACAGGGTCAAATCCTATGTGGTTTCTAATGCACTAAACCCACCAAAGGGTGCCAAAGACATGAGGAATGTCTCAGAGGGACCCAGTCAATAATAAGCTAGAGAGTTTTTTCCAGGAGGGAGGAAAGAGGTGACTCACAAAAGACGTCTTATTGATGTGAGATAGTAAATCAAAAATAGCTATTAGCATTGATTGCCAATAGTATAACTAGAGAATTTTGAAGCAGGACATAAAAGTCTCAGAGAAGATAAATTACTTTCAAAGTGGCAACAGAATGGTAATTGATAGAGTGAATTTATTTATTATTTTTCATTCAAACCCGATATGTTTGATAGTAAAAAGGGAAATGCTAAAATAATTACCAAGTGTCAACTTATCTATGGCATGCCTAACACAGGTCTATACTGGGAAAATTCGGGTTTTGTTTTTTGTTTTTTCCCAGGTTGAAATGTGTGAATTTCTAGACCAAAAGTTCCTCTCAAGTTCGGAAAGCTTCTTTCAAGACTCCCAGGCTAGAAAAGTTCTCAAGGATAGTCATGAAAACTAATATATCACTTGTTTCTGAGCAAACTTAAAAAACTTTAAGACTCCCAAATACAGACAGGGTCATATACATCCCATGGAATTGAAGGCACATCTGTCATCTCAAGAGTATCCCAGGTTAGGGTACAGGTGATAAACTTAATTATTCTCCAACATTTTATAGGAGCTTAAATATGCACTGTGACCAAAGCTTAGCTTGACACTTTTAAAATAAATTTACACCTAAAAATTAACCTTTAGATTTTTATCAAATCTAATATTTACTGGCTCATATCTTAAAGATAAATTTGTATCAGTAAACATATTGCACTTTCCCTTCACTAGGAAATCATTCAATATAGAACTTGGTGGAATTACCATTTAAATCATTTTATAAATCCTCACACAAACTGATAGTGCTATTAGTGTGAGGATTTAGCAATGAAATGAAAAGTTACATTCAAAATTGGTATATACAGCTTGTGTTTAAATTCGTCATGTTTGTGAAAGTCCAAAGAGATTACTTATTACCCTTGCTATGATTCTTTGTTTCTCAAATTTTTAATGATAAATACCAATCATGCAAATACTCTTACAGCACTGATATAAATGCTGTTTAACTCAATCTTTGCATCCTATTTTTCTTAGACAATATTTTGAGGAAGGCCTTTATTGGTTTAAAGGATACAATTATTTCAAGAATTGTGGTACTTTTAGCCAATGAAATAGACAAACATTAATGTAAGATTTAGTGTTAAATTATGTACAACTTTTTATACATTGTGATTTTGATATATTTACAGAGTCTATCCACATCTCAACAGTATGATTTTATAATATTTTCTTCACTCCCCAAATAAATCCTATACCCAATGGCAATTACTTCCCCTTTACTTCTCTCCCTAGGCCCTGGAAACATAAACTTCTTTCTGACTCTATGGATTTGTCTATCTGAACATTTTCTATAAATGGCCTATTATTCTTAAACTTTATTTTCTTAACATTGGTTATTGTTGAAAGATTATTTCAGTAGAATTCACAGAAAAATACGGCACTCAATCAAATTAACACCATTTTACCATTCTGCAATTACATACATAGATGAAAAAGTGTGCTATTTTCTCTACAAAGAAAAGTAGGTAAATGTAATTACTATAAAAATAAAATAACAAGCAGTAAAATATAATGTTACAAAAGGAGAAGGAACAATTTGAGTGTGCTGATTTAAATCTTATTGAAATCTTATTTAAATCTCCCTAAAAGAACAGCTATTGTTTCTTTCCTAGGATAATCCTTCTTTGCTCACTCATATAGCTTCTTATGTAAACTCCTAGCACTTTAATTCTGAGCTACGCATTTCATGTCAATCCTTTTACTTAACACGGCAGGAAAGAATTAATTTACACATCTCAATAGTATGCAGTACTTTATTCCACTTTTCCCCAACTTAAGCTGCCTTACCTAAATATTTCATAAGTCTGTGGTAATTTGGTTTCATGTTTTTTATTTAAATTATATATAGTAATACTACTGAAATTAATCTCAATGCAATCTTTTAAAATAATCAGAAGAGAAGCAGACTGAAAGTAATTTAAATTAAAACACATAACAAAATGATATGGCTTCCTAAGGAAGAACAGTATTATAATTATAATTCAGGAAATAATTACAATTTAGGAAGGAAAATGTGTATTCCATTTCAATATTGGACTATAGGTCACCATGCTACATACAAAAAGAAAATACAAGAGGAAAGATAAAATGATTATTCAGACGGTGTATTTTATATATATATATATATATGTATGTGTGTGTGTGTATATATGTGTATATACAAAATTGATTTATTCAAACCGTGAATTTAGTAATAATAAATTCTTTTCTATGTCTTATACAAAACTGATTTATTTAAACTATGAATTTCATGATAATACTTTTTTTTATGTCTTATGGAGGCACTTTATATATTTGATATTTCTGGAATAATGTAAACAACTGTGGCCCAGTTACTCCTTAATGATTAAACTCCCAATGTTTTAGTAAAACTAAATTGACCAGGTCAATGTAATTGACTTTCAGTCCTAACTCTGGTACAACTGGCTTAATGATATAACTTGATCTTTCTCAAACTCAGTTTCATTTCTGAAATATTAGAACTGTAAAGCATTTCAGCATTTCTCAAACATTTATACGTATTACTTCTTATGTAAATGAGAAGACACATTTGAAAATACTAGGCAGATAGCTTCTAAGTTTCTTTTGATTTCATTTATTTATTTATTTACCAGACATAACGTGTTAGAAAGTATAGTCTTAAAACGATTTCTGATTACATACACCACTAATGAAAAGTTTACTTTTTCAGTGAAATTTCAGGGGTTTTTTATTGCTTCCAGCATTTTCACATGCAAAACACACTATTATACATTTTCCTTTGAGATCTGTGTGAAATATGACCAAAGGTGAAAAGTGTTTTAATTATATTTGTGATTTATAAAGTAATCACATAAGTTATTGTCCAAACCAGGGCTCTTTTGAGAGTAAAATGAGGTGTTAATAAAAAATACACCAAGAAGACAACGGTTAAAATGAAAATGTCCTGGGTAGTGAGACATATTTTCATCATATTTGTAAATAGATACGTAATCAAATTGCAAAATAACCTTACAGGAGAAATACAGCTTTAAATGTTGTCTACTAGATACATCAATACACACACCAATTTTACTTGTTGTTAGCTTATCAAGAAGGAATGCTCTCTTTTGGACACTATTTTCTGTTGTTGTTCGGCGTTTTGTCTGTTTCCAGAAATCACTTGCAAATGGTCTTCAATGTAAATATGAAATCAATCTGGATAATGTCAGAGCAGCAATTTGGTGGTCCCTTCTCTGATATAAAGACACTAGACATTATCCATAATACCTCGCACTCGCTACTCACACATATACATTGCCGTGACTGAAGATTTATATCCCCGCAAATTCCTATGTTGAAATCCTAACCCCCAAAGTGATGGTATGAGGAGGTGGGGTATTTTGGAGATTATTCAGTCATGAGGATGGAGCCCTAATGCATGAGATTAGTGCCCTTATAAAAGAGGATCCAGAGGGATCTTTTATACCTTTCAGTCATGTGAGGACACAGAAGAAGAACTAGAAAGCACAGCCTCACAAGACACCAGATTTGCTGGTGCCTTGATCTGGGACTCCCTAGTCTCCAGAACTGTGATATGTAGACATTTGCTGTATAAACCACCCAGTTTATGGTGTTTCTGTTATAGCAGCCCAAGTGAACTAGAACAACATTTATAATTTCATTTACTCAAGTAAATAAGATTAATTAAAAAATAAAAATAGGTAAACCTTTAATTAAACATATATCCCAAAGCTTAGAGCAGTGGAATTTGAATGAAGTTTTCAATATGACATGAGGGTTCTGGTATCTACTTTATTCCTTGGTATCAAGTTTATTTCTCAAAATAGTTTATGTTTTTAAGTTTGGTTATCTGTCCAAAGGGGAAAGGAAAATCCTACTTGTAAGTATTTTTATAAAGCAGAAATCCTATAATTATGTATGTAACGATCTTATAAAACATAATCAGACTGTTGTGATTGTTTTACATATCAGTGGATATATATTTATAGTAATATATTTTTACATGTAAACTTTAAATTGTAACTATTTGTAGTTCTATGTACAGGTATTTCACTGACCCTCTGGGCATAATAATAATAATGCAGTTACTAAGTTATTCTTCCAGTTCTTTTCTATATGGGTTAGTTGCATTTTCTATGTGATACATATGTATATATTCAATAGAGAATATCTGAGTCACCAACAGTCTAAATACAATAAAATTGTGCCCACATTGTAATGCACCACTTTCTTCAAGCCCGGTGCCATTTTGTACCTATTCAATTTTGACTAAACATTTTATTTAAAAAGTGGTAAATTAGTATGGTGTGATGTCTACAATAGAAACTTAGCTATGGCTCCTTCATATAATTTAAGGCAAGTTTTTTCCCTGTTAAATTTTATGTTTATAAATATACATTGCTAACATTATGTTCATGTTGGAAATTGAGCAGGAAAACTACATGCTACATTTTCAGCAATTGCTTGGACTATTTTATATAAACATATCTACATATCACTATGTATATTACTATAGAGGTATATCACTAGTTATCTGTTACTAAGTCTCTTACAACACTGTAGGAGGAATTATCGCTTATTTTCTGCCTTTTGTTTGCTGGCATAGTCATAGAAAGGTAGCGATGGAGAAGGAGGTATGCTACACATCAAGAACTATATGTCCTAGTTTTTTTTTTAATCTATTATATTACCCAACATTCTCTAAACATGCTATTGTCTCCACATTATAATAATGCATATTAAAATAGAAATAAGTACAGCAAAAACTATGATGAAAATGATAAACAGTTAAAAACACATTAGTCTAATTGATGCATGCATTTGGGCATAATCCTGCCTCTTAATAAAGATATACTGATTTATGTAGTTCATGCTTCCCACATTTATAAAACTTTTGTGTGTTTTTAACAGCATTTAATTGTATTATTTTAAAAAATAATAATTTCAATATATTTAGATAGTTGTGCAAATACATTGTTTTTAATTTTTATATTATAAATGACATTTATGATGGTTATTCTCTCATATAGAAACTTTGAAAGAAAAGTAAAAAATGTTACTTGCTTGCAAATAATGGATCAAGTCAGATCATTACTTTTCTGGAAATTAATCCTTGCATTCTCAATCATAATGACATGTTGTCAGCGTATTGCCAAGGAGATGACACACACATAATGTAAATGACAAGAACTATCAATGCATCTCAAAATGTACAGCTAAGTGGTAAGGCATAAACCAGTATTTCTCATTGCTACATACGCTATTCATTAGAAGACAGGTAGAGTCCAATTAAGAAGGACTAGGCTTAATAATATTTTCAGTGATCTCATAGGAATTATGTAACCTACATCTCCAAATAAATACAAAATAACTTTGTTACTTCAAACATTAATTTGGACTGAAAAAATAAACTTGTTATTCTTGGGATTTTTTAAATAAAAACTCATAAATAACTTTCATTTATTATCATATCTAAGATCATTATATGTCTATTTGATATATAAGAAACCTTAGAGACCTACAAAGAGACTCAGACTCCCACACAATAATAATGGGAGACTTTAACACTGCAATGTCAATATTAGACAGATCAACAAGACAGAAGGTTAACAAAGATATCCATGACTTGAACTCAGCTCTGGACCAAGCGGACATAATAGACACCCATAGAACCTCCACCCCAAATCAACAGAATATACATTCTTCTCAGAACCACTTCACACTTATTCTAAAATTGAACACATAATTGATAGTAAAACACTCCTCAGCAAATGTAAAAGAACAGAAATCACAGCAAACTGTCTCTCAGACCACAGTGCAATCAAATTAGAACTCAGGACTAATAAACTCACTCAAAACTGCAAAACTACGTAGAAACTGAACAATTTGCTCCCAAATGACTACTGGGTAAATAACGAAATGAAAGCAGAAATAAAGATGTTCTTTGAAACCAATGAGAACAAAGACACAATGTACCAGAATCTCTGGGACACATTTAAGGCAATATGTAAGGGAAAATTATAGCACTAAATTCCCTCAGGAGAAAGCAGGAAAGATCTAAAATTGACACTCTAACCTCACAATTAAAAGAACTAAGAAGCAAGAGCAAACAAATTCAAAAGCTAACAGAAGGCAAGAAATAACTAAGATCAGGGCAGAACTGAAGGAGATAGAGACACACAAAAAACTTTCAGAAAATCAATGAATCCAGAAGCTGGTTTTTTGAACAGATCGACAAAATAGACTACTAGCAAGACTAATAAAGAAGAAAAGAGAGAAGAATCAAATAGATGCAATAATAAAATGATGAAGGGATATCACCACCGATCCCACAGAAATCTACCATCAGAGAATACTATAAACACCTCTACACAAATGAACTAGAAAATCTAGAAGAAATGAATAAATTCCTGCACACATACACTCTCCCAAGACTAAAGTAGAAAGAAGTTGAATCTCTGAACAGACCAATAACAGACTCTGAAATTGAGGCAACAATTAATAGCCTACCAACCAAAAAAAAGTCCAGGACGAGACGGATTCACAGTCAAATTCTACCAGAGGTAAAGAGAGGAGCTGGTACCATTCCTTCTGAAACTATTTCAATCAATAGAAAAAGAGGAAATCCTCCCTAACTCATTTTATGACGCTTGCATCATTCTGATACCAAAGCCTGGTAGAGACACAGCAAGAAAAAAAAAAAAAGGAATTTTAGGCCAATATCCTTGATGAACATCTATGTGAAAATTCTCAATAAAATATTGGCAAACTGAATCCAGCAGCACATTAAAAAACTTATCCACCACGATCAAGTCAGCTTCATCCCTAACAAGCAAGGCTGGTTCAACATATGCAAATCAGTAAATGTAATCCATCACATAAACAGAACCAACGACAAAAACCACATGATTATCTCAATAGATGCAGAAAAGACCTGTGACAAAATTCAACAGCCTTCATGCTAAAAACTCTCAATAAACTAGGTATTGATGGAACACATCTCAAAATAGTAAGAGTTATTTATGACAAATCCACAGCCAATATCATACTGAATGGGCAAAAATAGGAAGCATTCCCTTTGAAAACCAGCACAAGACAAGGATGCCCTCTCTCACCACTCCTACTCAACATAGTGTTGGAAGTTCTGGCTAGGGCAATTAGGCAAGAGAAAGAAATAAAGGGTATTAAGTTAGGAAAAGAGGAAGTCAAACTGTCTCTGTTTGCATATGACATGATTGTATATTTAGAAAACCCCATTGTCTCAGTCCAAAATCTCCTTAAGCTGATAAGCAACTTTATCAAAATCTCAGGATACAAAATCAATGTGAAAAAATCACTAGTATTCTTATACACCAATACTAGACAAACAGAGAGCCAAATCACGAGTGAACTCCCATTCACAATTGCTTCAAAGAGAATAAAATACCTAGGAATCCAACTTAGGGATGTGAAGGGACCTCTTCAAGGAGAACTACAAATCACTTCTCAACGAAATAAAAGAGGACACAAACAAACGGAAGAACATCCCATGCTCATGGATAGGAAGAATCAATATCATGAAAATGGCCATACTGCCCAAAGTAATTTATAGATTCAATGTTATCCCCATCAAGCTACCATTGACTCTCTTCACAGAATTGGAAAAAAAAAAAAAAAACTACTTTAAAATTCATATGGAACCAAAAAAGAGCCTGCACTACCAAAACAAATCTACAGTAACCAAAACAGCTTGTTACTGGTACAAAAACAGATATATAGACCAATGGAACAGAACAGAGACCTCAG
This sequence comes from Piliocolobus tephrosceles, assembly GCF_002776525.5. Lineage (NCBI taxonomy): Eukaryota > Metazoa > Chordata > Mammalia > Primates > Cercopithecidae > Piliocolobus > Piliocolobus tephrosceles. The sequence goes on from NC_045437.1 coordinate 27,231,773, forward strand.
AAACAACACTACACATCTACAATCACCCGATCTTTGACAAATCTGACAAAAGCAAGCAATGGGGAAAGGATTCCCTATTTAATAAATGGTGCTGGGAAAACTGGTTAGCCATATGTAGAAAGCTGAAAGTGGATCCCTTTCTTACACTGTATACAAAAATTGACTCAAGATGGATTAAACACTTAAATGTAAGACCTAACATCATAAAAACCCTAGAAGAAAACCTAGGACATACCATTCAGAACATAGGCATGGGCAAAGACTTCATGACTAAAACACTAAAAACAATGACAACAAAAGCCAAAATATACAAATGGGATCTAATTAAACTAAAGAGCTTCTGCAGAGCAAAATAAACTATCATCAGAGTGAACAGGCAATCTAAAGAGTGGGAGAAAATCTTTGCAATCTACCCATCTGGCACAGGGTTAATATTCAGAATCTACAAAGAACTTAAACAAATTTACAAGAAAAAAAATAAACCACCCCATCAAAAAGTGGGCAAAGGATATGAACAGACACTTCTCAAAAGAAGACATTTATGCAGCCAACAGACATATGCAAAAATGCTCATCATCACTGGTCATCAGAGAAATGCAAATCAAAATCACAATGAGATACCATCTCATGCCAGTTAGAATGGCAATCATTAAAAAGTCAGGAAACAACAGATACTGGAGAGGATGTGGAAAAATAGGAAGGTTTTTACAATTTTGGTGGGAGTGCAAATTAGTTCAACCATTGTGGAAGACAGTGTGGTGATCCCTCAAGGATCTAGAACTGGAAATACCATTTGACCCAACAATCCCATTACTGGGCATATACCCAAAGGATTACAAATCATTCTGCAAGAAAGACACATGCACACGTATGTTTATAGTGGCACTATTCACAGTATAAAAGACTTGGAACCAACCCAAATGTCCATCAATGATAGACTAGATCAAGAAAATGTGGCCCATACACACCATGGAATACTATGCAGCCATATAATGATAATGAGTTCATGTTCTTTACAGGGACATGGATGAAGTTAGAAACCATCATTCTAAGCAAACTATCACAAGGACAGAAAACCTAACACTGCATGTTCTTACTCAAAAGTGGGAGTTGAACAATGAGAACACATGGACACAGGGCAGGGAACATCATACTCCAGGCGAGTTGGAGGGTGGGGAGCTGGGGGAGGGACAGCATTAGGAGAAATGCCTAATGTAAATGATGAGTTGATGGGTGCAGCAAACCAACATGGCACATGTATACCTATTTAACAAACTTGCTCATTGTGCACGTGTACCCTAGAACTTAAAGTATAATAATAAACAAATATATATGTATATTTATATAATAATGTGTACACATCTAGAAAACAAAACAAAAAAGAAGAAGAAAGTAAACTGAACCGTAATTTTGAAGATTATGAAAATGCCTTTTTGATTAGAATACACGTGCAAAGTTTTTCTCAAATCAGAGTACCACAGACTTTTGGTGAGTTCATATTCCTATATTTGTTGCCTCAATACTTTTTCTTCATTTTACAACATATTTGGACACAAACTGGACAATCTAAGAAAGAAAATACATCCTGGCTGCATGTATTGGTCTGTTTTCTTGCTGCTGATAAAGACATGCCAGAGACTGAGCAATTTACAAAAGAAAGAGGATTAATGGACTCACAGTTAGTTCTACATGTCTGGGAAGGCCTCACAATCATAGTGGAAGGTGAAAGGCACATCTCACATAGCGGCAGACAAGAGAAGAGAACTTGTGTAGGGAAACTCCCCTTTATAAAACCATTGGTTCTCATGAGACTTATTTACAGTCATGAAAACAGCACAGGAGAGACCCATCATGATTCAATTACCTCCCACAGGGTCCTTCCCACAACACATGAGAATTGTGGGAGCTACAATTCAAGATGAGATTTTATAGGGGACATAGGCAAACCGTGTCATTTCACCCCTGACCCCTTTCAAATCTTGTGTCCTCACATTTCAAAAGCAATCAGGCCTTTCCAGTAGTCCCCCAAAGTCTTAACTCATTTCAGCCTTAACTCAAAAGTCCACATTCCAAAGTTGCATCTGAGACAATGCAAGTTCCTTCTACTTATGAGCTTGTAAAATAAAAGCAAGTCAGTTACTTCCTAGATGCAGTGGGAACACAGGCATTGGATAAATACACCTATTTCAAATGGGAGAAATTAGCCAAAATAAAGGGGCTGCAGGCCTCATGCAAGTTCATAATTCAGCAGGGCAGTCATCTTAAAGCGCCAAAATAATCTCCTTTGATTCGATGTCTAACATCCACATCATGCTAATGTAAAAAGGAGGCTCCCAGGTCCTTGAGCAGCTTTGACCCTGTGGTTTTGCAGAGTACAGTCTCCCTCCTGGCTGCTTTCATGGGCTGACACTGAGTGTCTGAAGCTTTTCCAAGTGCACAGTGCAAGCTGTCAGTTGATCTACCATTCTGGGGTCTGAAGGACGATTGCCCTCTTCTAGCTCGAGGTGGTGCTCCAATAGGGACTTTGTGTAGGGGCTCCAATCCACATTGCCCTATGCACTGTCCTAGCAGAGGTTCTCCATGAGGGTCCTGTCCCTGCAGCAAACTTCTGCGTGGGCATCTAGGCATTTCCATACATCTTCTGAAATCTAGGCAGAGGCTCCTAAACCTCCATTCTTGATTTCTATGCACTCGCAGGTTCAACATCATGTGCAAGCTTCCAAGCTTTGGCAACTTGCACTCTCTGAAACAATGGTCCAAATTGTACCTTGGTCCCCTTTAACCATGGCTGGAGCACCTAGGACTCAGGGCACCAATAGAGCAGGAAGGCCTTGGGCCCAGCCCAGGAAACAATTTGCCCCCACTAGGCCACTGGGCCTATGATGGGAGGGGCTACCAGGAAGACTCCTGACATACCCTGGAGATGTTTTCCCCATTGTCTACATGATTAACATTTGGCTCCTCGTTACTGATGCAAATTTCTGCAGCTGACTTGAATTTCTCCTCAGAAAATGGGTTTTTTTCTTTTATTACATCATCAGGCTGCACATGTTTTGAACTTTTATGTTGTTTCCCTTTTAGAACTGAATGCTTTTCACAGCACTCAAGTCACTTCTTGAATTCTTTGGTGCTTAGAAATTTCTTCTGCCAGATACCCTAAATCATCTCCCTCAAGTTCGAAGTTTCACAAATCTCTAGGGCAGGGGCAAAATGCTGCCACTGTCTTTGCTAAAACATAGCAAGAGTTACCTTTATTCCAGTTCCCAATAAGGTCCTCATCTCCCTCTAAGGCTACCTCAGCCTGGATTTCATTTTCCATATCACTATCAGCATTTTGTTCAAAGCTATTCAATACATCTCTAGAAAGTTTTGAACTTTTCCATATTTTCCCGTATTCTTCTGAGCCCTTCAAACTGTTCCAACCTCTGCCTGTTACCCAATTTCAAAGTAGCTTCCACATTTTTAGGAATTTTTACAGCAGTGCCCCACTCTACTGGTACCAACTTACTGTACTAGTCCCTTTTCACGCTGCTGATAAAGACATACCTGAGACTGGACAATTTACAAAAGGAAGAGGATTAATGGATTCACAATTGTACGTGGGTAGGGAGGTCTCATAATCATGGCATAAGGTGAAAGACACGTTTCACATGGAGGCAGACAAGAGAAGAGAACTTGTGCAAAACTCGTGTTTATAAACCATCAGATGCCATGAGACTTATTCACTATCAGAACAGCTCATGAAAGACCCACCCCCATGATTCATTTACCTCCCACCAGGTCCCTCCCACAACACATGGTAGTTGTGGGAGCCACAATTCAAGATGAGATTTTGCGTGGTTACCCAGCCAAACCATATTACTGCATTTTTGTGTCAAATGTTGAGGGACATAAAGGACTGAGAAATCTATTCTGTCAGTTCTTAACTATAATACTTTTACCACAAATAAAAGGCTTATTTTGTGCACAATATTCTCTAACTTTTACCAGAAATGATTATCCAGCACTCCTTGGTAATGTGTTTGATAGCCCCTTAAGACTAAAATCATTTTTCAAATCTCTTCATGTCTGTTGTCATATGGTCTTGTGTGTGTGTCTTCGGCTAGAGAGGGGAAGAATATCACTGGCCCTGTTCTCAGAGAACTCACAATTTCACGGGAAATCAAAGAAGCAATCAACTAACAAATATTGTGATATTTACAACAGTAAAAATAGCACAGAGAAGAGAAAGAATAATTTTGCCTGTAGTAAATATTTACTGAGTTGCATATGAGCCTCAATCTAGATAAATATATTTATATTACGTAAGACCAACAAAGAATTGTGATCTAAAATTAAAAAACTTTATTATATATTGTTGTGGGAAATATGAATAAATCAACATAAAGTCACAATAAGCTATGACTGAGTTATCCATAGTAGAGAATATCTGACTTCCCCATGAACTTCACTAGTAATTTTATAAACTTCACTAGTAATCAGAGAGCTGCAAATTAAAATAAGGAGAAAAAACAACCCCACACTGAGTTCAACAGCAAAACCACCAATCATTCAAAAAAAATTGACAACAGTAATGTTGTACTAGTAACACTAACCTCAGCAGTAACATGGTGCCAAGGGGCTTCTTATACATTCTTGATAGGGTTAAAAATTAGTATAGCAAATTTGGGGAGCCAGTTAGCAATACTACATACATTTGAAAATCTGCATTGCCTACTCATTTATATGCACATATGTATAAAAAGACAAATATAAACTGTATCTGTATTAGTCATTAATTGCTAACAATTTAAGAATCCATTATAAGATAAGTAACAAATATACATATTGTAGTTTATACATTTATATATTTATTTATAAATGGAATAGTATTCCGCAGTTAAACCAAAACAGGTAACAATAACAAAAAGACAGTGAGAATATAACTCCATTTATTTAAAGTATTAATATATAAAAATGATAGAATATATATTCTATGTGGTCAGTATACATGCTTTAAGCCATAACAACATTTGTGGACATAACCATTGTGCTAGTTTCTCAGTATTGCCATAACAAAATATCACAAAATGGGTGGCCTAAAACAATAGAAATGTATTCTCTCACAACACAGGTAGCTAGAAGCCAAAAAATCAAGGAATCATCAGAGCCATGCTCCCTCTGAAAGCTCTAGAGAAAAATATTTCTTCGTCTCTTCTTAGTTTCTGGTTATTGCTGGAAATACTTGGCATTCCTTGGCTTGCAGTGGCAGGCTCTAATTTCTGCCTTTATTATTACTTAGTCATCTTTGCTTTGAGTGTCTGCATCTCTCTGTCTTTCTCTATTTTTAAAAGAACACCGGCCATCGTATACTTAATCCAGTATCACCTAGTCTTGACTTGATTGCATCTCAAATACCTTATTTCCAGGTAAGGTCATATTCATAGGTTAACAGAGTTTCAACATACATTTTTGGAGAACATAATTCAATTCAAAACAGCCATGTATGTCTAGAAATTTAGAATTCAGTAATGTAGAAAAGAGAAGAAGATGAGATTGGACACTGGCCATTGCTAATGCATGTTGTTAAGCTGAATGGCTCCACATATACTTTTTCTTATTTAAAGTGATCAAATAATTTATCATCCAAAGCAGCCCACTTAAAAGAGTTAAATAGGAGGCAATTAACAATCACTTCATAATAATTGACTCTGCACTTTAGACTCGAAAGACTTGTGTGAGGATCCAGCAATGTGTTGTGAAGAGTTACAAGAATTGGAGAGAAAGCTGGGTTCACTTCAGAAGTCCCAAACTTTGATTCAAGACTGCTTTGTTCTCTCACCAGAGGCAAACATATCACCATGTTACCTTTGGGAAGAGACTGCTAACAACCATGGAGCAGACATAATCTGGAGATTTATTTTGCAATGTGTTGTATAACAATGTTGACTTAATTGCCTAGATTTACAAATCAGGCAATTTCACATGAAAATCCAGGTAGAAAGTGGAAAATATAGCAACAGCGGGATAGGAGGTGAATAGCTGCCTCCACCTGTGGATGAGGCATGTCCTCTCTGTTATCAAACTCTCATCACCTCTTTTCTGACATCCTGTCTGCTTCATTCATTTTTATCATCTGCTTGCCTCTGTTGGTATGGCAGTTAGCAACACTCATCTTCCGGTTTGGGGAGGATGGTGCTGCACTTACTTTCACCTACAAAGGGCCAGGGGACCTTTTACACTCATTGTTTGATAGCAGGAACACTTGCAGGATGATGAACATCAGACTGGAATCGCAGGTTCCTCAATGCTACTCAAAACTTCTCTGCTGCAATTCCAACTTTACCTTTCGGGGCCCTCTTTAGAATCCTTTAATTATCCTTCTCCAGGAATTGAGATCACATGATAAACAGTCTTGGATTGGGTCAGGTTAAGCTATATACAGGTATGATAAATTCATAGTTTTCAAACTGAGGTATGTGTACCTAAAGGTATGTGATGGCTTTTTGTGGATTGCATGCTCAGGACAGTTTTCAGGAAATTAATTTCCAGATCCTCTATATACACTACACTCTTTCCTTAAATTGATCTGCTGAGAATGAGTCTTTGTTCATACTGTTTCTTTTCCCACATTGAAAAAAAAGATATAGGGCTACCCATCCCAAATCTTAATATAATACATTGCTCTTAATATGACACCAAAAACCTCAGCAAACAGGAAAGGTTTCTTTGTTGATTAATCATAAATCCATAGAGCCTTGGGTTTTCACCTCTTATACACATGTTAAAGCTGATTATGATGTTAGATAACATAGAAATTGGGTGTTTGGACTCACAAATAGATTTCAGAATTCATGATTCAGATATATGATAAAGGGGAGTGATAGTAATAATGACATTTTTTTTTTTTACGGCTTTTTCTTTTTCTCTTCCTGACTCTTTTCAAAGAATTTCTTTCTCTTGAGGGAGAGCCGTGGGAGACTGAAACAAAGAAAATTAGTAGAAGGCGCTGAATGCCAAAAATGTCTTCTTCATATAATTGTAATCAATTATTTTCCACTATTGTCAATATTCTTCTCTAGGATGTATCTTGACTGGGAAAAAAAGTAACTTGGAAGAGCTAAAGCAGTACAGGTTTGCCATGCCGATTATTTTAAATGTAACCAGAATGCCTTCTGGGAATGCCAGATTTTTATAAGATGCAGTAGATAGACCCCAAGGATAAAAACTTTCACATGGGTTCTTTCAGATTCGATGTGCATTCATTAATAAAGTTGTCAGAACCCATTGTATCAAACCATAACATGAAACACTTATTCAATTACACTCAATTCTTGTCTTAGTCTGTTTTCTGTTGCTATAACAAAATACCAGACTGGATAATTTATTTGAAAAAAGAAATTCAGCTCATGGTTCTGGAGACTGGGAAATCCAAGGGCCTGGCACTGGAATTTGCTCAACATCTGGTGAGGGCCTTCTTGCTGCCTCAAATTGTGATAGAAGGGTGGAAGAGCAAAAAGTGCATTTCCACTCAGGTCTCTCCTCTTCTTATAAAGCCATGTGTCATATCATGGGGTCTACCCCATCAACATATGAATTTGAGGATTAATTTTTCAACATATGAAACTCAGGGAACACATTTAAACCATAGTTGTTTCTACCATTTTATCTTATAACATATTTCTTGTTTAATCATTCTCTAAAGCCAGTCAGCAGTATTCAATACTTGTACATAATTTTACTAGAGATATACCATGCCTTTTATCATTTTCCTGCTTTATATGAGAAATAGTGTATTGGTCATCTGTTTTTATAACTTAAAAATGGAAAAATTAATTATATTAGAACTTTATCTTAATTGTTTTTAGTGATCAGTTTCACGAGATATACTTTTAGTTCTCATTGATTTTTATAATATTCCTCAAAATAGCTATTTGAATTGAAAAATGAAAAAAACTTTTCTGACATAAAGTGTATCTGATTTGGCTGACTGGTTTGACAGTAAAGATTGGCCCTGCCAATGAGGTTTTATGACAGATATTTTTCATAAATGAGCTAAATCTGTAACTCCAAATTAGTGGCAATATATTTAAAACAAGAAATAAGATCAAAGCATTTTATCAAAAAGCATTGTTTTGGCAAACCTGTAATAAAAATAAAAATCTGAAAAAACAATTACTTCAAAACTAGAGGCTTAAATTTGGATTGTACCAGCAACTCAGGATATATGGACATACTAGTTTTTATATATTCATGTTCATAAAGTCTCAAAAAAGGAAGATTATTTTACTTCAGATTAATTCACAGTAGTGTTCATGGCTTTTTCAAAAATGAGAAAAAAATTCAGATAACACTCTTTGACATATAGTCATACTTTTTTGTTGAACTGTAAGCTGTTGAATTTCATAGGAAATCAAGAAAGAAGAAATATCTCAAAAATTGTATTGCCTTGTAAAATCCCAGCATTTGGGTTTATTAAGATACATTAATCTTCAAAGCTAAGCAGGTAATATAATATAGTGAAGATCTTTTAATACACGTGTCACTAGCTCTTTAAGTAAAATAAAAAAAAGTAAAGTAAAAGATTTATTTGCACTTAGAGCAAAAGTCTCCATAACAGTTGACTCTCAACCTTTAAACCAGCGCCTTGAAATGAAGTAGCTTATCTTTAAACCTGCTTATGTAGGATAAATGCGTAAAGATAGGCTATACCTTTTCTTTCTTACTTATAGACTTAAGCTGATATTTCATTATGTATCTAAAATTAACCTACCTCTAACATTAAACATGACCATCCAGGATAAAAGCAAACTCAGTTTTTCCCCAAGTCTTCCTTGACGATTACAGACCAAAGATGCGCTCCCTCTGTACTCTCAAAGGGTATTTGCTTCACACATAATGCATTCTGTTCAATAAAATAGTTGTTTGTATAATAATATAATTCCATATTAATTTTTGAGTTTGTTTAGTTTAGGATAATAATTTATTCATTTTCCTATTCCCTGGAAAAACAGACAAAATATTCTGCATAGAGAAGGTCGTTAAATATTTTTTAAACACCTATTGTTGAATGAATACAGTTGAAAGATCACAGTTAGCACAAATGGGAACCTTGGGCATCATCTTTCTCCTCTTTAGTAAAATACTATCTTCATTCTTTAGACACAGGGAATAAGGACTTGTATGTTATTTAAAAATGTGCTGATGTCTTGTTTAAAAAAAGTCATAGTGTTGACTGTTCCACTAAGTATATCCCTATTTTAATTATTACTCTGTCTTCTCAAATGTTCCTTCCATTGGTTGTTATATTAAATAAAATCCCCCATTGAAGGTAAAAAAAAAAAAAAAAAATCCCCAAAACTTTTCTGCCATTTGACAATGGATACATAAAGGTGTTGAAAATTCAAACCTTATATTCTTACAGATGTTTTAATTTCAGCATAATTTTTATTCAACCCATCGTAGTGGCATCATCTACATCTTTTGATGTCATTCATGCCTTAGAAATACCTTGTTAAGTGAGTAGGCAAGACAACTCTAGATATTGTTCTACATATTTGCAATTAACCAGAGCAGAGATACGATCAGGGCTAGGGCATAGGTCCACGAGGGAAAGAGTTGACAGGATATACATTTACAGGGTGTACACACTCTCAAAATGTATTTTTAATACATTTTTAAAAGGTCATACACTGACATGACTTTTAAGGCTCATGAAACCATATTAGATTAACAAAACTGTAAACAAGACCAAAAAACTATACAGAAGGTAATTAAAAATATGGCATATTTATTTTCACTTGTTTCCTCCATGACCTATGGGGGAAGACCCATACCCTTAACCTCGTCGGGTCATATTCAGAGTTTTCTATAATATTAAAGCCTGGCTCTACTCTGGCAAATAGGTATGAGGAATCTTATCATCTACAGAGGAAAACAGACTTCTTCACACAAAATCTGATTCTATTAAGAAAGCTGTTCTCTTTCATCTGAATAACACTGTGAAAGTAATTTACAAACAATCCTATTTGAAATTGGAGAAATGTTTTCTTAATGATTTATATCCGAAAGCATTGTGATTTTCCTAGTATATAGAAGGAAGCAATGACAGTCATCTATTTATTCTACCCATTTACCTTCAAGCACATACCCAAATGCCTTTTCAGATTTGCAGAGCAGGCATTTGACTATTCCTGTCTGTCAGGAGCAAATAGCAAAGAAAAATGTCTTATTTTCTTCTCCTCTGCTCTGAGACTGCTCATTAGCAGTTTAACACTTTATGTATTCACACTTGTATCTGTAAAGAGGTAAGCATCCCTGTTTTCAACTGAAAGCAATTACATAGATTTTTGTTTGATTTTGCTAAGTGCACTTTACTGCTAAAACCTTCTCCTATATCTGGAACTTCAAAAGCTAGTCGACCTAAACTTCTAAGGAACACTGTTTATATGTCTAACCGAGCAGTAAATGTAGAGGTGCATTACACTAATTATGTTGACAAGTGCATTTGCAATCAATAAATTAATTCAATTCCGGTAACTAGCATAATAAGTATGGATTTGCATAAAATAAAAGCTCAAGGGGAAATATATGAAATATTAAGAGTAGTTGGAATAACTAATTGGCTATTACAATTTTTACTTTATTTTCAATAGTAATGCATATTTATCAGCATTATCTCAATTATGTTATTTTTACATAACCATAGCTCCAAATTTATGGCAAATCACAAAATCAAGTTTGAAGAGATTTTTCTATAAAATGTAAAATTAGTGTGCCTTAAATATTCTCTATATGTACAGTAAAGCTATTTTTATCTTCTCTTTTTCTTCAGGTTTGCAGACAACTTAAAGTAGGCCAAATTATATAAAACAGTATTCAGTCAGACTTTTTTCAGTACTGGGGAAGTACCAGTATTTAAAGTCTTTTAAACATTTCTCTGACCACAACAGTATTTTATGTTCAATGGAATTTTAAGACTAATCTAATAACAAGATGTTCATATTTTTCTGAGCAGAACTATTTTCTGCATTATTTATATAATGATCTGTGTGTGTCTATAAATCTACCTAGACTAAAGGCGTTTCAGTGATGAGCATTTTTAAGAAAGATATTCCTCTTGATTCTCATCTTCTTCTGATCATAGAAACACAAAAGAAGTTATAGCAAGTTTAATTTAACAGAAAACAACTCATATTCTGGAATTATTTGACTCATAATCTATAGTTTCTATAGTTCTTTTCACTGACAAGACAATGTTAAAAACATATGCGACTCTAGCCAACCAAGTGAATACAACAATTCTTACATATCATTGTGAAAAGACCCTAAAGTGATCTTTAATTTCCCACCTCCTGTTATCTACCCTTCTGTGTAATTTCATCCTCTTGGATGCAGGCAAGACCTATCCCTTGCTTCTAATGAATCACTTGATTTGGTTATACTATATGGTAAAGAAAATGAGATGTCACTTCTATGATTTTATTATCCTATATAAGATTTTATCCCAGCAGACTGTAGTGAAAGAGTCTTCTGGCTGACTAAATAAAGTAAACAGCCATGTTAAGGAAGCCTCTGGGGCAAGGAAGTGGGGACGGGCCCTGGGAACTCTGACCAGGACCTAAAATGTGAAGTTTGCCTCCAACCAAAAGCCCAGAAAAGCAGAGGCTCTCAGTCATGCAGCCTCCAATAAATGAATTCTGACAAAACTTGAATAAGCTTAAAATCAGATTCTTTCCTAGTCAAGCCTCCAGACGACATAGTCCAGCTGACACCTTGACTGTAGCCTTGTGAAACCCCAAAAAGGGAACCCAACAAAGCTGTGCCCAGATTACTGAACTCTTGAATGGCCATGAGATAATAAATGTGTGTTATTTCAGTACATTAAGATTGTGTTGTGATAATTATCTATGCAGCAATAGAAAACCAACATGCCTATGGCATTATTATTATTATACTGCTGTGGCCTGAATCTTTGTGTCTCCCTAAAATTCACATGTAGAAATCTAATCACGAATGTGCCGGTGTCTGAGTCTGTTCAGACTCTGCTATAACAGAATATCATAAACTGGGTGGATTATAAAGAGAAATTTTTTCTTACAGTTCTGCAGGCTAGGAAGTCCAAAATCAAGGTGCAAGAATGGCTGGGTTCTGGTGAGAGCCTACTTCCTAGTTCATAGATGGTTGACTTTTTGCTGTGTCCTCACATGGTGAAAGGGAGAAAGAAAGTTCTCTGGGATCTCTTTTATAAGGGCACCAATTCCATTTATGAAGGCTCTAGCCTCATGACCTAATCACTTCCCAAAAGCTCGAACTCTTAATATTATCACATTGGGAATTAGGTCTTAACTTATAAATGTGGGGTGGAGACAGACATTCAGACCCTAAGAGTTGGATTATTACAATGATATTAGGAAATTGGTCTTTTGGAAGTTAATTAAATCATGAGGCAGAACCAGCATTAATGGAATTATTATCCTTTTAAAAGGAATGCCAGAGACTTTCCTTGTTTCCTCCACCATCTGAGGGCACAGGGAGAAAACGCTATGAACCAGAAAGCAGTCCCTCACCAGACACAGAATGTGCCAGTGACTTGATCTTGGACTTATCAGCCTCTAGAACTATATGAAATAAATTTCTATTATTTAAAAGCCACCAAGGGATTGTATAAAGAAAATGTGGTACATATATACCACGGAATATTATGCAGCCATAAAAAAGAACAAAATCTTGTCCTCTGCAGCAACATGGATGCTGCTGGAGGCCATTATCCTAAGAGAACTAATTCAGAACAGAAAACCAAATACCACATATTCTCCTTTATAAGTAGTAGCTAAACATTGGGTACATGTGGACATAAAAGTAAGAACAATATACACCAGGAAGTACAAGAGCAGGAAGAGCAGGAGGGGGACAAGTATTAAAAATCTACCTATTGGGATCTATGCTCACCATCTGGGGGACAGATTAATCTATACTCCAAACCTCAACATCATGTAACTTATCTTTCTAATAAACCTCCATGTGTATCCTTTGAATCTAAAAATAAGCATTAAGAAATTAAAATTTTTAAAAAGCCATCAAATTTATGGTATTTTGTTATAGCATTCCAGAAATAATAAGATATATTTTTATATCTCTCCAAATTAAAGTATAATGCCCGAAACATAACAAATAGAAAGATCCAATTGTATAATATGTAGTAGTTTTCTTATCTTTCTTAATAATGAGTGTCACAAAAATGAGTTTGATAAAAATGCTGATTTGTTTTAGCCATCTTAGATACACACTTGACAAAGCCACAAAAACATCAGGTCATGAAGTCATCTTTCTGCAATATCCTGAATTCAAATAAATCTTATAAGTCTGAGTGGTGGGAAAATAAAATGGTGGAATAGAGAAGGCAACATATGTGGAGCAAATTTACAAAGAAGTATCAGGAATACAAGCAGAAGATTCAGCAGCTGCTGCTTCTAACTGCAACTCCCATCTCCATCCAATGCAACACAGACTTGCTAAATTGGAAATTTTTTTCTATTTGGAAAATGCTCTAGAACTTCAAATTTTAAAGGAAAGTGTTCATTCTCTAATAATAAGTAGATCCATATTAGTAAGAATTAACTATTTTTTTTACACACCAAAAGTATTTTGGACTCCCAATAATTTAAAAAACCTACATAAAAAGATTTACATTTTTGAAACAGAAGACTATATTGATTTTGTTATGACATGTTGAGATACTCAGAAATATATTTTATAGAAACTAGTCTAGTGAAGATCAATACATTTTGAATGTATTCATCTCAGAAAAAGATTGTGAAATAAACATGGATTGCCTATCAAAACAACATATGTTTTATGTTAATCTAGGTTATTTGATGAGGAGGTGTATACTAAATCTTTCAGCTTCTGTACACACCACAGATATGTTAAAATAATATATGATTAAAAAATGCTCTAAATAACAATTAAGTGACCTTTGCGTATTTGACACCTGTTAATCAGGCAATGGAATGTACTCAGCAGTTTCCTTGTAAAGTTTGCACTGTAATTATTTTATGGAGGACAAAACAAACAAAAAGTGTAAAACTGATGCTGCTTATTTTTCCCCATTGAGGGAAGTTCTGCCATATGTTCCATGTTCAGTACACGCAAACAAATTGGTTATTGCTATGCCTGTCTCACTACTCTGCTCACAGAGCCATAGCAAAGCAAATCCATACATGGGGCCTCTTATTCAGGCATTAGATTTTAATACATTCATCTAATGTTTTCTAAAAGGCCTCCATTCTTGGCCAACTTCTATTTAATATATGTATTTTTTTTTAATTTTCGAACTGAATGAATACATTTTGATAAGCAAATTAATACTTACTTAAATAAGTAAAACATATGGGAGGCTGGACACAGTGACTCATGCCTGTAATCCTAATATTTTGGGAAGCCAAGGAGGGTGGATCATTTGAGGTCAGCAGTTTGAGACCAGCCTGGTCAATATGGCAAAAACCCATTTCTACTAAAAATACAAAAATTAGCCAGGTGTGGTGGCACACGGCTGTGACCATAGCTACTCAGGAAGCTGAGGCAGGAGAATTGCTTGAACCCAGGAGGTAGAGGTTGCAGTGAGCTGAGATCGCACTACTGTACTCCAGCCTGGGTAACAGAGTGAGACTCTATCTCAAAAAATAAATAAACAAATAAATAAAATAAAATAAAATGTACAGGAAATATTCACTTGAAACACTCAGAATACTAAAAAATCTTAATGATAGGTTGAATACATAAAGATTTTACTTAAATAAAACATATTAACAAAAGTCTTCCATTTTGTGATCTAATTGTAAAATAAAGAAAAATTTCGACAAACCTCAATGCAAGAAAACAGTTTAGGCCAGGTGTGGTGGCTCATGTCTGTAATCTCAACAATTTTGGAAGCCAAGTCAGAACATTGCTTGAGGTCAGGAGTTCAAGGCCAGCTTGTGCAGCACAGTGAGGCTTCTTCTGTACTAAAAATTTGAAATCCTTAAGGAAATATTAACTAACCAAATCCAACAACATTACAAAAAGAAAATTCACCATGATCAAGTGGGTTTCATATCAGGGATGCAGGGATGGTTTAACAAATGCAAGCCAATAAATATAATATATCACGTAAACAGAATTAAAAACAAAAACCACATGATCATCTCAATAAATGCAGAAAAAGCATTGGACAAAATCCAGCATCACTTTATGATTAAAACCTTCAGCAAAATCAGCATGCAAAGGACATACCTTAATGTAATAAAAGCCTTCTATGACAAACCCACAGGCAACATAATACTAAATGGGGAAAAGTTGAAAGCATTCCCTCTGAGAAGTGGAACAAGATAAGGATGCCAACTCTCACCACTCCTCTTCAACGTAGTACTGGAAGTCCTAGCCAGAGCAATGAGACCAAGAGAAAGAAATAAAGAGCATCCAAATCAGTAAAGAGGAAGTTAAACTGTCCCTGTTTGCTGACCATACGATCATTTACCTTGAAAACACTAGAACCGGTAAAAGAATTCAGCACAGTTTCTGGATACAAGATTAATGTACACAAATCCACAGTTCTTGCATACACCAACAGCAACCAACTGAAGAATCAAATCAAGAACTCAACCCCTTTTACAATAGCTGGAAAAGAAATACTTAGGAATATACCTAACAAAGGAGTCAAATGAATTCTACCAGGAAAAGTACAAAGCACTGCTGAAAGAAACCACAGATGACACAAACAAATGGAAACACATTCTATGATCATGGATGGGTAGAATCAATATTGTGAAAATGACCATACTGCCAAAAGCAATCTACAAATTCAGTGCAATCCCCATCAAAATACCACCATCATTCTTCACAGAACTACAAAAAAAAAAAAAAAAAAAAAAAAAAAAAAAAAACTTCTAAAATTCATATGGAAACAAAAAAGAGCCTGCCTAGCCAAAGCAAGACTAAGCAAGAAGAACAAATCTGGAGACGTCATACTAACTGATTTCAAACTACCCTATAAGGCCATAGTCACCAAAACAGCATGGTACTTGTATAAAAATAGGCACATATACCAGTAGAACAGAATAGAGAACCCAGAAATAAACCCAAATACTTATAGCCAACTGGTCTTTGACAAAGCAAAAAAACATGAACTCAGAAAGGACACCCTTTTCAACAAATGGTGCTGGGATAATTGGCTAGCCACATGTAGGAGAATAAAACTGGTTCCTCACCTCTCACCTTATAAAAAATTCAACCAAGATAAATTAAGGGCTTAAATCTAATATCTCAAACCATACAAATTCTAGAAGATTCCATTGGAAAAATTCTTCTGGACATTGACTTAGGCAAGGATTTCATGACCAAAAACCCAAAAGCAAATGCAATGAAAACAAAGATAAATAGCTGGGACCGAATTAAACTAAACAATTTTGCAAAGCCAAAAGAGCAGTAAGCAGAGTACACACACAACCCACAGAGTGGGACAAAAGCTTCACAATCTATACATCTCATGAATGACTAATAACCAGAATCTAGAACAAACTCAAACAAATCAGTAAGGAAAAAAAAAAGTCTCATCCAAAAGTGGGCTAAGGACATGAAATTGTCTTTTAAGAATAGACAATTCTCAAAAGACGATATTGGCCAATAAACATACGAAAAAATGCTCAACATCATTAATGATCAGAGCAATGCAAATCAAAACCACAATGTGATGCCACCTTACTCCTGCTAGAATGGCCATAATCAAAATATTTTTAAAAGGTAGATATTGGCATAGATGTGGTGATCAGGGGACACTTCTACACTGCTGGTGGGAACGTAAACTAATACGGCCACTACGGAAAACAGTGTGGAGATTCCTTAAAGAACTAAAAGTAGAACTACCATTGGATTCAGCAATTTCACTACTGGGTATCTACCGAGAGGAAAAGAAGTCATTACTGGAAAACGATACTTGCACACATTTATAGCAGCACAACTCATAATTGCAAAATCATGGAACCAACCCAAATGCCCATCAATCAATGAGGGGATAAAGAAATTGTGGTATATATATATACAATGAAATACTACTTAGCCATAAAAAGGAATGAGTTAACAGCATTTGAAATGACCTAAATGAGAATGGAGACTATTATTCTAAGTGAAGTAACTCAGGAATGGGAAACCAAACATTGCATGTTCTCACTGATATGTGGGAGCTAAGCTATGAGGACGCAAAGGCATAAGAATGATACAATGGACTTTGGGGACTTGAGAGGAAGAATGGAAGGGGGTGAGGGATAAAAGACAACATATATGGTGCAGGGTATACTGCTTGGGTGATGGGTGCACCAGGATCTCACAAATCACCACAAAATAACTTACTCATGTAACCTAATACCACCTGTACCCCAATAACTATGGAAAAATTATATAGATTATAGATACACACACACACACACACATACATATATACACAAAATAAAATATATAATAAAATATAAAAATAGCAAGGCAAGGTGGCGTTTAACTGTAGTCCTGGCTTTTCAAGATGCTGAGGCAAGAGGACAGTTTGAGTCCAGTAGGCCAAGACTGAAATGAGCTATGATTATACCACTGCCTTCCAGCCTAGGTGACAGAGTGTGACCCTGTCTCTAGAAGAGAGGGAGAAAAAGGAGGGAGGGATAAAAGAGAAAGGGGTTGGGGATGAAACCAACGATTTAAACCAGCAATTTTAGGTGGCTGTAAGTTTATTATGGATTATCATTGAAAAGCAAATAACATTTATTTACATTTTTTTGCTAAGGAATTTAGGAATTTTTATTTGTATTTATTTGCTAAGGAATTTAGGCAAGCAAATGATATTTATTTGCTTTACAGTTATTCTAATCTGCATTAAAGTTTGCTATGCTTTTAATATGTTCATTTCAAAACTCAGGTGTTGAAACTTTATGGCCAAGGAGGTGGGGCCTTTAAGATGTGATTAGGTCATGAGGGGTCATCCCTCATGAATGGGATTTGGAAGCTTCAGGCAGCAGCAGTGTTGGGCTTGCCTGCCTTGTGCCTCTGCAATGTAAGAACACATTACTCCTCCCCTCCAGAGGATGCAGCAACAAGGCGCCATCTTGTAATCATAGAGCAGTCTTCAGCAGATAACTGAAGGTGCTGTCCTCTTGACCTTGTACTTCTCAGTTTCCAAAACTGTGAGAAATAAATGTATTTTCTTTAAAAATTAACCGGTCTACAGTATTTTGTTATAGCAGCACAAGTAGAGTAAGACAAAGACAGAGCCTCACATTAATTTGTGGTAAATTAGAGTAAAATTCCACAAGAATTCAAATTGTAATAATATGTCATTAGCACACTAGTCCGGTTCTCAAGAGATCAGGCTAACGCTCTTATCTTGGAGAAATATTGAGAGAAACACAGGATGAGAAGACAATACCAGGACATTTGTTTATGAGAACCTCATCTTGACTGATCATAAGGCAGTAGGTTGCCTCCAGATTCCTGAGAGGTACATTTTGAAGTGAGAAGGCTATTGATTTTGTTGTTTCAATGCAATCTCTCTGGAAACTTACAATTGACTCCAAATAACTGTAAATTTCCTGGATCATTCCCTGTTGGTGTCCTGGAAGCTTCACCTAGCCACAGTAATCAGAATCATTTGGATCTCCCAGTGGGACTTCTGGAACACTTTGGAATGCCTGAGGTGTCTCTAGTTATGTTTTTATTCTCAATAAGTCACAAAGAAGAATTTTAAGGAAATTTCGTTTTTTTTGGATCTCACTTATTTAAATAGGGCCCAATACATTAAGAAGAAAGCTGAGAGATAAGACACTATTTAGGACAGTTACCTAGGTTATCTTTGATTCTAAGAAATACAGCATGAAAATTATATACACATAGAGTTTGATTTAAAATAACCATTCCAATATTGAGACTATGTTGAAATATACCTGGATGTAATTACTGCTTACATTGTTATTAAAATTCATGGCTGAGAGACTGACAACTTCTGCAAATATTGTATACAAAGGTCAAATACTTTATAGAAATGGATTATTTCTACAAAGTGTCTCATTCCTGATTTTCTATGTTTTTTTATGATCCAAAAATCTTTAAAATGATAAAATGGGTAGACATTGTGAGATTATTTTTGAAAATTTATTTTTCTTGTATATATGGAAAGTGTACAGCTTGATGTTACTTATACATACAAGCAAATTAACACATAATGATCTCTGTTTTTAATATGAACACCTAAAGTATACTCTTATTAGCAAGTTTGCAATACATAATAAAAATTATTAACCATAGTCTTCCTGCTGGACAATTAGATCTCCAGACTCTTTCATCTTACTTAACTGTAAGTCTGTGCTCTTTGACCTACATTTCTCTTTTTTTCTCTCTCTCCCTAAGCCTGATAACCAACATTCTAAATTCTCTTTTCATGTATTTGAGTTTTTTAAATTCCCCATATGAATGAGATAATAAATTATTTGTATTTCTGTGTCTGGCCTGTTTTATCTAACATATATGAAGTCCTCCAGGTTCATCTATGTTGTAGCAAATGAAACCGAATAGTATTCATATGCAATCACAATTTCTTTATCCATTCATCTCTTGATGGGCACTTAGGTTAATTCCATATTTGGTGATTATGGGTGATACTGAAATGAGCATAGAAGTGCAGACATCTCTGTGAGGTGCTGATTTTATTGCCCTTGGATATATACCCAGCAGAAAGATTACTAGATTATATGGTAGTCTTATTTTTAATTTTTTTTGAAGAGTTTCTATGCTCTTTTCCATAATGGCCGTGCCAATTTACACTCCCACCAAAAGTGTACAACGTTTGCCTTTTTGCCACACTCTAGCCAACACTTGTTCTTTTAGGTCTTTTAGATAACCATTTCAACAGGTGTAAAGTAATATTATATCCCATTGTGATTTTGATTTTTCTGATGGTTAGTGATGTCATCACTCATCATTAGTGAGCACTTTTTGTGTATCTGTTGGCCACTTTTCTGTTTTCTTTGCTAATGTGTATATACAGGTCCTTTGCTCATTTTTTAAAAGAGCTACTAGGTTTTTTTCTTTGGGTGTTTTTGTTTTTTCTATTGAGTTGTGTAAGTGTTTTATATACTTTAGATATTAATCTCTTATCAGCTACAAGGCTAAAAAATATTTTGTCTTAATCTGTATACCCCTTTTTAATTGAAAAGTAGAATTCTCACTTCTTGGACATAGTAGAAAGAAAAGTGCTTAGATTTGAGTAAAACATATTTGATTTAAAACCCAAATTTAGTCATGTTCAAGTTAAGGAATTTAGGCAAGCTACTTAAATTCTTGAGAATTCATCTATAAAACAGGGATAAAATAAAATTACAGAGTTATTGCTAGGAATTGCAGAGAACATAATTACAGAGTGACAATTGCAAGGCTGTGAACCTTAACAATAGAGAAAAGTGGCAAATAACAAAAAATACACAATGTTAAAACTTGAATATCATGTGACTGTCTTGTATAATGTACCAATAAGACCCAACACAACTATTTTGAATACATAAGATTATAGACTCTGAAAATTCTATTTATAAAGCTGTCTTACATTTATTTAATCTTTAGAGTTTCACATTACAGTGTGTACATATATTGTAGCCCTTTATATTTCAGATTTCTCTCCATGCCTCTAAACACATGTGAATTCTTGCATTGGAAATGTTTCCTAGGCACCTTACTGCCTGTCTCATAATGGCTTGCTGTACTTCACTTAAGGTTATAGACCATTAAAAACTACTATTTGTATTGATTTACAGTCGGGATAACTTTTGATTTTATCCTTAATGATATACACGTGTCATAGAATAAACAAAAAAGTATCTTTGAATTTTATTGATTAATGTGATATTTTAATGTCTGTGCTCCATCTATTTTATGATTTGTATTAATAAAATATTACTTCTCAAAAATCTAGCAAGCACACATTTTTTGTCCATCTGTTATTAAGAAGAAAAATAGAGTAAATAGGAATCACATTAGCAGGAAAAATTAGTTTCCATATAAATTAGTATTTTAATCTCAGCAGAGAGTAGATGAAAAAAGAATGTTCAATGTTGATCAGTTACATTTCTATTAATATTATTTTTTGATGCCACTATAACCCAATTTGTGGCCATTGTGGACCAAAGATAAGATGCTAAAATGGGCTATTTTAAACAAACACCTTATATAATTTAACGTAACAGTATTTTTCAACTATTTTGTCCAAGGCATGATGTTAGATAATGGTGATAAAAATATAAATAAGCAATAGTCGCTGACCTCTAGGACAGATTGCAAAAGACATTAATTTAAACAGATACTGGTGATCTAATCAGATAAAGGTTGTTATAAAGGCACATATAAAATTATAAACGGCATAAGAACATAGCCATTGGAATAGTTAACCCGCTTTATCAAAGGGATTCAATAGTAAGAAAGATAAATAATCCTTTTGGATAAAGAATTAATGTAGAATAGAAAAGTACATTAAGGTACAGTTGTAATAAGAATTTAATTATATTCTATCCAGAAATGTTCCAAAAGAAATTTGAGAAAAACTGTACATCTCCATTTATTAGTTTTGAACTGAAGTTTTGGGCCTAAGTACATTATCAGGACCTAAGCAAAGCAGATAATTTTGACAAATTCCTAAGGGCAATAAATCCTAAGCATCAGATAGTTAAAAACAGATTTTGTGAACTAGCCTCAGCAGACCATAAAAATGACAGTAATGTTGAAAAATAACAACTTATAGATAACCCTTTCTGAGTCAGTAAACTTGTTCTTTTGATATATTTCTATCCTTGATCCATGCTTAATTAATAAAATCAAAAATTTTTAAAAATTTTGCATAGTCATTCTTTCTTGAGTATTTTCTATTACATTAATTTGAATAATTTGCTTATCTTCACCCTTTTCTTTTTTAAGAGTTTTTACATTGAAAGAGTTCAAGAGATCTAGGAATACTTTAAGAAGTAATTCAAAAAAATAAGAAGAGACTTATTAAGAAACAGGGTTTATGATAATAAATACTTGGAGAATGTTGCAAAAAAAATTTAAAAAAATTAAATTGTAATCAAATTATTGAGGAATTTATCTTTTTACATGCAATTTTACTGCTTAATATTTTTTCCTTCAGTGGTTAAAATATGCAAACAGAAATAAATGCCTAAGACAGAAAATTGGTAAACTACCAACAACTAATACCTCTTGCTATATTATGATGGTCAGGCACAAGTGAAATTAAAAATATCACAATTTCCTCCTAATTAGATCTCCTGGATCTCACCTGTTTCTCCTCTTCATGCTATTTGTGTTAACCAAATTTCATATATTCTTAGGTCTCCTATACATAGTTAATTGAGGGTGTAGATTCATCATTTTGGGTTTATGTCAATAAGTAATACCTCTGTTATTTTCCCAATTATGTGTTGAAATCACTGAGAATTTACTCAAAAGAGCAGTTGGATGATCAAAATATATTTATTGCTGTGTAAATAATTTAAGAGAATGTGCCTTACATCTTTTTCAGGTGGACTTCCTGAGAATAAGGATTGGAGTTAAAAAGATTCACTTCTCTCATCCCACACACCATCCTGAGACCCAGACAGCCTGCTAAGGAAACAACAGGTCCTCTGCTTGATGTGAGCCATTGAAAACTGAAAAGATGGAACTGGAGACTATCTGCGGTTTGATTCCCAAACAGAAAAATGGGGAGGATGGGGTTGTATTTCATGTGCAATTTCTCCTTCCACATCCATGAATGAGAATAGATCATCCCTCCTCTGATGAGATGACTAAACAGGAGGGCTGAGGTCAAAGAACATTGCAATACTAAAATTCTATCTATATGAAAACAAAAAATAGGATTAGAAAGAAGTGGTCCCCTGCCCAGTAAGAATTAATAGTGGACTATAGACCTTGAGTTTGAGTAGGAAAACCCCATTTCTCCAATAAAAATTGTCTTTGTGAGTTGATTAGCCTCATCAACTGGTGTGATTTGCTGTCTAGTTAATGAGGAAGGAATATGACTATTTCCTCCTAAGACACTCAAATGGGTATTTCCTTCCTCCTCCTTTCATTGTGGAAACTCAGAGAATAAATCCCTGTTGTGATTGGGGAGAGGTGATCTCATTGCCGAATTCAAATGTTTTAGTCAATTTAGTTAATTTACTTTTTTAAGAGGTGAGGCCTTACATGTTGCCCAGGCTGAACTTGAACTCTTGGATGGAAGTAATCCTCTCACCTCAGTCCCTAGAGAAACTAGGACTACACTGCCACCATGCTGGGCTAGATCAGAAGTATTTTTTGTTTGTTTGTTTGTTTTTTCTCTACTGCCACATAATGGATTATCATAGACTTGATGACCTGACACCCATTTATTATCTCTCCATTCTTAGCTTAGAAATCTGAACAAGCTCAATGGGTTCTCTGCTTAGGTCTGGCAGGCTAGATCAAGGTGTCAGCTAGACTGAACTATTATCTGGAGACTGAGGAATCTGCTTGTAGTTATTCTGGTTGTTGGCTAAATTCAGTTCCTAGAACTTGTGAAAGTGAGGGTGAAAGTGAGGTCTCTTGTTACTTGCTGGCTGGCAGTGGAGGCTGCTTAACTGTAAAGCCGACATGAATCACTTGCACATAACCCCTTCCAGCATCAGATACAGATAATGCTTCAAAGCTCTGCTTTCCTTTTCTACTGCCAGCAAGTGAAAATCCTCTGCTTTTAAGAATCTAGTATAATTAGATTAGGTCTACCTGGGTAATCCAGGTTACACTCCCTAGTTTAAGAGGAACTGATTAGTAATCCTAATTACATCATCAAGATTCCTTTGCTGTGAAACACTGTACATTAGGGGGCATGATATCTCACTGTTTTCAAAGTCCCCTGAATTAGGGTGGAAAATCTTGGGGACCTGTACATTTTGAGAATCTTGCCTACCAGAAAAAAATGTTAATCACTTCTCCCGTGTTCAGTCCTATCCATTTCCCCTGCCTACATGTTGATTTCTGCCTTCAGTGGAACTTGCGTACCTCTGGTTTCTGAAATACCAACTTGTTCTTCATTAGCAACTTCATCTGCAGAGAAGTGTTCTCTTTCTCAGCTCTGCTACATCAGTTACCATGCTCTCACTTGCTTTTCACTCCAGAACATTAAGGACATCGCTGTGTTTGTTGCCTGATTGTCTATTCTCTGTTCTTTTATCTATTCCTGTAATATACTTGACTTGTTTTCTAAATGTATCAGAGATACATGTGTCATTCAATCCACCGTATTTAAACAGATGTCCAGATTATGTCCTCCAGGTTGTACTGTGTGGTGATTAGGCAGAACTAATAAACAGTTAACGCGATTGACGATATAGTACACATAAAGCCAGATAAATTTGGTCTTTTTGGAGTTAGCTTCTGCAAGTGTTGCTTTCAAAGAAATGCAAGTCTGCTGAGAATCTTGAGAAATTTTATAGAGAGAGCGTGAGAAATGCGGGAGGGAGGAAAGAAGGGTAAAAAAAGAAAAAAAGAGTGGAAAGAAACAAGGAACTCTAGATATCTCATTGTCATCCCACATTTCACATTCCTGTGCACAACTTACTCCTACATTTCATCTTATATGTGAGATTTTCTGAAATCAGAAAATCCTGGACATTGAATCAACCCCAACTTTATGTTCTATTTACGATATTGGTTGAGACATTCTCAGGATGAGCTAAATTTTACAGTTTTCTTTCTTTTTCAAAATTCTAGAACAAATTATAGACTATAACTCTTATTTTACCTTTCTGTAAAATTAATTAATTTATTTATATAAACCACATTTACAGAGCTCTTGAAGTGCCTGAATACTATTTTATTATAGGTGCTGGAGATTTTAGAGTAATTATGGTAATGATAACACTAATAACAGACAAACAATAATTAAGGGAACCATTGCTAGATATCAAGCATGGTGCTAAGCATTTCATATGCATCATGAAAGGGCTTGAAGTTTCATATGTTGTTCCTAATTGATGAAACAGAGGTTTAATAAATTCAGCAATTTGCTAAAGGCCAGAAATCTAGGGTTAGATTTGGGCCCCTGACTTAGGTCTATCACAAAAGTCTATGTTCCTGGTTAAAATAGTAGGCTGAATCATGTTAAGCCAAGAGAATACATTATGAGTTTGAGGCAAAGGACTTAGACTTCAACATAAGTATGTAATAGGGGAATACCCAGAAGCTTAGAGGTCAAGAAAAATTAATATAAATTCTCAATTATTTTCATAATGATATGATTTATCTGAATTCCATTACTTTCTAAGGTATGTCCTAACATTTTTGAAGAATTAATATGTGTTCATAATGAATAATGAAAATAAGTAAGGTAGATTTGAGAAATATGAAGCATTTTTGCCAAGAAAAGTCCTGTGTGGTTACATTAGGAAGCACTGGGTAATAAGGAAGCACCATGAAGGCACTGCAGTGCCAGAGGCATAAAAGGTTGGGACAAGGGCAAATAAATAATGTTGGGTTCCAACAAAGACAAATCTCTTGTAGTATATGCTGTCTGTATTCTCTCAATCATCTATTCCCTCATTCTTACTTGCTAACAGAACCATATATTTGAAAAGATCAGTTTCAGGGACAACTATGAATTATTTAAACCAAACAACCTCTTTGCCTCACTAGTGACTGATTTTGCCATATTAGCCTAATCTTGAGCTGATAAGAAACCAGGTTTAGTGGTGGAGGAGCTACTGGGAGAGGTCTCTTTCCTCTAAAAGAGACATATTCAAAACAGATCCGTCTGTATCTAGGATTATATTGAACGCTTAAGGATGTCAGCTAACCTAAAAATGAAGATCCATACAATAACAAAACAGAGGGAAGGTAATAACTGCCATCCTTAAGGCTATCAACGGATATAACCATCTCTAATAGTTATCTTTCTTACTTATTGTATTGTGAAATACATTTTCTTAGTGCAAGCTAGTTTGTAATAGCATTAGCTGAACTTGTAGCCAACCATCCTACATGTTACATATCTCATATTGATATTTGTGGTTTTTCTAGCTTGGCTCTGTGTAACTCACAACCTTAAAATACCAAGATGAACTGTATTTCAAACTCTAGTGCAATAACTGACCTGATTGCTCCATATTTGCTACAAAATAAACCAAGAAACAAAGATGGAATGAGTGAGGGGATGAGCTAGCTTGAGTAAGCTAACTGGGCCATAACAACTTGGAATTTATGCTTGGAATTTAGATATATCTGGAATTAGCTGTTTACAGCACATGGATATGCATAAGGGATTTATGATCTACACTTTACTGATTAATAGAACTTGTCTTTAAAGTTTCAGGGAATTTGTTCCTTTTCAAATTGGTTTAAAGCAAATCAAAGAACTGAGGACTAACCCCCATAATTACTTATCAATAGAAAGTAAAGGAGAAAATGAAAAAACATTTAAATTCTTCTCCCTTAGTCCCCCATGGCCTTTGGTCTCTGTTTTATTGATGTGTTCCATGTTTTCTTTGACTGATAAGGAACTTATTAGATGTTCTACTTTCATGTAATCAAAATAAAATATGAGAGGAATCAAAACTCTTCAGTTCAAAACTGATGTTTTATTTCCTTGATTCCAGTTAAGCAAAGTATAATCTAATGCTCTGTCAACAGATAGACAGCCATAAATTTTCAATCAGATTATGCATTCATTCATGCAACAGATATTTATTAAATATATCTTTCTAGTTCAGGCATTCTCACAAGTGACATTAAAGTAAAAAGAGAGAGAGAGAGAAAGAGAACTGTCCCTAACCTCCTCACATTTATATTTTAGAGGTGAACTTTTTTTAGAGTAAATATTTTAAGGAAGTATTTATGCAGAAAAGTAAAGCAGATAAATGTCATAGCCAAAGCCAGTTATATGAGTGGATATCTGGTATTGGAGAATGACATTTTATACATGATAATGGGAGAAGACCTCACTATAAAGAAAATATTGAGCAGACGCCTACGTGAAGGTAGCATGCCAGTCATATAATTACCTATTTAAAGTATATTGCAAGCAGAGAGGAAAGAAAATGCAAAAATATGGAAACTGATATGGGAACTTGTTTGAAACTTTTCAAAGAGACCACTATGACTGGAGAAGAGTGACACATCAAGAGAGAGGATGAAATCAGAGATGTATTAGAGGACCAGGTATTGTGGGGCATTGTAGGCAATTCACTTCAAAGATGTTTTTATTCAGAGTGAGATGAGAAGTCTATGGAAAGTCTTGCAAAGGGTGTGACATATTTTCAAATGAAGTTTCTGTATGTAATTTTTTCAAGATCATTATTTTTTGCAAGGAGTTGCCGTACGCATAATAGGATGTTTAACAGCATCTCTGGCCTGTACCTGCTAGCTTTTCCCTAATTTTGACAACAAAAGACACTTCCAGACATTACCAAGTATCCCCCATTAAGGGGTAAAATATCCCTTAGTTAATAACCAATGTTTTAACAGGATTACATTTTTAGAAACTCTCTAATGATCTGAGAAACATGAAGGCAATTTGGTAAAGGCTCTTGCTAATAATCAAAAAACACTCTATGGGAGAGTGGAATCATCATAGCAATAAATATAGTGAGATGTGGCTCGATTCTGGGTAGATTTTAAAGTTACAGCCTACAGTAGTTGTTGATGTGCAATAAAAGAGAAAGAAAGGAACAACAATTATTACACATTTTTGTCTTAGTACCTGTAAAATTGGAGTTGCTGTTTGCTAAGGTGGGGAAGGCACAACCAAAGCAGTTTGGGGTTTGACACAATATCAATCAGGAGATATGTTCTGGACCTAATAAGCTTGGCGTATCTGTTGAACCTCCAAGTAGTGATGCCCAGTAGGGATTTGGGAAAATTAATGTAGAGTTGAGAGAGATATCTTGATTGGAGTTATACACTTGGGAGCCATCACTGTAGACACTAAATCTTGTAACTGGGGGAGATGAATCATGCAATGAGTATGACTAATACTGAACCTAGTCAAATGGTAGGCAGTTAGGGAGGTATTGAGAAAGCAAAGAAGACTGAAAAAAAAATTGAGAAGGTAAGGGTGAAAAAAAATTGGAAAGGTAAGAGTGAACCCATTGCAAGTAATGTTAGGAAACATGTAATGAAGCCATGAAAATATAGTTTATAGAAGAAAGAAGAGGCAGAAAATTTCTTAAAGAACATGTGAACTTGGTTGCTTTGTTGGTGTGTTAGTGTGATATATATTACAGTGTGCTCCAAACAGACTAAAAAGTGAGGAAATAACACATAATTTATGGACAATTCATTTAAAAAGTTCTGCCATAAAAGAGAAGAGGTGGGTGACTGTGGAGAGAAGTAGAATTAAGAAAATCATCTGTGTGTTGGTGTGTGATTTTTGTTTGTTTGTTTGTTTTTTCAAAACTAGGAGGCATTGGAATAGGCTTGCATGCTGAAGGGAATGATTCATTTGAAGGGAGAAACCAGTGCAGGCTGAAGGAGAGCAATTGCTGAAGCAATATACATAAGTAAGCTGGAAAGGATGCAATCTAATGCAGTGGAGAAGGGTTAGCTTCCACTGAAGAGTTCATCTGTGATAAGAGGAGAGAGAACTAAGTATGTGCTTAGCAATAAAGGTAAGTTGGTGTGGAGATCAGAGCACATGAAAGCTCTCTTCTGATTACTTGCATTTTCTTGAGATTGAGAGTAAGGTCTTCAGCTGAGAGACATGTTAGAAAAAAAGCTGGTTGCAGTTTAAGGTGAAAAATGATGTAAAACAGTCATTTAAAGACTAAGGGATTGTTCTAAAAATAGAGAATAGGTTTCTTGAGACCAATCAGGACTAAGTTTCTGGTTTTGATATGACTATATGAATGTGTGTAAATATATTCTTTAATATAAAATATGTTTAGCAAGTATTTTTATATTAAATCTATATGTTATTTGGATTTTTAATTAATCTCCCTGCACATTCATCTATACCTGTTTATAAATGTTTAGATGATCCTCAAATATAACTCAGTTAGAACCTTTATTATATTAATCCTAGGCCTAAATATACTTTAATCTGAAAGAATATGAATATCACTTTAGATAATTAATGAGATCACAAAATCTACATGCAAAATACATCTTGAAAGTAAGATGGATTATAGAAGAAAGGATTATAAAATATGGTAAAATTTAGTCATACATTATATAAGCCTCTATCAATCTTCTACAATGCTGTGTCCTAAAGGCATAAACAAGTCATTCAATAACATAAAACAGGTTATCTCATTATAAGAGCTCTAACTAGATTTTTTAAAAGTATGAATAACTTTTTTGTGATTAGTTAAATTAATTAATGGAGGGTTTTTATAAAAGCTTCATTTGGTAGGTGACATTTGTTCTGGACCTTAAAGAATGAATAGAGTAAGAGTCACAGACATAAGACACTGGAAAGACATTTTGGGGAGGGTGTGAGGGAAGAACAATTGATTCTAGTTAAAACAACTTCCAAGGTAGGGCAGATAAACAGAACTATAACTACTATGGAGTTTATATTTAAGACATTTCTGAGGTATGTGGAAGTTGCCTTTAGACTATGAGCGGCTGACCTTGTTCAAGGTAACCTGGCCAGGAAGAATTCCATAAGCTTTCTCCCTTAGAAAGTTAATTGCATGGAGGATGGACCGAAATGCGGATGACTGGGTACAAGAAGGTCAGCTGGCTGATTCATGCAGTCTGATAGTTCCTGAGGAGTGACTGACTCAGTGAGGTTGTTAGAAAAGCAACCAGTTTAAAGGAAACATTTAAAGACTTTGGTCACCCGCTGAATGGGGAGGAGGAAGTGATAAGTGAGAGAAAGGATAAGTTATATCTCAATAGTTGTCCTTTGAAACTGCTGTCTTATGACTCTCAGTGAACTAGAATTAGAAGATTTAATTAACATATTCAAATGACTCATATTCACATATGAATGTGATTAATAAAATAAATGTTTTGATAAAAATGAAGATACTTTCTCTCCACTTATCTCAAAGCAGATAAAACCTAGATAAAAATTTTTGACCTCCTTAATAAATATGTTTAATCAGATTTTTAAGGATTTTCTGATAGTTGCTTGTGAAATGGAGTTGATTTTGGTTGATCATTGGAGAAAAAAAAAGGTCTGTATTTCTTTCGTTCTGTATGATTCTATGATTTATACTTTTACGTGAATACCCTGATGCTTCTTTATTTCTAGTTCCTACAGTGCCATAGACTTCAGAAAGCGGCAGTTAATAACATAAAAGCCTAGAGCATACAATTTTTTTTTTTTTATTAGCTCTGCAGTTGAGATATCCAAACTTTCAAAATAGTAAATCCCTTATCTTTAAAGGGTAAGAGGCTGATCAGGCAGTTCATATACTAAATCCAAGGGCAGCAAATTAAATAGCCTCTGAAAATTAAAAATCACTTTACAATGAACATTCTTATCACAAAGCAAACCATAATAAATAACAGGTCATCTCTTTTCTATTGTAAAGAACTATAGATAGTAATTGGGTAAAATTAATTTTGATGAGACTCATGACTTTCTTTTCCTTGATGAAATTAGTATAAACTAACAAGATCTGTGAACTGTTAAATTTTGTAAACCACTGAACTAAAATAATCAGATTATTAATTCTATTTACATCTTCAGTTGTAGCTATTATTTTTAAATCACTAAAAATAGTAATACTGCCAGAAATAAGTATGCTGTATGCTGCTGAGGTTTTATCTCCTTATAGATTTGCATTTAAACAGTCAGAAACATTTTTCCCGTTCCTGAATATAAAACTAAGCTAAACAATTGACTTAATTATAATCAAGATATTCTGGCACATTTACCACAAAGAATCCTTTTACATTAATAATAAAAGTAAAGAAATATTTTTGTATGGAACATTCATTCATGATTTGCAATTTCTTCATATTTTACAGTCATTGTTTAAAATGTGCTAGTGCATGAAATATAATACTTTTTAAAACCAATATAAAATAGAATGGGCTTAGAAGAAAACAGGAATTTCCCAAACAGAAAAATTGTTCTTTGAAAAATAGATTAATTCACAAGAAACTTGTCTTTCTGAACACCAAAAATGAACAAACAAAAACCAAGAGAATGGTCAAAACTCCACAGAAAAAAATGATGCTGATTTTGATTAATTTATTTTATGGCCTTTGCAGGTTTACTGTTGCAAACTGGAAATTATGCATGCATAACTATACTTATATGCTGATAATTATATGAGTATACCTGTAAACCTTCTATAATTTTTATTTTGAACAAATATTTTTTCATCTATTTTTCATGAATGGTTGCAATTAGATTTTTGATGCCAAAACACAGCAATTGAGTTTAGAAAGGAGCCCATATTCTCTTGGACCTTGAATTATTTTTTCCTGCTTGAGAAGTAATTTTCAACATTAACGTATGTTGCTATGAACTGATCAGAAGTGTTTGAGTCACAGAAATCAGCACAAAAATGCTTTAAACAGCACCAAAAATGCCTCAAAAGGCTTTGCTACTAAATGAAATGTTAATCATGGAGTAGTGTATTGAGATAGCTTTGTAATATACAGGCATGTATCATCTGATTGTGCTTTGCTTTAATGTGCTCCACTTTTTTGGCACTTTGCATATATTGTGCTTTTTTACAAATTGAAGGTTTGTGGCAACCCTAGGTTCAGCAAGTCTTTTGGCAATAGTTTTCCAATAGCATGTGCTTACGTCATATTTGCGTGTTAAATTTTAGTAAGTCTGGCAACATTTTAATCTTTTCTATTATTATTATCTGTCATGGTAATCTGTAATCAGTGATCTTTGATGTTACTATGATTATTGTTTTGGCATTCCATGAACCATGACCATGTAAGACAGCAAACTTAATTGATAAATTGTTGGTGTTCTGACTGCTCCACCAACTAACAGCTCCCACATCCCTTTCCTTACCCTCAGGCCTATTTCCGAAGACACAATAATATTAACATTAGACTAACTGATGACTCCACAATCATCCCTAAGTGTTCAAGTAAAAGGAAGAGTGGCACATTTCTCATAATCTCATTTGAAGTAGTTTGAACTCTCAAGTCTCTTTATTCAAAAAATACATTTTGTAAGGTATGTATATCCCATAGTGATTCCTCTAATGTATGAGGGCAAAGTTAATTGAAATCCTTCCGTTCTATGATTTATACTTCAATAAGAAAGGATTCACTATTGCAGAGGCTATTAAAAACATTTGTGATTCATGGGAGGAAATCAAATATCAACATTTGCAACAATTTGGAAGAAGTTGATTGCTACCCTTATAGATAACTTTGAGAATTTCAGGATTTCAGTAGAGGAAGTATCTGCAGATGTGGTGGAAACAATGAGAGAACTAGAATTAAAAACGGAGTCTAAACGTGTGACTGAATTGCTACAGTCTCATGATAAAACTTGAACAGATGAGGAGTTGATTCTTATGAATAAGCAAAGAAAATGGTTTCATAATATGGATTCTACTCCTGATGATGATTCTATGATCATTGTTGAAAGGACTACGAAGAATTTAGAATATTACATAAACTTAGTTGATAAGGCATTGACAGAGTTTGAACAGACTGACTCAAATTTTGAAAGAATGTCTAATGCAAGTAAAATGTTATCAAAGAGCTCTGCATTCTTCAGAGAAATCTTTTAAGAAAGGAGGAGTCTCTTGACATAGCAAACTTCATTGTTGTCTTATTTCTAGAAATTGCCATAGCCACTCCAACCTTCAGCAATCACCACCCCAACTAGATAGCAGCCATTATCATCAAGGCAAGACCCTCCACCAGCAAAGATTACAATTCACTGAAGGCTCGGGTGATTGTTAGTATTCTTGAGCAATAAAGTCCTTTTTGATTAAAGTGTGTACATTTTTTAGACATAATACTATTGTATACTTAATAGACTACAGTATAGTGTAAAGATAACTTTTATATACGATAGGAAACCAAATATTTGTGTGACTCACTTTTTTGTGGTATTTATTGTATCGATCTAAAACTGGTATCACAATATCTATGGGAAATGCCTGTAATATATAGTATCTATGCATTGTGACCTTGAGTGTGTATGTAGGTATAAATGTGATTTTTTAAAGCAGTGAAGTATGAAAGCAATGCACGTGAGTTAGAAACCTCACTCTAACCCATGTTCTATTGCTTTTATTTTTTAATGGCTGAATTCCTTGCCCTTATGAAATTTCTAAAGTAAAGATAATATAGTGAAGTAAATTGGGTAGAACTTAGACACTCTCAGGTTTTCTTAGCGCTTAACAGTTCCATGAAACTCCAAATATGAAATCTGGTAACTTGGGACTCTGGAACGGAAGCATATTTCCAAGTTATATTTGTGGTAGGACCACTTAATAAAATATTAAATTATTATTTGCCTTTCCTTGAAAAAAAAGAACCTTTTTTTCTTCCTGAGGTTACATATATTTGGGATTTGTAATTCTTTGTCCTCCAAGAGTTTGGAGAACCTTCAATTAAATGAACATTTTTTTTTTTTCATAAATGTCCAATGCAGAGAGGGAAGAATACAGGCTGTTCTGGAGCGACTGAAAGGAAGCAGAGAATGTGGGGGAAGTAACTATAAAGCAAGAAATTCCCAATAATAAAGAAAGGACTAACACCTGTGACTTCTACCAGTGATGATGGCACTGATTCCTAGCTGTGCCCTTGAAAGGTAGTAAAACCTCAGCGGGGAATAGTTAAATGGTAAACCCCGAGGTGTTGGACTCAAGCTCATAAGTTTCCAGCCTTGTTTGAAAGTTTCAAGTCTTTTTTATGACACTGAAACAGCCAAGAAATATACAGGTTCCCCCCCACCCCAAATTACTTGATGTAAGGATGGAGAAAGCTTCCCATAATACAGTACAATAATAGATAAGATAGAAATTCTCAACAGTTCCATGTTAGGATTTTAGAATTGCACTTGTTTTGACAAAGGACAGGCAGACAGATCAAAAGGTACAGAGTGACAGAATCAAAATTTCAATATATCTTGCATAATGCAGTCTTAGAACAAGGTGCACACTCACAACTCATTTAACCTTTTAACAATCAAAAGCGCTTAAACATCTGGCCCTAAATTACTGTTTAACTTCGTTCTCTTAAAGAACAGTTTAATTATTGAACTTGTTCCAAAATGCTTGAAATAAGTATTTTAATATTATGAAATAGATCTTGTGGTATTTTCTCCTTTCTTCGGCCATTAAGTTGTGGTATTTTCTCCTTTCTTCGGCCATTAAGTTTCAAGTATGAACCATAATTCCAAATGTCCATGAATTATCATATTTGCAAGCCTTAAACCAATAGCAGAATAAATTATTTCCCTTCCGCAAATCCTGTCTGGAGCTTTTCTTTTTCTTTTTCTTTTTCTTTCTTGGCATACTATTTTCCACCTTTCAAAATGTCCTCATATTATTATGTGCTCACACTTCCAATAGGGAAACCAATGATCATTTCTGTCTGGAAGGTATAACTGGTCCATGTAAAATGGAGGAGACTAAAGGAGATCGGTGAAGTGTGTGCCTATATGAGCCACTCATTTTAGTTTTATGAGTTAGGAGTCAGAACTATGGTTTTCTCTCTATTTTCTTTTTCTTTGCCTTTTAAAACTGAGCATTTTATAAGTATTATATAAAGCCATTACAATTCAACTTTGTCGGTGTTGCACCAAACACAGGCTTTTAAATCAGATGTGTTCTCAATTAGGATATCTTCTAAAATTCAGGTAGTTTACAATTTTTAGTTGCTAATATTGTAAAGCAAACAAGTGACTTCCACACTGTGTGTATGTGTGTCTGTATACAGAGATACATCTCCTCATCTATAGTGTGCATATTCACACTCAAAATTCCATGCTTTGCTCTTTTCATGGTTTTGGTCATTGGCAGCAGCAAATATATTTTTATCTTGAAGTAATTGTTCTTTTGACTTCAAATGACACACATCAGGATTAATTAAAGGTTAATTGGCAAGTCTTTCAAATGTTACTTCTATACTTTTAAAAATAATCTATATATGTCAGCTTCAAAATATTGTAAAGGCAATACAGATAGGGTCTTCTCCTGCCAAATGAATAAGTAAAAATTTCTTCTGTATCTCAAGAGGCTTTTTTTTTTTTTTTTTTTTTTTTTTTTTTTTTTTTACAGCGTGAGAGCTCATTTTTGAAAGAAGTCTCTTTCTCATTTGCAGATCAGAGGACTATTTTCGCTTCTTGTCCATTCTCACATTTGGATAAAACAACTTTGTTTTTGAATGCATGCATAAGCCACCTGGCTTGCTTTTCATCGTCAGTCTAATGGGTGAATGGAATGAGACTGCCAGCAGCTTGAAGCAAATCTAGAAAGGGCTGTTCTGACAATTTCTAAGTCCTGAAAATAGCACACTGCCTTTCTGATAGTGTATTCAATTTATTTAAATGGTTGTGCTGAGGCAAAATCATTTTTCCTTCTGTTGCTCTTTCCATTATTTTCAGCTTTTTTTGCCATTTGACTTGGTTCACTGACTCTAAGATCTCCGTCACCTTCCTAAACACAACTTGAAAAAAATTACTTTGTCAAGGATGAGGCTTTTTATATTTTTTCACTGATCAAATTCAATTGCATATTTAATTATTTATGAAAATATACATATACAATATAGATATTTTTGCAACTTGGGATATGTTGATAAAAGCAGCACATTGGCCAGTGTAAATTACTCAGATAGGGTGGAACTCAAGCAAAATCCACAGTAATGCTTACAGGCAGACTAATTTGGGGGAAGAAAGAATAAAAAAAAAGGATGGGACATCAGTTTCCTCAAACTTTGTAAAGCATTTATCATTTCGAGGTAGAAACAGTAATATGTTTCAGTTTAAGATTGTTAGTTTATACTCTGTACTTTGAGATTTTTTTCTTGTCCTTGTTTATTTATAGGTGTCTTAGTTTCAGGAAACATTGAAAGTGACTTAAATAGATACAGTACAAAAGGAGACATTGAAAAATCACTTGGAAAATAAATGGCATGGAAAAAATGGCAAGGGGAAAGACCATGTAAATCCAGCAGAGAGCACACAGAACATGTTTTGGTCAAAATTATTTACCACATCTATTATTAATAGAGGGCTACAAATTATCTCAAACCAATCCCACAGTTAATGCAAAGAAGATGGCACAGTTAACTAATTTATGACAGTAATAAAATCAAATTAGTTACTTAGGAGAGAAAAAAATTACACCCCTATTAAAACTAACTTCCAGTTAAATGTCAGTAAAATCACTGTTTAAGGTGTTGGTATAATGTGGGCCACACATTCTTTTCTGGTACTGTCAAGAATATTAATTAAATTAGTTAAATAGTTTTATTGCATTTCCTAACATAAGCCAGATAAATATTGGAGTACCGTAATAATAACAAAGAAAACACTATATACCATAGCCTTGACTCAGTATTTTTTTTAATATAAAGCCCTTCAGTTGATTTGGATTTACAGAAGCGAGAGAAAATATAGAATTCTCTAGTGAAGACTGCTATTTGATTAATCAAAAAATAATTCCCACTAACTCTGATTCTTCTGAATGTTATTTTCTATAAGCATCAGTATCCAGAGGGCTCTTTTCAACTCAAATCCTTCAGCTTATTGTAACTTGCTTATTTCAAAACCAATGTATGAGAAAACGTACGTCCTAATGGAAATCTCCACAAGTTTATCATTTCTATATTGTACTGGAGGTTCTAGCTAAAACAAGTAGGCAACTAAAAGATAAAAAAAAAACCCAGGCCGGGAGCAGTGACTCATGACGATAATACCAGCACTTTGGGAGGCCCAGGCAGGCTGATCACGAGGTCAGGAGATCGAGACCATCCTGGCTAACATGGTGAAACCCCGTCTGTACTAAATATATAAACAAACAAACAAAAAAAATTAGCCGGACGTGGTGGCGGGAACCTGTAGCGATAGCTACCCGGGAGGCTGAGGCAGGAGAATGGCGTGAACCTGGAGGGCGGAGTTTACAGTGAGCTGAGATCATGCCACTGCACTCCAGTCTGGGCGACAGAGCGAGACTCCATCTCAAAATAAATAAATAAATAAAATAAATAAATAAAATAAAAATAATAAAAGACAAAAGAACCCAGATAGATTAAAAAGGAAGAAATCAGACTATATTATTTTGCAGATTACATGATCTTATGTGTAGAAATTATAAGAATTAAATTATTGCAAACACCACAATTTCTTTTGCACCAACCCGATAATAAATTAGTTCAGAAATATTTTAGGATACAAGGTCAACAGACAAAAATCAATTTCTATCCATTAGTAATGAAAATTTGAAAATAAAATTAAGAAATTATTTTTATTTTTATAAAAAAATTGTAAATACATTTTACAAAGAAGTGCAAGACTTGTATACTGAAAGCTATGAAACAGTATTAAAGGTAATCAATATAAAGACATGTCATGTTCACTGCATTATTTTAAAACCGATTTGCAGATTCAACACAATCCCTATCAAAATCCCAGCTTCCTTTATTGCACAAATTGGCAAGTTGATTGAAGAATTTATCTGAAAATGCAAGAGACCCAACATAGCCAAAAATTCTTGAAAATAAAGAAAAATTTGGAGGACTCACATTTCCCAATTTCAAAACTCACTACATAGCTTCAGTAATCAAGATATCATGTTAGTAGCACACTGTACATGGACATTAGCGAAACAGAATTCTGAGTCCAGAAACAACCTCTACATTAATGATCAGCTGATTTTCAACAATGAATCAAGAAAATTCAATGAAGGAAAGAATAGTCTTTCCAACAAATGGTGCTAGGGAAAATGGAAACTCACGTACAAATGAATAAATATGGAATGGTACTTCAGAGCATATAAAACATTAACTGAAATAGATTAAACATGTAAATTTAAGAGCTAAAATTACAAAGCTGTTAGAAGAAAATATAGACATAATTATTTTTCTTTTTTTGTATTTATTTTCTCCGTTGTACATACATTTCTTGGATCTTGGATTAGGCAATGATTTTTAGACATAATATGAAACCACAAGCAAGAAACAATAAAATAAAATAGTATTCACTAAAATTAATAACATTCGTGTTAAACTTGTACCTATAATATATTAAAACTCTCATTACTACAACTAAACAATAAAAAGACAAATAGCACATTCTTTTTTGTTTTTTTGTTTTTCTGAGATAGAGTCTTGCTGTGTCCCCAGCTGGAGTGCAGTGGCACAATCTCAGCTCACTGCAACCTCTGCCTCCTGGGTTCAAATGATTCTCCCACCTCGGACTCCTCAGTAGCTGGGATTACAGGCACGGACCACCAGGCTTGGCTAATTTTTGTAGTTTTAGTAGAGTTGAGGTTTCACCACGTTGGTCAGGCTGGTCTTGAACCTCTAACTTCAAGTTATCCTTCCACCTCGACCTCCCAAAGTGCTGGGATTACAAATGTGAGCCACCATGCCTGACCACAAATAGCACAATCTTAAAAAATGGACAAAGTATTTGAATAGACGTTTCTCCAAAGAATGTATACAAGTGTGCAATAAGCATGAGGAAAAAAGGATCCACATAATTGGTCAAACCATGAGATACCACTTTCTATGCAATAGGTTACCTCATCAAAAAGATGGAAAGTAAGTGTTGGAGAAGATATGGACAAATTGAAACTCTCATGCATTACTGTGAGACTGCAAAATGGTACAGTCACCTTGGAAAACTGTTTTGAATTACTTCACAAAGTTATATGTAGTGTTAACATGTGATCCACCAATCCTGCTGTTAGGTATGAACTCAAGATAGAAAACATATGTACACACACAAACACACAAGAAGATTCAAAACATCATTAGTCATTATAATCATAAGGTGCAAACAACCCCAAATTTCCATCAATGAGTAAATGAAATGTGACTTATTTACGCAACAAAATTGTATTCACCACAGAAAGGAATGGGTTGCTGATACATACTACAAGATCAATGAATCTTAAAAACGTTAGGTTGGCTTTTCCTATTGGTTGTTGTTTATTTTTTGTACTTTTTGTCTTTTCTTTTTACTTTTTCTTTTTTTATTTATTTTTGTACTTTTGAATGCTCTTCCCAGGTTTACGGTTGCAATGAAA
The DNA here is from genome assembly GCF_002776525.5 of Piliocolobus tephrosceles. Taxonomy (NCBI): domain Eukaryota; kingdom Metazoa; phylum Chordata; class Mammalia; order Primates; family Cercopithecidae; genus Piliocolobus; species Piliocolobus tephrosceles. Next base: position 27,270,967 of record NC_045437.1, read on the forward strand.
CCGAGACTACACTCTTAAGTTCAAAATGTTTGAAACCAAACCATCGTTAAGATATTACTCATTCGGCCAGGCACGGTGGCTCACGCCTGTAATCCCAGCATTCTGGGAGGCCTAGGGGGGCGGATCACGAAATCAGGAGATGGAGACCATTCTGGCTAACATGGTGAAACCCTGTCTCGATTAAAAATACAAAAAATAGCCGGGCATGGTGGCAGGTGCCTGTAGTCTGAGCTACTCGGGAGGCTGAGGCAGGAGAATGGTGTGAACCCCGGAGGTGGAGCTTGCAGTGTGCCGGGATCACGCCCCTGCAGTCCAGCCTGGGTGACAGAGAGAGACTCCATCTCAATATATATATATATATAATTCCGTCAAGTGCTGTTCAGTATAAAGGGAAAAAAATTAATCCAATTTATTTTATCAGAAATAAGCCATTTTTGACTCCAGGGTTCTAAATATAATTACTTCTTTTAAAAGGTGGCTCAGAAGGGAAATAGGGATGCTACTTAGGATAGGGCTGAAAGACCCAATTGTATCCTATCAGCAGATCAAAGGTGAGAAACAGTTTGGGAGAGCAGCATGATTTTATGGGAATGATCCAATTTAAGGTCATTAAACAAAGAGTTTTGCTGCTATGATTTTTTTAAGTGTAGAAATGAGAAGTGATAACTGTGGTTTGTGATGGATTGGCAAATAAAAAATACAATCAAAGAAGAAAATTTCTCAGGAATATGTGCTGATGAACTCTCTACAGTATATTTTATTTCAATTACCTGGGAATAAACGTAACTAACCTATCTTCGGCAAAGTTTTACTGTAGGTATCAGTAAATCTTTATTGAGAGACAGGAAAAGATAGAGCACTAAATCTTTATTGAGAGACAGGAAAAGGTAGATAAATATAGCAGAAAATGAATCACCTAAGATTAGTCTATACCATTAATAACAGGATGAAATTTAAAGTCTGTTGCTTATCAGTTCATAGAAGACATACAAGTTATTAAAAATCTTATCCCAATTTCTCCAATAATCACTTAAAAATCCATTTTAAAATTTGAATCACCATTTTCTGAAAACATTAAACATTTTTCACATCTTTGCCTTTGTTTGACCAACTACCATTATTATCACTTTTATTTTGAAGTCCTATAGACATATAGTAGCCAGTTGATATTTCCACCTCCTGAATTAAAATCCCCTTGTGCTATTGCAAAAAAAAAAAAAAAAAAAAAAAAAAAAAAAATGCTTCTTCAATGTGCTCTGTGGCTCCATTATAACTTAAATTTAATTTAGTTTCTTCTATAGCACTTACTGTATCTTTGTGAAGCGTATAGTAAACTCCTGACAATTATCCTGTAGCAGCTAGCTATAGTAAATGTCTCTGAACTTTTCTCCTCCGTGAATGTCTAACCAGTTGAATTGCATATGGTAGATAAAATCAAATGATATTTATTTAACTAAATTTTACTTTTTTATGATATATGAGATACTGATGGATTTCAAAAGGATAAACTAACTTTCAAATAAACTTAGGCTGAATAAACGAATGGAATATTTTCTTTTAATTAGCTTAACTAGTAAATTTGCATGAGTGACTGTATCTCATTTCTGCTTCCAATTCTATTTGCATTTTGGTTTGTATATTTATTGTGGAAAAGAGGAAGGTACTTATTCCAGGAAATTTTGGCTGATCAACCTGATGTCCAGAAATGTTCTGCTACACATTTGGCTCTTTCATTAATTTTAATAGCTTCTTGTAGGTCTTGAGCTTAATTGTAAGGTTGTTCTTGGTGTAATAACTGTCTTATGACAACAATTTATTATTTAAATATTTTAACTATGGAGAATGTAAACAATAAATAGAAACAAAATTGGCCCCGTAACTGAGAATACCTTCTGTTAGAGTGGCATTTTGCTTCTCTCTGTTTTAAATCAGCCATACCTTGGACACAAAAGGATGCAGTTAGGTTTACCAGGGTCTACTTCTTTGAGAAAACAGGTTGTGAATAACTGTGGCAAACTAATAATCTGTCATCACATTTTAAAAATACAATGAAAAAGAAATATCAAGTTTCTGATTGTTTTGATTATTAAGAAGTTTAAAATCTTGTATTTGAGATCCTTATCTTTTAACCTGTGTTGACATTTTGGGTGCTTTAAAATGGATCACATACATTCAGGGGTATTTCAATAAAAATAATTATTATCATAGGAAACTGACATCTTTAATTATTGTCTTTACTTAAGTTATTTTTCTGCTTATAAACCTATGAATATTTATTAAAAACAATTATCAATTTGATCAAGTATTTTAAATGACTTTTTACATAAGTACTCTAACAAAAGATGAGATTTATTTTTTTCATAGCCTTCTACCTATTGTATAATTATCTTTTTCAAATTCTATTTTGTTTCTCAATTTCCCCCCTTCAGTGTCTACATCCCACTCTTATGGCAATATGACATTTTTGTAAGAAATGTGTGAAAATTTGCAAGTGCAAGGAAAGGTACAATAAAATCTAACAAATAATCAAAGCCCAGCTGCACTTCATGTTTAAACTGCTTTGCACTGCTCAATAAGAAGCTTTTGGTGAAACTCTGATAAAACCCTTCTGTCACCCTCATCAATTTTATTCATATTTCCCCAGCTCTCAGCTATAGATTATAGGGGAGTTTGTTGGAAGCCAAATGACTGAAGTATGCTTGGTAATGGTTGGTTCATTCCCTTTTTCTTCATCTCTTCTACAATTCATGAAGTGCCTTTTGAATTTTTTAAAGCAGTTTTTAGATCAGTTGGAAGTCAGCAAAAATTTAGCATTAATGAGTTCATTTCCACAAAAATTGGCTTATTACCATGCAGGCTTCCAGTGTTATATGGTTGTGGTTTTATAGTCATTTCTTTTATTCATTTATAAAGATATTCTCTTACCTGCCACATGTGCAAATAATGAGGCCAGTAAAATGTCCACTTTTTAAAAAGTAATTGCAAGTAAGAAAAATATAACTTCAATAACTTATAGTAACTGAATTAAGTAAAAAAAAAGTTGTATAAAAAATTACACATGATCACTGAGAAATTGTATTAACCTTATTATTTTATAAAATAAATATAGTGATTATTCTATCAATAATAAAATATCAAATAAGGTTTTATATAAAAAAGAAATTTTAGATCATTATAAATTTAATTGAAGGAAGATTATAAGTGAATACAAGTACATTTAAGAAAAGTATATAAGAAAGTTATGTATTCAACAGATTCTAATATATTTAAAACACAGATATCTGAAAACAAATTTTATATAAAAATCATTTAGAGCAGCAAACTATCAATATTATATAATTTACTAGTTGATTTTCTAATGTATATGTCTATCATGACTTCTAAAAGTGATATTATCTGCATATTCCTTCCCAGTTTTCTCTGTCTTAGCTCATTATCTTTCCTTGATGCATTAATATCTAAAAATAATATAAAATAAATATCTAAAATATCTAAAAATAACATAAAACAAATATTTTATCTTTAAGACAAAAGAAAATTTGACAAGGGTTGTGAAAGGCCTGTATAGGGAAAATTATGAAATACTTCTGATTAAAACTAACGACAACATAAATAAATGAAGTGTTATACTGTAGTGATGTGTCGGAAGTTCAGTATCATTAAGATATCTATTCTCTCCGTATGATTCTATAAATTTAAAATAATCTCAATCAAAATCCCTTCAGGCTTTTTGGGATCAGTTGACAAACTCATTATAACGCTCATATGGAAACAGAAAAGATCTAGAATAGCCAAAACAACTTTCAAAAGCAAAACCAAGTTGGAGGATTAATCTTGTCTTTATTTCAACACTTATGGTAAAACTACAGTAATCAAGACAATGTGGTATTTGTGTAAATATCAATAAATGATTATTAGAACAGAATAGAGAATCCAGAAGCAGACTAAATCATATCTGGACAAATAATCTTTACTCAGATATAAAGCCAATGCAGCAGAGACAGCACAGTGTTTTCAAAAAGTGATACTGGAATACTTAGGTATTCAACTTCAATGCATACCTCACAACTGATACAAAAATTAATTCATAATGAGAAACTGACCTAAATGAAAAGCTTAAATATTGAAAACACTTAGAAGAAAACAAAAAAGAAAACCTTTGTGAATGGGTTTGATGATTAATTGCATGTATGAACTTGACTGGGTCACAGAGTGCCCAGATTAAACATTATTTCTGGTGTGTCTGTGAGAGTGCTTCTAGATGAAAGTAGCATTTCAACTGGCAGACTCAGTCAAGTAGACAACCTTCGCCATGGGGGTGGGCATCATCCAGTCTGTTGAGGGCTTGAATAGAACAGAATGGTGAAGGAAGGGAGAATTTTCTCTCTCTACCTGCTTGAGTTGGGACATCCATCTTCTCCTGCTATTGGGCTGGGATTTACATCATCAGTTCCTGGGCTTTGGGAGTGCGACTGGACTGGAATTACACCCCTGGTTTTTCTGGATCTCTGTAATGAATCTTTTATTTACCGGGATTAGGCAAACATTTTCCTAAATATGACACCAATGTTTTTAAATGCCACTGTTCAAAGACACTGTTAAAAAATAAAAATAGAATAAAAGACTAAGAAAATCTTTACAAATAATATCTGAAAAAGGAATATATATTTTACACATATTCTCAAAACTCAATAATGATAAGAAACAAGTAATTCAATTTCTAATAATGGCATAGATTTCAACAGACACTTCACCAAAATGATATGTGGACGGCAAATAAACACATAAAATGAAACTACATCATTAAGCATTAGATAAAGTAAATTAAGAGTCTAATGAGGTTTCACAACAGATGTATGGAAATGGCTAAGAAAGGCTGGTCATACTATGTGTTTGCAAAGATATAAAATTACTAGGGCTACACTATACTGATGGTATTAATGAAATATGATACATGCACTTTGGAAAATAGTTTGGCAGTTTCTAAAGCAGTAAAATATATATCTAACTATTCACATATGATCCAGCCATCCAGTCCCTAGGTATTTGCCTAAGAGAAATTAAATCATGTGTGCATACAAAGACTTGTAATAAATATTAATAGCAGCTTTATACATAATAAACAAATATTCAAAACCATCTAAATGTTCATCAGTAGATGAATGAATAAACAAATCATGGTACATCCACACAATAGAACACTACTCAGCAATAAAATAATGAATTATTGATACAGGCTTCAACCTGGTTGAAACTCAAAATAACTATATGGAGAGCACAATCTACCATAAACTTCATAACTTCCTGTAGATTTTGGCCCATTTTCTGTAATCAATGAGACATTTCACAGAGGATTCCATCTATTATGACTTTTCTCTTTTCTAAAGAGAGAAGACACATCGGTGTTCCTGGGAGCTACTGGTGAGTTGTAAAACTCTTCCAAAGTTATTAGATCAATTGTTTAAAATCAAAGGTATAAATATCATCCAAGCTCCTGACAAGATTCATGTTCTCTTGTGTAGAGCGATTCTCAGTTTCTATTTGCAGTGAGTTCCTTGATAAATTCTGATTTGGGAAGAGACAGATAAATGACAACTAGCCTTAAGAGAAAGACAAAGAGGAGGCTTACGCTTCTAATCCCAGCACTTTGGGAGGCCGAGATGGGCGGACCACGAGGTCAGGAGATCCAGACCACGGTGAAACCCCGTTTCTACTAAAAATACAAACAATTAGCCCGGAGTGGTGGCGGGCGCCTGTAGTCCCAGCTACTCGGAGAGGCGGAGGAAGGAGAACGACGTGAACCCAAGAGGCTGAGCTTGCAGTGACCCGAGATCGCCCCACTGCACTCCAGCCTGGGCAACACAGTGAGACTCCGTCTCGAAAGAAAAAAAAAAAAAAAGAGAGAGAGAGAGAGAGAACTATAAAGAGGAAATAAGGCCCAGAAGTCTTTCCTGCAAAAGTCAATTGGTTATCATAAACTGGAAATGCACAAATAATCTAAATTGTCCATATGATAGTATAAGGGAGTTAAATAATAGTGGGATTCTTTGGGTTCAGAAACACAAAAACTGTCAGCAGATCACATAGGGAGAAGCACTGCACAGGCTCTGAAAATTAAGAACCCTTTTAATGACCTTAGGTAAGTTCCTTAACTCTGAACGTTGATTGTGTCATATGGAAAGTATGGAATATAATTGTAACTATTCGAAGGGTGATTATAAAGATTAAATAGAGTAACTGTTATACAATGCCTAGAATAGAAACAGTACTTCATAAATGTCGATTTATTTTAAAGCACATCTTATATAGTAAATATAAAATTACTAGAAAATTCGTATTTGCATTATTAAGTAAAAGAAACATTTTTGAAAGTACATAGTAATGCACATTAAGCTGTACTTTCAATAAATAACTTGTTTTGGTGAAAATTTGTCATCTTAGTAGGCAACTGAATAAACCCCTTTTAGTGAGAAATAAGGATTTCAATATTGTGGACTATCTTTTAGCCAGCAAAAAAATTTTCAAGTAATGCCATGTGAATTTTATAACAATATATGACACAATTTCTTTGAGTCATAAACATTAGTCCTCAACGGATTCTATGTTTATATTTTACATGATAAAAGTTGAGTTTTTATACTCTATTACACAGCAAGAGTAAATTGTTGAGGGAAAATTTTCACAGCTATTTCACTAAACACAAACAAAACATGAAACCAGTTTAAAGTATTCATTATTATGAAGTTTTGTTAATGACTTACAAAATTATTTTATTGAGTATTATATAAGATTTTTTACTATGTAACAATTGTTTAGGCATATATTGAGATTTACTGTCCACTTACTTAAGGCAGCTGCCACTTCACTTGCCTGGAAGAGATTATCAACAAAGTTTTACTAATTTGTTTGATAATCACTTGTTTTATGCACGTAAACTTCTTATATTGCAAAACATTTTATAGCAACAGCAGTCTAAAAAGCTTTGTTTTCCAAGAGGTTGTAGATGGTAATTTGGACAAGATACCCTTAGAGAAATGTACTGAAGAGAATTTGTTTAAAAACCCACCTTCAATAGTTAGTACCCATTTCTCAGTGACTTACTCCAGATTACAGCATATCTCAACAGAAAATAAAAGGAAAATATACTCCCTTAATTATTTTCTAGGAAAAAAGTTCCATATCTTATTTTAATTTCAGTTATAAGACAAACAAATAACTAATGTTTCTAGTTCTGCATATAAATTATTATAAATAATTATTCCTTTTCATGTTTCAACTTTTTTGGCACATATTTAATCACATCTTCCTCCTACACTTGTTTTTCTCCATTCTTTTTTGTTAATTTTTATTTTTAAAAAAGTCTTTTTTAAGGCACATTTTACAAGAAATAAAACACTCTGTTAGTGTATCCTAGGGGGTTTGAACAAATGTATTCATGTATGTTAACAATCAAGAAAAGAATACATTACTGTCATTTCCAAATGTGTCACCTTGTAGTTGAAGTTCAGAACACACACACCACTTCTAAATATGCCACTTTGGCATAAGAATTATTTTGAATTAAAGGCATTTAACAAACAGCAGGTGCAAGAAGAATCACTCTGACCTTCCTTCCATTTCTTAAAAAGAGGAGATGAAATTTCCATGTGAAAGACGTCTTCCCTATACCAAAAGGATAATAACATTCTTATCATCAAGGACAGGGAGTTAAGGACAAGAGAAATCTTTACAAACAACCCTTATCTTCCTAGTCACTTCTTTACCCAATTAACTACCCTAGACCGAGTCCCATTCGCTTTATCACCTTTTCACAACTTGCTTTCTTTTGTCCAAGTCAGTATACAACTCTTTGATTCTAAGTACTTCCTTGGGTCTTCATTTCTTTATAAAGGCTTCTGTGCCACAACTTGTATTAAATCAACTTATATGCTTTTCTCCAGTCCATTTGTCTTATGTCAATTTTAATTCTCAGATTCAGTCAAAAACAAAACAAAAGAAAGAAAGAAACAAACAAAAGCTCTAGGACAGTAAAGTTTTGCCTACTCTACATAGTCACTCTACTTTCGCCACCACTGATCTACTTTCTGTCACTATTAGATTTCACTTTTCTTATAATTTCTTTTCTTTTTTTTTTTTTTTTTTTTTGAGACAGAGTCTCGCTCTGTCGCCCGGGCTGGAGTGCAGTGGCCGGATCTCAGCTCACTGCAAGCTCCGCCTCCTGGGTTTACGCCATTCTCCTGCCTCAGCCTCCCGAGTAGCTGGGACTACAGGCGCCCGCCACCTCGCCCGGCTAGTTTTTTTTGTATTTTTTTAGTAGAGACAGGGTTTCACCGTGTTAGTCAGGATGGTCTGGATCTCCTGACCTGGTGATCCGCCCGTCTCGGCCTCCCAAAGTGCTGGTATTACAGGCTTGAGCCACCGCGCCCGGCCTATAATTTCAAATAAACAAAATTATGCAACATATATTTGTTTATGATATTTTTCACTCAGCATGTTTCAAATATTTATCTCTTTATGTTTTTTGCATAAAAAACATTTTTTTTTACCACTAACTAGTATACAAATAGATGAACATATGAAATCATGCATATCCAGTTATCTGCATAATTTGGGTTTATTTATGTTTTTGCCTTTTCTGAGTAACACTGCTATGAACCTTCCTACATAAGTATTTTTTTGTGGACATATGCTTTCATTATTCTTTAAATAATACCTTAAAATGAGATTGTTGTTACTGTAAACGTGTGCTTAACTTTGCCAAAACATACCAAACGGTTCTACTAAAGTTGTACCATTTTATGCTCTCAACTGCAATATAAGAGTTCAAATCAATTCTTATCCTGGACAATGTCTGGTGTTGTTATTCCTTTTAATTTTAGCCATTACAGTAAATAAGTAATGGTAGTTCCTCGTTGTTTTATTTTGCATTTCCTTGATAAATAATGATAGGGAGCTGCTTTGTGTGCATATATTGGCTATGTATGTCATATTTTAAGAAATATCCGCCTAAATCTTTGGTCCAAATTCTATGCTATTGCCTTCTTTTTATTAAGTTGCGTTATTTCAATTTTCTGGATCAGGTTACTATGTCAGATATAAGGATGGCAAATATTTTCTTCCAAATAGTGGCTTGCATTTTACATTTTTGATGGTATAAATACATTTATAGCTAAATATAATGATATAATTTAAAAGCTTTTTTTAAATTTTACAATCAAACTTGGTGATTTGGAATCCTAAGTAAAATGTATTTGCCTATTACATTGTTGCAAATATTTTTCTTTTGATTTCTACTGGAGCACGTTTTTGTGCATTTGGTTGATCAAGGGTTATTTATTTTTAAAAATTGGTGGTGCTGAGTTGTTATTATCTGCTATAAAATAAACTGATATTCAGTGTTTATTTATTTATAGATTTTCAACTATATTTATCAAACTATTTGTTTATAGTTTGATAATTTTCACAAATACGTAAGTCCATATACCCACCACCACAACCAAGAGATATAACTACTGATTGTCCCCCGAAAGTTATCTTGTTCCCTTTCGCAGCATCCCCCAACACCACTATCCTCAGGCAAGAAATGATCTGCTTTCTATTTCTCTAAATTTCATAAACCTTTTCTAAAAATCCACATAAACAGAATTGTAGGATCTGTGATTGCTTCAAAATCTTCTTGTTCAGTGGTATGGCTTAGAGATTCCACCACGTCAATATTTGTATCAGTAATTCATTTTTTAAAGAATTATATTTATTTTTAATTGACAAATTAAAATCATATATACTTATGGTGAGGAGTTTATAATATTTTATTGCAGAGCAGTACTCCATTACATGGATATATTACCACTTACATGCTAATGATCATTTAAGTTTTCAACTTGACTTTTGTGAATAAAGCTTCTGTGAACATTTGTGTACATTATTTTATATGCCCAAAAGTTCTCCCCCGCTTAGCATCTTTTTGATGAATAACTCAGAGGAAAATTTCTGAGTTGCATGGTAAGGGTATATTTAATTTATAAGAAACTACCAAAGAGTTTCTTAAAAGGGCTGGACTGGGTAGAGCTAGTTCCAGAGATCTGGGTGCAGATTGCAAGGGGATGCTGACTTGGAACATATGCTTGCCTCACTACTCAGAAAAAGGGTGCTCCTTCTCTGATATATGTTTTGCTATTCATTTTATTTAGCTTTGATATTTGAAGCCCCTAGATCTTGATTCAAAACGCATTAGCCTCTTTTTTTCCAACTCTGTCATAGAATTTTCGTCATTTTAATCCTGGTTAACTTTTTGCAGATGCAGAGAGCTTTTTAAAAAATGTTCTTTCATTTTATTAGTCTATCTGGAAGGGTTTCAAAAGATATTCATTTATACTGTTAGAAAAACTACCATTAGTTTTCAGAGAAAAAAACATTATTTCCTGCCATTTCTATTTTCTAAAAAAAAATTGTGTGTGATTTGTACCGTTTCTTCATCAAATGTTTTATAAAATTCACCAATGTAGCCATCTGTGCCTAGAGTTTGCTTTGTGGTAAAATGTTTAATTATGAATTCAATTTTTAAAGTGATTACAAGAGTATTCGAGTTTCCTGTTTCTTAAGTCAGCACTGCATTAAAATTGTTCCTTACACATCTTTATTATTCTTTCAATGTTTGAAGTATGTATGGTCCTGTCTTTAATTCCCAGCCTTGGTAATTTGGGGAAATGGCATTGTTTTCTTTTTTTAAAGCTTTTGTAGATTGTTTTGGCAAGAAGTCAAATTCCTTGAGGGTTTTTTTTTTTTTTTTTTTTTTTTGAATCTTTCAGTGCTTTATGGTCATTGTTTGTTAATTTGTGTTTAAAACAATTGAGTTAGATAGAAGTATGCCCCCACCCCCACTCCTCTACAGACTGTTCTAGATTAATTCCCATAACCTATGAATATGCTATAGTACATGGAAAGAGGAAGGTTGAGGGTTATATTTGTGGGTGCAATTATGGTTGATAATTAATTGACCTTCCAATAAGAAGAGTATCCTTATCAAGTAGGCCCAATTAAATCATAATAGTTTGTTACAGTAAAACAGGGAGGCAGAAAAGACGGTCGGTGTCAGAGTGATGATGTGAGGAAGATGTGAGATGTGAGACTCAACTGGTCATTGTTGGCTTTGAGGATGGAAGGGAATCATGAGCCTAGGAATGCAAACTGCCTCTTGATGCTTGAAAATGAAAAAAATGGATTCTCCCCTAGAGCCTCCAGAAAGAAATGCAATTTCACACCTTGATTTTAGGACAGTGAGACCCATTGTAGACTTTTGATCTCTAGAACTGTAAGACAGCATATTTGTGCTATTTTTAGCTACTAAATTTGTGAGACCCATTTTAGACTTTTGATCTCCAGAACTGTAAGACAGCATATTTGTGCTATTTTTAGCTACTAAATTTGTGGCAATTTTTTATGGCAGCAGAAGAAAACTAATGCAAAGTCTTCACTGTAGTTTTAGATGAGGACTACTGTTCAAGCATGACAATTCTTATGCCCCTATTGAAGACGCTGGGTGTTCAACACCGTTTCTCCACTCTTAGGGATTGTAAATCAAGCATCTCCCATCCTACATGTCTTCCAATAATTTTTCATATATAAGCTCCCAAATGGTTGTTCTTACACAGCCAGTTTTTCTTAATGGGTAGTTATCCAAAGAATCAAGTTGTCCCTGTGCAAATAGCAGGGAACCTTTATGCTGGGCAGCTCTCTGCCCTCTGGTACTCTACCTCAGTCTCTTGGAATTTCAATTGGTAGGCTGAAGGCTCCAATATTCCGCTTGAGTGACTCCTTCTTTTGCCACAATTCAGAAAGTGGCCCAAAAGACAGAGCTGAGGAAAATCATACCGTGTGTCTCATTTGTTTTCTTTCATTCAGAGATAACATTTCTCAGCTTCCACCGGCCAAAATTGTAAAAACACACTTGTTTTATATATACACCTTGCCCAATTTTTTTACTTCATTCTAGTTCTAGGCCATTTCTGGTACTAGTTTCTCTGCCACGGCCAGATGTGAAAGAAGAAACTTCATGTATGATGGATTGAAACTCATGTATATAAGTGTCTGTTTTCTTCACAATTCCATTCTGTTGTGTTTGTGTGCATTAATTTCAGATATTTGTTTGCTGACTGTTTAGTCCCTGTTTAACATCTCACTTATTCACATTCATATTTACATTCAAATTCATATTAATTCTGACTTTTAAAAGCTTTTTTTCATATGTGCCTTCATTCATTTTTTTCATTCACTTTTTCAGGCATATAAACATATAGTCTAAGTACTTTGCTAAACTTAACAAAGAGAAACTTCAAAGCTTAATGTAATTTTCACATTATGCCTGAAGTGACTAGCCAGTTTTCCAGGTAGGTTGTCATAACCTACACTCAGGCTAGACAGCAGCAGATTTTAAGCTTCCAGGATAAAAACTAGAGAATCGCCTGAAAACCTCCAGAAAAATATATACAAATTGCATTTTTCTCAGTCTTTCTTTGTTACCACCAGCTTGTAGAAGGATAAATAACAAACATATTTAGGAGAATAAAAGAATTATATATCCATGATTCCTGTTACAATCTCCTTTGCTTGTATACCAAAGAGAAATTAGGACAATTACTACTTACTTTTCTACTTCATGCCTTTATACTATAGCCAACATAAATCTTAAAAATTTGCCTTTAAGTGTCTTTTAAAATTAAATATACCATTGTGCACCAGTGAATTATTCTTTGTCACAAAATTTAAATAATTAAATTGATAGCCAGTAAATGTATCAATTTGTTTGGCTGAGTTCAAAATTTGAAGTAGCAGTCTATAGCAAATCTTTCAGCTTTATGTAGTGCTCCTTCAGTAAGGTATAAGAATATAAATGGTTTATTCTGAGAATCTAACACTAACATTATTATTAGCTCATTCAACGTGTGAATACAGGGGTTTGCTTTAATGCCTTCAAAATAATGTAAATATAATTTCTATCATACATAATTCATTAACAATGGTTTTTATGACTGATTTCATCATTATGTAGAAAAGCTGCAATAGAATATTGTGAATTCAGGACCTCCTGAGAAAATTGGTCATAAATTTATTATTTTAAAATATATGAGCCATGATTATATATATATTGTGTATATATATATACACACATACACATTGTTGGTCAGGCACGGTGGCTCATGCCTGTAATCTCAGCACTTTGGGAGACTAAGATGAGTAGATCACTTGGCCAGCGTGGTTAAAACCCCATCTGTATTAGTCTGTTTTCACTCTGGTGATAAAGACATACCTGAGATGGCAATTTAGAAAGGAAAGAGGTTTAATTGGACTTAGAGTTTCACATGGTTGGAGAAACTGCACAGTCATGGCAGAAGGCAAAGAGGAGCAAGTCACATCTTACATAAAAGGCAACAGGTAAAGAGAGAGATTATGCATGAATAGTCTGCCTTATAAAGCCATCAGATCTTGTGAGAATTACTCACTATCATGAGAACAGTGAAGGAAAGACCCTCCCCTGTAATTCAGTCACCTTCCTCCGGGGTCCTGCCACAACATGTGGGAATTCAAAATGAGATTTTGCTGGGGACACAGCCAGACCATATCACCGTATATACCAAAAATACACAAATAAGCCGGGTGTGGTGGCAGGTGCCTGTAATCCCAGCTACTCGGGAGGCTAAGGCAGGAGAACTGCTTAAATCCCAGAGGCAGAGGTTGCAGTGAGCCAAGATTGCACCACTGAACTCCAGCCTGGGTGACAAAAAAAAAAAAAAAAAAGATATATACACTTGCTTGGTGTATATATTTGAAGCATCCCAACACTGTGTATCACTCAATCTGGGCATAAGTCATTTTCTCATAAATATATTTTCTACATTAAAGTACTTCTGCAAAAAAACAAATCAGAAATATGGATAATTATGTTTATTAATGTTGAATGTATCCTATAATGAAATTGATGAGCTTTTTGTTGTGACTTCCCTACAAGAAAACAGCATGGTAATTTTCTGAAACATAGTACGATTCACAAATACTAGTCTCCTAGAAAGTTCCCCCATTGTATGTGGTAAAAAATTACTAATTAAGTTTATATTTCCTTCTGCATATGTGTCTGGATTTGTCATATTTAATATTTATAATAGCCCTACAATCCATGATAAAATATGCCATAGAAAATACATAGAGCAACGTCAAAATCTAAGATGACTGATATACACGGCAGAACTCTTGTTTTTTTTTTTTTTTTTGCCCTTTTTCTAATCCTAATTTATAATCCACACGTGTCAACAGAGGAACCTGATGGAACATGATTGGATCATGGGAGCAGTTTCCCCAATGCTGTTCTCATGACAGTGAGTGAGTTTTCACAAGATCTGATGATTCAAAAGTGTTTTGCAGTTTCCCCTCACCCTCCTGCTGCCATGTAAGACTGCCTTGCTTCCCTGTCACCTTCTGCCATGATTTTAAGTTTCCCAAGGCCTCCCCAGCCATGCAGAACTGTGGGTCCTAAATGTCTTTTGTTTACAAATTACCCAGTCTCTGGTAGTTCTTTACAGCAGTGTGAAAACAGGCTAATAGAGGCCATTTGTAAATTCTAGGCCTTTGTCCTGTTCCAGGCACAGAATATTATTCTATAAGAGTTCCAGGGAGTGATTCACTTGGTAAAGAATAATTGGGCATGATTATTGTTGAGAATCTTTCCCAAGTAACATAAAGGGAAGTGTGGGATGGGTTTTTATTTGTTGTTGTTTGTTTCTTTTCCTGTTTTTGGCAATTTCTTTTTATGTTTCTGAGGAAGCCAAATGGAAGTATTCCCTTTTATAACTGGAAATGCTTTTATATGGGTAGATGCAGTTGTCAGCATATGATACTTATTACTACTGATGTCTAGACACGGGGCAGGTGCATCACTTCACAAAGATTAGCTGTGTGGCACTGTGTAACTTCTGAGTTAACTGTGTAACTATGCAGCCTCTGCCTTCATTGTTTCGGAGTATTTTAATGACTTTTCTATGATTCACTGAAGGTTATTAATTATGTAAATGTTAGCATATTACATTAATAGAAATATATGAATCTCCTATTAATAATATACATTTCCAGCAATAATAGAATTATTTACTAGCTGTTATTTATTCATTACATAGAAGAGTAGGAAATCTTAAAATGTTGATATCTAATATTATTAATGTCATAGAAAATATTTAGTGAGAAGGCACAAATCAAAACCACAAAACATATATGCCTTATTCCCATAAGTATACAATTACAGTTTCTCTTTCTTCTCTCTGTTTCACTGTCTCTTTCTCTCCCATCTGATGTTTCCTCAACTGATATGTATTTGATATCATCTTAAAGCCAGAAGTTTATACAAATCTAAATTTCTCTCTAAAATAAAACTACATAAAAACTAAGTATGCTGAATAATAGTTCCATTGTCTTAAATTTCACTAAATTAAAATGTTCACTGTGTGTTTGAAATAAACACTTAAAACATACTCTATTTTAAAAAATCATTCATGCTTACTGTTAAACACCATAATGTATCATCATTTTTATATCACAGAAGCAGAGACAGAGCATTTTTGTTGGTGATGTGAAGAAATGTTCAATTCTGTGAGAAATAATGATGTCAAAAGTAATTATCTGGGTGGCTGTACATTATTAACAACAGGTTTAATATTTATTAAATATTAAAATTATCTTTCAAATATGTGATTATCTATAATTAAATAAGAAACACAATACAACTTTCTGTTAAAGTTATACTTCCTTATAAGAATATTAATGAAGAAAAACTGGCTTTCACTATTTAATGATCTATCTCTATAATTTAAAATTCACACACAATTAAAAAATATGTTTAAAAGTTTATTCAGAATACAATGAGTATTTTCCAAACCAAACAAAAGATTTGAAGTTATTTGTTACCATTTCTCGGTAAAATTCAAAATATGACCTTTTTTCTTACCCTTTAACTATATATATATATATATATATTCTTCCTATTAGAAGATATATAACTGTCTTGTGTTTGCATGCAATCAGTTAATTATAATAATAGCAAAGGCCACTTTGACTACTTATGTTAAAATGGGATTTAGTAGACTTTGTAAGTTCTTTGTCTATTATTATTTTCATTAATTTTCACTGTGCTCAGCAGTATTGATACTGATTTGCATTCCAAAAGATAGTTTCAAATGGTATCATGGATTTAACTTGAAACATAAAAGCTAAGAAATTCAAAGTATTCAAAGTTAAGCTCATATTCGATTTTGTTATAATCCCATTAAAACTGGGCTATTATTTTTAATTTGCATATTTTTCATTTATAATGCACCCTAATAGGTTGGGCCTTAATGCTCAAAGAGACAGAATAAATGCTTTAAGAATCAAGATTTTAGGGACTTTGTTGAACCCTGTCTCCATCTGTGACTCTCTTTACCCTAGCTTACTTTAAACTGTATTTACTTTGAAAAAACAATGCTTCTTTCATTCAGTAATATTGCATGTTTATCTACTAGGTGTGGCACTTAGTTTGTTCTTGGAAATTCATAGAAAAAAATTCATAATATCTTGCCAGAAAAATTCTTACAGTGTAACAAGGAAGGCAAAAAGTGACCTCAAGAGTTAAATTTCTAGTCATAAGTACTTTGAAAAAGATACTACTTGTAAGATGTCCAGAGAAATGACATCTAAGTTAGACTGGGGACACGTGAAGTGAATATATTTTGAAAGTTTCTTGGAGAAGAAAAATTGACTTAAAAAGAAATAGTGAAGGAAAAGAACTTCCAGTTAGAGAAACTCACCTTGCCTTCTGATAGATTCCTTTCCCCTCTGGTGTTCTCTCTGCAGAAGTAACCTCCAAAGGAAGGTGTTGAGTATTGTATGGTTTCTCTTATTCTGAGCAAAATAATTTTAACATTGTCCTCAGTTTGAGTAACTTTTAGACACTGACTCTAGGC
Source organism: Piliocolobus tephrosceles (assembly GCF_002776525.5). NCBI lineage: Eukaryota > Metazoa > Chordata > Mammalia > Primates > Cercopithecidae > Piliocolobus > Piliocolobus tephrosceles. The sequence goes on from NC_045437.1 coordinate 27,287,949, forward strand.
TTCTAGCCTCCCTTCCCTTAGAGCATTTACTTAAGAAAACTTTTAAATGCAAATTCTTTCCCTGCCCCTTTGAGATGTAAATCTTCTCCCTGCCTTTGGCCAGTTCTATTACCAGCTAATACCTTTCTCAAGAACCTGGGAGCCATCCTTTTGAAATTAATCATCCAGAAAGATAGTGCCTTATCTTCCAGTCTCTCTGTAGAAGACTAATTTCACCAATAAGCACCAATTAGCAAACACAGAAGTCCTAATCACATTGACTAACTTCTCTATTAGTACCTTCCAGTATTTTTCCACTAGATCACCCAAGGACTTGAAAATTTTCTTGACTCTTGTTTCAGCAGAGTTAGATTCAATCTCTTTTCTCTATTGAAATAGTTGTGAATAAAGTCTTCCTCGCCTGTTGAACTGTTGGGTGTAATTTTTCTTTAGGAGTTCCAAAGTATAATTTCCTCATGAACTAACTTTGGAGTAAACTGCATGGAGTCACTTATAATGAGAGAAATAACATATATTTATACAATGGATTTTGCAGCTTATTGTTATTTTTGCTTCCATAAAAAGTAATGAGCATCTTGGTAGCAGAAAAGCAAAGTAAAATGTAAAATATGCATTAAGATTCTCATCTAACTTTTCAGAAATGTTAACCTAAATGTGCAACATTGATAATAATCTTAATGATGTGCAAGACTGGTGTCTTACTTCTTTTTGTGTTGCTATAACTGAATTCTTGAGACTGGGTAATTCATTAAAAAACGATAAATGTTACTTCTTGTGGTTCTGGAGCCTGGAAAGTTCGAGATCAAGGTGACACATCTGATGAGGCCTTATTGCAATATCATCCCATGGTAAGAGGTATCACATTGTGAGGAAGAGCAAGAGTCCTAGTTCAGGTCTCTCGTCCCCTTTGTTTACAAAGCCACCAGTCCCAACATGGGGCCCCCACCCTGATGACCTTACATAATTCTAATTACCTCCCAAAGAATCCTCCACTTAATACTAATGAAGATGAAATTTCAACATAACAATAGCAGGAAACATCCAAACCACAGCAACTGGTATGTAACTTATGGAAATTGCTGCAAGTGCTATCAGTCTATTTTCTGTGCAATAAAACATCAGAATTTTCCATAGAGAGATAAAATTTATTTAATGTGGTAATGACAGTGTAGATTCATAACCTCTGATAAAGGAAAACTATCTGTTTAACAAAAATCTATAATCCTAGAAGATACGTTTGAAGAGGCTGATAGAACAGTAATAATTTCAATGATTAGGTTCTACTCTGCTATTTCCAATTATGTAATTTCTTTTTTACAATTAATTGGTATACTATTTATACCAACACTACTATACTGCTTTCAAAATGGATGCATAGATTTATAACAAAAGACAGCATACAGTTAAATCATTAAATTCAAGGTAAAATAGCAAGACTCAAATGTTTTGTATTTATGTTTGTGCATCTATATGTGCATATGTACAACGTAAGGAAATAATTTATAGACCACTATCAAGGGCAAAGTTCTACAAACATGACTTTAGCATTCACTTCACTTCTGGACTCTATTAAATCATTTTCTCGTAAGTGTCAACAAGATATAATTATTTAAATGTAACAATGTTTACTAATGTCCCAATGTCATTTTTCTGACATCTGTAAGCTTGTTCTTTTAAGAATTCTGCTAGGGCCGGGCGCGGTGGCTCAAGCCTGTAATTCCAGCATTTTGGGAGGCCGAGACGGGCGGATCACGAGGTCAGGAAATCGAGACCATCCTAGCTAACACGGTGAAACCCCGTCTCTACTAAAAAATACAAAACCTAGCCGGGCGAGGTGGCGGGCGCCTGTAGTCCCAGCTACTCCGGAGGCTGAGGCACGAGAATGGCATAAACCCGGGAGGCGGAGCTTGCAGTGAGCTGAGATCCGGCCACTGCACTCCAGCCTGGGCGACAGAGCAAGATTCCCTCTCAAAAAAAAAAAATAGTTACCTGTGCTAACTCAAAGCTTCTCAATTGTAGGGAAGTCATTTATAGCTGTCTAAGCATGGGACATATACATTAAATGTTTTAATACTGACAAAAATTTAAAATAGTAACGTGTATTAGGCAAAAAATAAAATAAAATAAAATTGGTGTTTAAGGAGTGACAAGATGTTAACCTAAATTGCTGTACATTTAGGTTAACATATTGTCACTCCTTAAATAAAAAATTTAATTAATTTCTTTTACTCTTGAAATAAAAATAAAACCATTCACATAGATAATGACTTTTAGCCCCATGTTATTCAAAATGGATACAATTGCAATCTCTTATTAAATATTTCAATGCTTGGTGTAAATAAAATCTATCTAGTGAAAATACAATGAAATAAAACAATTGAGGATGAATACAGAAAATTAGGGTTATCTTGTTGTTGTTGACAGGACATTTTTATACATGTTTTAACAATTCAGAAAATGGTGATGATTTAAGTAAAACTTAATTGATTAAGGCAAATTTCAATTAATTTTTCTCTTCTATATACCATACTGTGTTTTTTTTAAAGATACAGAATATATTTGTTTCTATGCATTCAAATTAACAGAGAACTTGGTATTAATAAGTAAACTCAAAACTGTGGCTGATATTCAGTTTCATGCAAAAATATGTAATACTTTTTATATTTTATAAAAAAATATTATTCATACAATTTGATACAGACACAATAATTGTTGACTTTTCCAACAAAATTGTAGTACTGCAGATGACTCCCGGTAGACAAAATATATAAGCTACAAAACTGAATAAGAGATGTGAAAAATAAGTATTTTTTTTTTCTAAAGAAAGCAGCAATATATGTTAGAACATTCAACCTTAATTTTAAATTCTTTAGAGGAAAAAACAGATAGCATTAGATCATATTTATCAATAAGATATACAGTTTAATATTACCTAGTATTCTGTACTATTAAAGCACTCTTTCAGTAAGCAGTTATTCATGACTCAATTGAAATGCATTTATTTTAAATAGATTCTCATATGAAATTCATATGAAAGTATTATAATTTTAAGTGCTTACTCAGCATACTTAGCCAGTTCTCACTTCATAATTAAAATTGTAATGTCATAATTTATGCTTGATTTATTTTTTGGCTTATCTCTTTTTTTTTTTTTTTCACCCTACAATTCAGGTTTTCTCAAACTTTGTTGTGCATAAAACTTTCTAGGGAGCTTGTTAAAAATAAAGTTTTCTAGTCTCTTTCCACAGGTTTTCTGATTTAGTAGGTTTGGGTCAGAGTCAAAGAATTTTCATTTTTAACAAGTATATCAGGTAATTATTATAGATACGATTCCTGGACCACAATTTTAGCAATACTCTTTATCGTAACTATTCATACTCATTCTTTTAAACCTCTAGCTGAATTTCAAACCTGTTCTTTCCTTTCGCTTTTGTCTGTCTGTTTCCTCTTTGTTTCTGTCTCTGCCGGTTTCTTTTTTTCTCTTCAATAAATTAAACTTGGAAGAATTGTGGCAAAAAATAAAATAACTTGTCGAAGTGATTGTATAAGGATTTTTTTGAAAATTTCTACTTCACTGTCTTAAGGCCATAATGATATCTCAATAAATGTTATTTTAATCATTGTAATTATGTTTTCAGCTCCCTTGGTTGCATTGTTTTAATTATAACCTAATATTTATTACTCACAACTCTTTCATTTTGTTGTTCTGAATTACGACTTTAAAAAAAGGGAACTTTTGTAATTGTATCTCCTATTTGTAAAATAGTATCTACTATAACATAAAATTACTGTATTTTATCAAATTGATGGTACCATTATTTTAGTGTATTACTAATATGGAAACAAATACTGCAATTAAAGTATAATTCAATGTGTTTTACTTATTGCATTTGAATTTTAGATACATGAAAATTAAAAACATGCATCTTAGAATTCTGGAAACGTGCTAATTTAGTAAATAATATTGTAATTGTTTCTTAAGAATTCTTTATTATTTAACTTGCAAACATGGGCATTAAGCATTTCAGCATCAATTTTGTGGTGGCTGAGATCATGTGTTATTCTTTTGGAATTATTCTCCTAAAGCTTCAAAGTTACACTTATATTCATTGCATCTCCTGTTGACTTATTCTATAATCAATCTCCTGTCAATTATAGCTTATTCAAGCAACTTTTCTATAATAATCAAGATCATTTTATTTCAAATACTTCAGACTACAGATAATAGGGAAGTTGAAAGAGACTGGGTTATGCATCCATTTAGTTCCTTTTTTTGACTGGTAACTAGGTGTTTAACTTAGTATCTGTGAAGCTTAGTTGTTTTTAACAGTAATACATACAAAAGCCTTTGCATAATATAGTTTGAATCACTTTTAAGTATCTTCTCGATACCAACTATTTTTGACTAATATATATGCACTTGAGATACATAATTTTAAAATGATATCCTTCAATACGAATTGAATTGGAATCAGCAGCTAAGCATTTTCCACCTATACATACTCACTTCAATTTCTCTCCCAAATATACTGATGGCAGTAGATCAAAACAGAGGGATGGAGATGTTTGCTTTCAGACACTTCTTTAGCTCCCTGATGATGTGCAGCCCTAAGGCCAGAATAGCATTTCCATTCACGCATTCCTTTTTCTTTACACTGAATGCATCTTTATAAGGTGCATGCTTATATTTGTTTGGGTTCAGCACTGTGACAGCCAGTGGGAATACAGCAAAGACAAGTAGAGAGATGGACTTTAATGCCATGGGACCTTCACATTAACTGTGCTCTGGACATGTTGGCAGAAAGTTGGACTCTGAAGTTAATGCTGTGCTGGAGTTCTCCTGTAGCAGCTCATGAGAACAAGTTGTTAAATGTTGAGGAATTGTTAACCTTTTAGGAATTTCGCAGCTCTATTGATGTCACATTACTTGAAATCAATGATGGTGGAAATATTTACATAATGGAAATCAACAAAGGTGAACATAAAAATTTTGTTTTGTTCCACAAGAGTTGGTCTTTAATATTTGTTATCATGCCCCTCTTTGTAACATAAGATAAGGACACTCCATGTATTTAGAAGTTGGAAGAGGTATCCATGAAAATCTCCTGAATGAAGTGTTGTTTAAATTGAGTAGTGACAGGAAGACAAAATAGATTTTCATGGAGAGAGAAGGGTTAAATAGCATAAACACAAAAACACATAGAAAGGGTATGAGACACTGAGTGTAATGAAATAAGTTCAAATTTGGCTTAAATTTTAAAAAGAAACAGTAGAATGACAGAAATTTAAGATGTGGAAATGAGGTGAACAATTATGTAAAAACTTCCCAATCATATAAACATCTTGACTTTTATTTCAAAGGCAATGGAATAATGTAGGTTAATTTAATGATGCCTGAATTAAAAAATAAATTTAACTGTTTTTTGCAGAATAAATTGAAGAAAATTAAAGTTCTAAGTAACTGGATGCATTTTTATTTCCTTAGTTAGGGAGAGAGATGATTTTGGGTTCATACTACAGTGTCAATAGAGATGAAGAGAATTTGATATAAAGCAGAGCTGTTTCATGAAACATTGACATGATTTTTAAATAGCGGTATGTGAAGCAACAAAAGCAAATGGAGAAATTATTACTTATCGATTTCATACTTAATCAAATCACTCATTTAGTAAGTGTTATTGAGACATGAGGCACACAGAGGCAAAAGTGGGAACTAAGAAAGATTTAGAAATACCCATTTCATATGTTTAAAGTCCCTGTACAAGTAACATTCTCACAGAGACATTGAGAAGGTAGTTAGATGAGAATCTGTAGGCCAGAAGGAATTTGAAGTGTGAAGATATCCATTTGAGAGTGATGAAAAGAGCATACAGTCATGTAGTAGAATAACATAAAAGATACTTTAGAAAGCTTGTCTCATATATCTATTTTTATGTAGCAAGCTACCTTAAAACTAAGTAGTTTAAAAAATTAACAACAGTTTTGTTTACTTTCATTTGGATCAACAATTTAGATTGGGTTCATGGGGTGGTTCTTTGGTTGCTTTCAACTTAGATCACTCAACACGTTGTCTTGGGCTAAGTGCTGTAAAATAGCCTTTCTCAAATGATTGACACTTAGTGCTAGCTGTTTTCCAGGTCACACATTTCTATCAGGCTAGTTTGGGATTCGTCACATGGAGACTTCATTCCAAAACCAGCAAAAAAGCAGAGTAATCCTCTATGGCCAAGCCTTTCAAGGTTTTGCTTACATCATATTTGCCAATATCTCAATCACTGAGGAAAGCAATAAACCCCATATTAGTCAATGTGAAAAGGAAGAATATATGGGTATGGATAGAAGGACACAGGACGCACTGGGGGTTACTTCCGTAACAATCTACAAGAAACTTCAAAGGTTAAGTGGAAGATAAACTAGTAAAGAAGATGGAAAGGGGACAGCTAGAATATTGATAAGAGGAAAAACAGCAAAAAGAAGCAATGCAAATGACAAAGAAAGTGAGAATGACAGAGAATTTTTAATATAAGAGAAGGTTACATTTTTGGTTGCATGGTGTATCTTTATTATTTCTTTCATTCATCGTTTTTATGTCAGGTAGGATTACATTCCATTGTACCTAATAAAAACAAAGCTCTTTTTGTGACTTAAACACAAGTATATGCTATAACAATATTCTATGAGGTTCAGATACAGGTTGTTCAGCCCTAGTACTGTGGCTCAACAGGAACTAGACTCTTTCTTGCATCCACCATTTATATTGTCATCTTCCTCTTCATACATGTTGTCTCATTCTTGCAAGATGGCTTCTACTAACTATTTCAGGAAGGTAGATGAAAGAAAGGTAAAGAAAAGTAATGGGTTTATTTTAATAAGGTTATGGGAAGGGCTGCTTCTAGCTCTTTCTATTGCCTAGCATCCTGTAATGTGGTCACATCCAATTTCATGAAATGAGGAATACTAGAGTATATTTAACTGGTCACAGGGCCGCCATAGAATCAGAGTTCTGCTAACAAGGTTATTCTATATGAAAACTGCAGAATCTGCTGCAAGCTTCTATTTAATTTGACATACACATTAATGCTGTGTTGTTTCTAAGACCCTAGTACTTATGCCATTCACGTGTCTCACCCTTCTTTATTTACACAACACTTACTGATTTTTTTTTTTTTTTTTTTTGAGACAGAGTCTGGCTCTGTCGCCCAGGCTGGAGTACAGTGGCCGGATCTCAGCTCACTGCAAGCTCCGCCTCCCGGGTTTACGCCATTCTCCTGCCTCAGCCTCCCGAGTAGCTGGGACTACAGGCGCCCGCCACCTCACCCGGCTAGTTTTTTGTATTTTTTTAGTAGAGACGGGGTTTCACTGTGTTAGCCAGGATGGTCTCGATCTCCAGACCTCGTGATCCGCCCGTCTCAGCCTCCCAAAGTGCTGGGATTACAGGCTTGAGCCACCGCGCCCAGCCAACACTTACTGATTTTATACACTTTCAGGAATAGATTATCTGAAAAAGTAGGGGATTTGTTATTTAGTGATAATAAGAAGCTAACATTTATTGAGCATTTAATTTGTACCCAGCAATGCTGTGTTTACATATTTTACATCAATTAAATCCTACAACAATCTTCTGAAATAAGCACTAATATTGTTATTAAATTTAAAGATAAGGAATTCAAAAGAAAGGCGTTAAGTAATTTACTCAAAATCATGTAATTAATAGGCTTTTAAAATTTCTTACATAAAAATACATGTTCTTACTGGTATAGTGTATAACACTGCCCACTAGTGTAATAGAAAGTATATATAAAAGAGTGTATTCAGTTTAGTATTCATATTTTAACCTAATATGAGCTGTTTAGATAAATACATTTTCCAGTAAAGAAATAGTTTTTAATGTGAAAAATTTCAGTCTCACTGTATCGTTTTTAAAACCTTACTTCCTTCTTTGATTTTGTTTAATTATACTCATCACATCAAAATATTCTATATGTTAATACTTTTAGATTCTACTCATGCTTCAATATTAATAAATTTGTATGTTGCATGCGATTACAAGAGTTTGCTTTCAAAGCATCTTAATCATTTTAATTATTATGCCAAATAAACAATGCTATGAAATTCTAATAATCTAATGGGGGATAAGAATAACATTATATAAGAAGCCTTCAATATTTTGTCATGTTTTGAATGTAAAGAATTTAAAAACTTTAGATATATTCAAATCTCAAATAATTCCTTTTATATAAAATAATGAGGCTTTAAATTATTAAGCAATAGAAGCCTCTTGAGTCCACGACTACTATTTGTTAACAGCCAAAGGCTTATTTAAATATATTTATCTTACACCTACAAAAGAAAAAAAGTAATAATATGTTTTTATTGTGCCTTTTCTTCTAAAATATTTTATAAGAAACATCCTGAGAAAGTCTCTCATGGTAGAAAGCATGCATATAATGAGAGAGTCAACTCAGACAAGTATCCTACATTTCTTCAAACTGTAAAATAGCTGGTATCCAGAGGACTTGTGCTGAATCAACTTTATTTAAATAGAATATTGCTGCATGTTCACAAGAGAAGGCCATACCTTTTCCTCTGCATAATAATATAAGCCTTTATGTTTTTCAGAAAGAAAATTCTCAGAACATTAAAGAGAGCAGAAACTCTCATTATTCAAGAAGTTAGGTAGAAGAAATGTGATGACTCTGAATTCAATAAAAGGCAAGTTTTATTCCAAACAGTGGATTCATTTTTATTAGGCACTCTATGTTTTTATGGTAATTGCCAGTACAGTTTATGCAGGGAAGTCTGAACTATGGACTAATATAAGTTTCACAATTTTCTGTACAAAGAAAGTAAGGTAAGCCTATCTCATTTGTAAGACTGATAATACGATTTTGTAATCTAATTTTGTCATAATATCCAGTATATAGACTTAAAAGTTGAATGTTTTATGGAATTTCAAAGTTAAATAGATTTGCTATATTAACCACATTTGTGTGCATTCTTAACACCTTTAAAAATTACCACCATCGCATTTTATGACCTCTTTAAAAGTTTTATTTAATGCTATTTCTAACTTTCAGGTTAAATGTTTTAAGCATTTGTATATCTGCTGCTACCTCCAGTAAACCTCTTTAAAAATTCTGTTTCATTCGAGTCAATTACATTTCCTTGAGTCAGTTTTTATTGTACACCTAAATGTGCCAGGCACTGTTTCTGACAAAAAAGATAAAATGATAGTTGAAATAGTCCCCACCATTGATGTGCTCATCGTTTAATCCATCTTTTATAATTAAGTATCATTCATTAAAAAACTACTCTTATTCAATAACTGTATTTGTTTCTAGTTATAACACAAGGTTACTCAAAACAGAATTTTCAAATTTCCAATAATGTCTGTCTTTTTTAAAAGATATGTGGCTGGTGGTGTTGCCACATAAGAAGAGAGGCAGATGTGATGAGTGATGAGGGTTTGTGATGAAGCAAATGACTAGATCATGTCTTACGTTTCATAGTGTAGATTCTATGTTTTAAGTTCAGGAGAAGTTTTTAATAGTTTAAAGAAAGAAAATAACATGATTCAAATTATGTTTATAAAATTATTTAAAAAGAAGGAATAAAAAACTTGGAGCATAAAACAGAAACTCCATATGGAGAAGCTAGAGGAGAAGCAATATCCAAAGACAGTATTTTAAAAATAATAAAAAGTATCATTCTGCAGACTAAAGAATGGGAGTTTGAGTCAAGACAAGTATAGATAAATGTACATCAGCAGATCAATTAGAATATAGGAAATCCTTTTAAAAACAACCAAAAATTCACATTATTAGATGGAAAACATACTTCTCAAGGACAAAACTATACACCAGGAAGCAAAAAAATAATATATTTAAAGTGTTGAGAAAATATGCTACCAATCTGTAATCTTATGCCACAATTAACTATTATTTGATTTATACACAATAAAGTATTTTCAGTTAAAAAAGCACATGAAACTAAAATAAATGAACTACAAGAACTATAAAAATTGGCATTTCAAAAAGAACAACGTTGAATCTATGTAGGAAGAATAAAATGTAAGACAATTTTGAAGAAAACAAATTGCACAATATAGACATATTTTAAAAATTTTTGTTAATTCTGGAGGCGGAGTATGTTGTTATTAATTTAAGAAACTCAAACATCATACAAGACAGGAGGGAGAAGCAACAGATTTAGACCTTTTTCCATTTGCTCCAAGAATACTGACCAGCAGTGCTTGCAGCTGCCGTATTTACTCCCAAACAACTTTTCTACAGAATATCTTGATTTTATTATTTTCACATCACTCTAGTATATCAACTTTCGAAGTAAAAGACATCATTCTATTTATAGCATTCTGTTTTTTTAGTGGTATTTCCATTTACAAAATATAGTAATTTTCAATCGCTAAAAATGTCAAGTTTTAGAAAACATAGCATTCCTACATGTGATATTAACATAGTTTTCATACAGGTATTAGCTGAAGATTTATTTGATGAATTCAGTTTTCCCAGAACAGATGATTCTGATGATTCAGATGATTCTGATGCTAGTTCTGTTTAGAAATAACTCCAAGAATAGTTTTTATATTTTACTTTCATATTAGAAATCAGTCGGATTTGCTTCAGCCTCAAAGAGCATGTTTATATAAAATTAAATGAGTGCAGGCAGAGAGCTGCACTTTTTTTTTTCCTAAACAAAAAAAGGGTAAAAGATTTTTTCAGCATTTTTCAGCTAGAGGGTGAAGATACAGTCAAATTTCACCTTTTAAGAAAAATGTGTGTATGCTTTAAAAAAGAAAAAAAGACGAATACTAAAAGAAAATTGGTAGAATACAGAAATTCTAAAACTTTGGGTTATGGGGAGAAACCAAAGAAAAAGAGAGCAGAAAATATGATCAATCCAATGGGAGGCAGAAAAAGAGAAAAGATAGAAAAATGAGAGATAACAGCACAAAATACAGTAAAAATGATTACAAGTATATTACTGATAACAATAAATGAAAAACAATTTACCATGACACTTAATGAAAATTACTAACAGGAAGAATATAAATATAAGTTAACTAATATACAGAATAATAAAGATACATCCAAATAGAAATCATACAAAAAGTTAAAAGATATATGAGGGTGGAATAAAATAATAAATTGATAGATTTCAGATAGATAAATTCATGTAGCTCAGGTAAGTATAAGACAAATGATGCTGGATTGCTCATATTAATATTAGATAAAATTATCTTACGTGAAACATCATTGTTAAAGATTAAAATAGATATAAAAATGGAGTAAAGTATAAAATTTCCAGTAAGTCATAGCAATTGTAATGTAGCATGCAGCTAATCATAAAGCCTCCAGGATACATGAAGAAAAAAAGAAAAAAAAAAAAGAGAAGTCCAAATCAACATAATTTCAAAGACAACTGACAAATACCCAATCAGAATGAGAAATTCTAACACATTTTTCATAGTATTAGATTAGGCAGAAAAATGTGATAAAAATCTAAACAATTGGAACAATATAATTATTAACTTTGACTGAAGATACACATAAAAAATACTGTAGCCAATGCACAGAAATAGAGATAATTTTGACTTACATGAGAAATATTTATGATATTTTAACATAGACTAAGATATAAAGAAAATCTCAACAATCTCCATGTATTAGTCCATTTTCACACTGATGACAAAGACATACAAGAGGCTGGGCAATTTACAAAAGAAAAAGGTATAATGCACTTACAGTTCCACATGGCTGGGGAAGCCCCACAATCATGGCAGAAGGTGAAAGCCAAATTTCACCTTGCAGCAGAGAAGAGAAGAGAGAACTTGTGCACGGAAATTTCTGTTTTTAAAACCATCAGATCTCATGCGACTTATTCACTATAATGAGAACAGCATGGGAAAGACCTGCTCCCATGATTCAATTACCTCCCACTGAGTCCCTCCCATACATGTGGGAATTCAAGATGAGATTTGGATGGGGACACAGCCAAACCATATCACTCTGCAAAATAGCAAATATTAGAACTTGTTCTTTAATCAAAATCCAACTAAATTGACATCATCGGCAAGCACACAACCCACAACAACAGCAGCAAAATCTTTAAAATAATGTTTTTTTTTCACCAAGATGACAGACTAGAAGCTTTTAGCATGCCTTAGCCACTTGGAAACAGCAAAATATCGTATAAAGATCTATTCCAAGAGCTTTAATTCAAGAAGGAAGATGGTATTTCACTAGAAAAATGAAGAACGACCCAGACTCCAGAAATGACAAGGTGGACAGCACTCCTTGTGATGGTGATTGGCTGATAAAAGTGAACGAAGACCCAGTAAAGAAGAGGGAAAGTGAGTCACCCTTTGTGACTCACCTTTCTACTAGGGATCTGTGTAATTCAGAGCAAAAAATAGCACCCTGTTTTCTCCAAGCCCTGGAGTTAACATGGAGAGAGACTGAAAGATGGAGAGAGGAAAAGGCACCAGGAAAAGTAGGTTTCAGACATTTTCTCAGTTACAGAACAAAAAGAAGTGCACCATTTTTTTATCCAGGCTCATACAAAGTCAGTCACTGTTTGGCAACCGGCAGTGGCACCCACAAGAATTTTAGTCCTGGGCCAGAGATTGTAATTACTGCTCTGGAGTGGGGTAAGGGCCCACATAGCTAGAATTGAGTGGGAGTGTGGAAAGTGCCCCAGAAATGGGCACTGGAATTGGGCTCTCTGGCATCACAAAAGTGGATTAGGAGGACCGTTGCTGAAGCTGAGATTTCTCTTAGCAAGTGAGATGTGCAGCCAGAAACGACTTTGCAACCTAGAACCAGTCTGCATATGTCATTGCTGGGTGTCTCAGATTACTTCCTTGGTCATTTGGGGGACAGTGCCCTACCAGCTTCAAGGGGCAAAATGGAGGTGAACCCCACTCACCTGGAGATCTAACCCTCGATGCAGACTGCCCCTAATGGGGTGAGGAGCACAGCCTACCGAAGTCCCCCTGAGTTAAAGGATATAGAAGTACGTTGGTAGCTTCGGAAGGCAACATCACCAATGTTGGGAATAGACTTGGAGAGGAGATCATCTCTAGCCTCCCACAGCAGCTCTTACCATTAGGATCCAGGTAGTGGGCTGAAAGAGACACTTCTCAGGTTTATCCTGTGGTTCCACCACACTGAGAGTGAACTTATAATCGGGGAAGATGCTTTTGGTGCTTCTTCATTGCCTCCGCCTCCAATGAGGGTAAGTACAGGCGAAGAGTAAGAGCCTACCACCTGGCGCTAATGCTGAAGCACCACCTACTGTACTACTCTCTGAATTATACCACAAAACAAAAATATGTCACTGCGACAATTGTCAGCTAGTTGTTTTGTAGTCTCCATTATGTAGTTGCTTTATAGGCTTTGGGCTGTGTGTTTACATGTGCTTTTGTGATAGCAAGAATTGTTTTTCTCATTTCCAAGTTAGAATTCTCTTAAGCATCTATTGTAAGGTCAGTCTGGTGGTGATGAATTTCAGACACTACCACAGTGTCTGAAAAAGTCACTACATGAATCCTCCTGCAACCAAGGAACTGTATAAAGCCTTCACTCTCTGAAAGCACCCCGAAACAAAGTCAATCATACACAATATACAGTCATACACAATATACACCATAGTTGTACTCTCAAAGGATAAAAAAAAATCAAGAAGCCCCATTCAAACAAAAGCAAATAAAAAGAACTTTACTTCCTGAAATGAGAGGGAACCAGCACAACAACTACATCATGACAAAAAGCTAGAGTGTTCCATCACCTCCAAAGGCTCATACTACCTCCTGAGCAGTGAATCCTAACCAGAATAAAATGGGATATGATAAATACAGAATTTAGAATAAAAATAGCAAAGTCTCAAAGAGATCTAAGAAAAAGTTGAAATTCAACAGAAAGAAGTCAGAAAAATAATTCAGTATTTGAAAGATCACATACATATATTAAGAAAAAAACAAACAGAACCTCTGGAATTGAAAATTTTCTACAGGAAATATACAGTTGTAAGCATTAACAACAGACAAGACCAAACAGAAGAAAAATTTTCAGAGTTTGAACACTGATCCTTTAAATCAATCCAGTCAGAGACAAATAAAAAATATATATTTTTAAAAATAAACAAAGCCTTTGAAAATATGAGATTATGTAAAGTAATCAAATCTATAACTTACTGGTATTTCTGAGAGAGAAGAAGAGAAAGTAAGCAACTTGGAAAACATATTTGAGGATATAATTCAATATAGACTCCTCAATCTTGTTATAGGGGCCTACATGCACATCCAAATAATCCAGAGAATTCCTAAAACATACTACACAAGATGTCAACCCCCAAGGCACATAGTCATCAGACTATACAAGGTTAATGCAAAATAAAAAACTTTAAAAGCAGCTAAATGAAAGGGCCTTATTACCAGTAAAGGAATATCCATTAAACTAACAGCAGAAACCTAACAAACCAAAATAGATTGAAGGCTCATTTTTAGCACTCTTAAACAAAATGCTAGCCAAATATTTCATATCCCACCAAACTAAGGATAAATGAAGTATTTCCCAGACTAGCAATATCTAAGGGAATTCATCATCACCAGATTGACCTCACAATAGATGCTTAAGAGAATTCTAACTTGGAAATGAACAAACAATTCTTGCTATGACAAATGCACATGCAAACACACAGCACACAAAGCCTATAAAGCAACTACATAATGGAGACTACAAAACAATTTGCTGACAACACTACCACAAGAACAAAACATCAAATATCAATGTTAACTTTGAACATAAATGAGCTAAATTTTCCAATTCAAAGACAAAAATGGCAAATTGCATTTTAAAAAAAAGATCTTCCCTTTTGCAGTCTTCAAGAGACTCATGTCACATGTAATAATTAACATAGGCTTGGAGTACAGTGATGAAGAAAAACCTATTATGCAAATGGAAAACAAAAAAGATTAGATGTTTTTATCCTTGCATCAGATAAAACAGACTTTTAAACCAATAACAGTTAAAAAAAAAAAAAAGGACAGAGAAGAGCATCACATAATGATAAAGAGTTCAATTCAACAAAACTTGACTACCCTAAATATACACATATCAAATATTGAAGAATCCAGATTCATAAGATAAGTAATTCTAGATCTAAGAAAATACTTGGATGCCCACATAATAATAGTGGGAGACCTCAACATCCAACTGACATCATTAGACAGATCATCATAGGAGAAAACTACAGATAAATTCTAGACTTAAATTAGACACTTGACCAATTGGATCTAACAGGCATCTACAGAGTACTCCACCCAACAGCCACAGGATATACATTCTTTTCATCAGTACATGGAACATATTCTAAGACTGACCAAATGTGCAGTGATGCAAGTCCCAATAAATTAAAAAAAAAAAAATCATATCAAGCATCTTCTCAAATCACAGTGAAATAAAAATAGAAATTAATATTGTGGTTTGAGGAACTCTCAAAACCACAAAAACACTTGAAAACTAAGCAACTTTCTTCTGAATGACTTTTGAGTAAACCGTGAACTTAAGTCAGAACTAAAAAAAAAATCCTTTGAGATAAATTAAAATAGAGACACAAAATA
Organism: Piliocolobus tephrosceles; assembly: GCF_002776525.5. Classification (NCBI taxonomy): domain Eukaryota; kingdom Metazoa; phylum Chordata; class Mammalia; order Primates; family Cercopithecidae; genus Piliocolobus; species Piliocolobus tephrosceles. Next base: position 27,303,589 of record NC_045437.1, read on the forward strand.
CTGAAATATCTGGGATGGAGCAAAAGCAGTGTTAAGAGAAAAATTTATAGCACTAAATAACTACATCAGGAAGACAGAAAGATCTAAAATTAACAACATAATCTCATACCTAAAGAAACTAGAAAAACAAGAACAAATTAAACTCAAAGCTAGCAGAAGAAAATAAATAAAATAAAATCAGGTAAAATCAGACAGAAACAAATAAATCTGAGAACAACAACAACAAAAATCAATGAAAGAAAAGTTGGTTCATTGAATGCATAAAGAAAATTGATAGACCACTCAGAGACTAACAAAGAAGAAAAAGAGAAGATACAAGTAAGCACAATCAGAAATAACAATGGTGACATTACAAACAATCCCACAGAAACTGGCAAGATTCTCAGAGACTACTACGAACATCTCTACGTGCACAAACTAGAAAATTCAGAGAAAATGGATGAAATTCTAGTAAAACATATTCTCTTAAGATTGAATCAGGAAGAAATAGATATCCTGAACAGACGAATATTGAGTAGTAAAATTGAATCAGTAATTAAAAAAAAAAATCTAACAACCAAAAAAAAAAAAAAAAAAAAAAAATCTCAGCACCAGAGGAACTCGCAGCCAAACTCCACAAAACATGCAAAGAAGAGTTGGGACCAATTCTTCAGAAACTATTCTAAAAACTCAAGGTGGAGAGATTCCTCCCTAACTCCTTCTACAAAACCAGTATAATCCTGATTCAAAATCTGTCAAATATACAACAAGAAATAAAACTATAGGCCAATATTCCTAATGAAAACAGACACAAAAGTCCTAAACTTGCAAATTGAATCCAGAAACACATTAAAGAAAGTTAATTCACTAGGATCAAGTGGGCTTTATTCCTGAGATGCAAAAATGGTTCAATATATGCAAATAAATACTTTTTTAAAGTTTACAACCACATGGACAGAATTATTTTTATGGCAACATAAAAAAAAACTTAAAAACAAAAATTATATGATTATCTGAATAAATGCAGAAAAAGCATTCAATAAAATCTAACATCTTTTTAAGATAAAAATCCTCAACAAACTAGGTATTGAAGAAACATACCTGAAAATATTAAGAGCCATGTATTACAAACTCACAGCCAATCTCATACTGAAATGGCAAAAGTGGAAATGCTTCCAACTGGAATAAGACAAGAATGTTCATTCTCAAATCTTCTATTCAAATGGTAATGGAAGTCCTTGCCAGAGGAATCATACAAGAGAAAGAAATAAAAGACATTCAAACAGAAAAAAAGAGGAAGTCAAATTATATGTCTTCAGCGAAGATATGATTCTACACCTAGAAGATCTTAAAGATTCCAACTCCTAGACCTAATAAACAACTTCAGTAAAGTCTCAGTACATAAAATCAATTTATAAAATCAGTAGAATTTCTACACACTGATAACATCCAAGTTGAGATCCAAGTTATAAATATAATTTTATTTAAAATAGCCACAAAAAAACTCATATCTAAGAAAACATCTAACCAATGAGGTGAAAGATCTCTACAAAGGCTATAAAACACTGCTGAAAAAAAAAAATAGACCAAAAAAAATTAGGAAAGCATTCCATGGACATTGATTGGAATATTTATGATTCTTTCAATGTTAAATGTCCATATTGTCTAAAGCAATCTACAAATTGAATGTTGTTCTTATCAAATTACCAATGTCATTTTTCACTGAATTAGGAAAAACAATTTCTAAAGTTCATATGTTTATTACCCCACTCTTGATATCAACTTACTGTATTAGTCCATTTTCATGCTGCCAATAAAGTCATACTCAAGACTGGGAAACATCTAAAGGAAAAGAGGTTTAATGGATTTATAGTTCTATGTTCCTGGGGAGGTCTCACAATCATAACAGAAGGCAAAGGAGAAGCAAAGGTATGTCTTACATGGTGGCAGAAAAGAGAGAATTTGTGCAGAGAAACTCTCCCTTATAAAACCATCAGAACTCATGAACCTTATTTACTATCACAAGAACAGCATGGTAAAAATCTGCCCCCATGATTCAATTACCTCCCACCAGGTCCCTTCCATGACATGTGAGAATTGTGGAATTGTGGGAGCTACAATTCAAAATGAGGTTTGGGTGGGAACATAGCTAGACCATATTATTATGGAAACAGAAAGGAGCCCAAATAGCCAAACCAATTCTAAACAAAAACAACAAAGCCAGAGGCCTCACATTACTCAACTTCAAACTATTCAACAAGACTAGAGTGCCTAACACAACATGATATTGCTACAGAGAGACACACAGACCAATGGAACAGAATAGAAAATCATGGTATAAACCCACATACCACCACATGATCTTTGAAAAAGTTGACAAAAATAAATAAAATGGGGAAAAGATACCCGATTCCACAAATTGTGCTGGGAAAACTGCCTAACTATATGCAGAAAAATGAAACTGGACCCCAAACTCTCATTATATAAATAGAGTAATTCAAGATGAATTAAAGACTTAAATGTAATACCTCAAATTATTTTTTAAAAAAATCCTAAAAGATATTTTAGGAAATGCTCTTCTAGACATTGACTTAGTGAAGGAATTTATGACTAAGCCCCAAAAGCAAATCTAACAAAACAAAAAATGAACAATTGGAACTTAATTAAATGTAAAAGCTTCTGCATAGCAAAAGAAACAATCGAGAGAGTATACAGACAACCTACAGAATGGGAGAAAATATTTGCAAACTGAATCAGACAAAGGACTAATATTCAGAATCTATAAGGAACTTAATAAACAAGAAAAGAAACAGCTCCATTAATAAGTGGGCAAAGTATATAAACAGATATTTCTGAAAAGAAGTAATACAAATGGCTAACAAACATATGAAAATGCTCCACATCACTAATCATGAGAGGTACAAATCTAAACCACAATGAAATATCATTTCCAACCAGTTAAAGAGTGACTATTTTTAAGTAAAAAAAATAACAGATATCGGTGAGGTTGCAGAGAAAGGGGAAACCCAAATTTGGTGGGAATGCAAATTAGTTTAGCTGCTGTGGAAAGCAGTTTGGATATTTTTCAAAGAACTTAAAAAAGAATTACCTTTCAGTCCAGTGATCACATTGCTGGGTATATAACCAATGGAAAATTAATCATTCTACCAAAAAGCCACCCTCATTCACATGTTCATTGCATCACTATTCACAATAGCAAAGACATGGAATCAAGCCAGGTAGATATAAATGGTGGATTGGATAAGGAAAATGTGATACATACATACCATAGAATACTATGCAGTCATAAAAATGAATGAAAATATGTCCTTCACAGCAGCAAGGATGCTGCTGGATGTCATTATCCTAGATGAATTAACACAGAAACAGAAAACCAAATACCACATGTTCTCACTTGTAAGTAAGAACTAAACATTGAGTATGTGCAGACGTAAACATAGGAACAATAGACACTAAGGACTCCATGGCGGGGAAGGGGGAGAACAAGAAAAATTTTCTGCTGGGGGGTAAGTTCACTATTTGGGAGATGGGATCAATAGAAGGAAAAACCTCAGCATCATGCAATATACCCTTGTAGCAAACCTGTACATGTATTCCCTGAACCTAACATTTAAATAAATAACCTTGTATTCAAAGAAGAAACCATAATAAAAATATAAACATATTTATAACTGAACACTAATAAAATATTTTATATTTAAGGTTTTTGTATGCAATTAAATTGGTTTTATTAATTAGAGTTCTCCAGGGAAACAGAACCAACAGTATATTCTACTTGTTTAAGGCCTGTTGGCCTACAGATTCCAGGACTACTACTAAGTCCTGGAATCTGAAGCACTGAGAACCAGAAGTTGCAATTTCCAAGAGCAGGAGATAATGGATGTCATGTCTGAGCTCAAAAATAAAGAGGAAGAGAGAATTTACTCTCCTTCTGTCTTCTTTGTTATATTTTGGCCCTCATTGGATTGAATGATACCTCCCTACATCGGTGAGGGCAGATTTTTGCTCAGTTTATTAAATCAAATTCTAATCTTCTCCAGAAACACCCTCACAGGCACATCCAGAAATAGTGCTTTACCAGCTATCTGAGCATCTATCAACTTAGTCAAGTTGACACATAAAATTAATCATCACATTGACAATTAGAAGAAAATGGAAGCTCCAAAAGGCATATATATATATATATATATATATATATATATATATATATATATATGCATTTATCAAACTCAACTAATGTGCAATTAATATTTGTACACTTCATTGTATTCAATTTTACACAAAAAGGTAACATTTATTTCATCCTGGTTAACAAATGCACTCTGAAATACCTAGAAAGAGTGTACCAATATCTGTAATTTAATTTGAGATTCTTCAAAAAATAAGATGAATAAACAGATGTGTTAAACAAGAGTGGTAATGTTAATGTTTGAGTATATAGGGACTCACAGTAAAATTATTTCATCTTTGTACTATGTTTGACTTTTTTAAATAAAATATTTTTAAAGATATATACAGTTTAATAAACCATAATTGAGAGTTATGTACTGCATTACAACCATGCAGTAGTAAAGATTGGTAGTGTTGCACATAGGGCTATTAATTTTGGAGTAAAACAGTGGTCACTCTCCTTCTATGGACATGGTGACGACACTTTGTATCTTACAGTTATTACTCAGACGGGACCAAACATCACTGCCTTATTGTCATGCTATCTCTTAATATCGCTCTTAGCAAACATTTAATTATCTAGCATTGCCATAGATAATGTATGAGATTGGGAATATATATATCTGAATTATACTCTTCAGCTTGGGCACATCTTGCTACACTATATGTCTATTTTTCAGGCCATATATTAAATGCCTGTTTTATTAAATACCTATCCTGTTTCAGGCCATATACTAAACGCCTAAATTGCTACATTACTATTCTGGCAAATCGCTGACCCAATTCTCTAGGAAAACAGATGTGAATAAATCTCTGTCTCACAAGGTAAGGAGAAAATGTTGGTAAGGTAAAGAAATGCAAAAAATAGTCAATATTTCTGAAGAGGTAATTTATGCTAGATGGTAGAAATGAAGATGGTCAGAAATACTTTGAAGGTAATGCCATCAGAATTTCCAAATGGAAAGGTTTATGGTGAGTGAAATAGACAGAAAAACAGAGAGAGAGAGAGAGATAAAGTTAATATATGCTATTCACAGGGTATATTTTAAATTTGGGGGGAAATACAGCAATACTTAAGATTCTTTAGACATTTTGTGAACTACCAGATGAAAGGAGTTCACTGTTTTAAAATTAGATTGCACTATACTTCTCTCAATTATATTATACTCTGTGGAAGTTGGTCTTTTTGAAGTTTTTGTGTAAATGGAAAGTATAGTGCAAAAATCAATGTGGAAAAAAAATGAAAGTGGTGGTTGTCTAACCAGAACAATTTCTTAGAGACCTTTGAATGGACTTAGGCTTCCAAACAATAAAAGGGGGAGACTTTAACACCTCACTGACAATATCAGACATATCATTGAGACAGAAAATTGGCAAAGATATTCAGGACCTGAATTTAGCACCGGATTACATGGGCCTGAGAGAGATTTACAGAACTCACCACCCAGGGCCTGACAGAGATTTACAGAACTCACCACCCCAAAACAACAGAATATATATTGGTCTCTTTGCCACATGGCACTTACTCTAAAATTAATCACATGACAGAAGTAAAACACTTCTTAGTCAATGCAAAAGAACTGAAATAACAATCTCTCAGACCACAGAGCAATCGAACTTGAAATCGAGACTACGAAATTCACTCAAAACCTTACAGTTACATGGAAATTGAATAACCTGCTCCTCAATGAGGAAAACAATGAAATTGCAGCAACAATTAAAAAGTTGTTTGGAATTAATGAGAACAATGGTATAATATACCAGAATCTCTGGGACACATCTAAGGCAGTATTACGAGGGAAATTTATAGCACTAAATGGCCATATCAAAAAGCTAGAAAGATGTTAAGATAACAACCTAACATCAGAACTAAAAGAACTAGAGAACCAGGAGCAAACAAACCCTACAGTTAGCAGAAGACAAGAAATAACCAAGATTAAAGCTGAACTAACCAAGATTAGTTATGAAAAACCCTTCACAAATTCAATGAATCCAGGAGTTATTTTTGTTTTGGTTTTGTTTTGTTTTTTTTCTGAAAAAGTACCAAAATACGTACACTGCTATCTAGACTAATAAAGAAGAAAAAAGAGAGAAGTATCAAATGAACACAATCAGAAATGAAAACGAGGATATCACCACTGATGCCACAGAAAAACAAAGAACCATCAGAGAATACTATAAACATCTCTATGTAAATAAACTAGAAAATCTAGAAGAAATGGATTATTCAATGCCTATCTGGCAAATCACTGACTCAATTCTCTAACAATACAAACGTGAACAAGTCTCTGTCACACAACGTAAGGAGAAAATCTTGGTAAGGTAAAGAGATGTATATAATAGTCAATATTTCTGAACAGGTCACCTGTATTAGATGGTACAAATGAAGATGGTCAGAAATATTTTGAAGGTAAATTAAAAATATTTAAGTTCCTGGACACATACATCCTCCTAAGACTGAACTAGGAAGACATTGAATCCCTGAATAGACCAATAATGAGTTCTGAAATTGAGGCAGTATTAAATAGCCTACCAACTGAAAAAGCCCAGGACCAGATGGATTCACATCTGGTTTCTACCAGAGGTACAAAGAAGAGCTTGCACCATTTCTACTGAAACTATTTCAAAAATTGAAAAGGAGGGACTCCACCCTAACTCATTCTATGAGGTCGGCATCATCCTGATACCAAAATCTGGAAGAGATACAGCAAAAAAAGACCACCATTTTTGATGAACATCAATGCGAATATCAGGTCAGTAGCCTTGATCAACATTGCAAAAATCCTCAATAAGAATACTGGCAACTTGACTCCAGCACAAAAAAAGCTCATCCACCACAATCAAGTTGGCTTTATCCCCAGGATGCAAGGTTGGTTCAACATATGCAAATCAATAAATGTGATTCACCACATAAACAGAACCAAAGACAAAAACCAAATTATTATCTCAATAAATGCAGAAAAGGCTTCCAATAAAATTCAACATCCCTTCATGTTAGAAACTCTCAATAAAGAAGGTACTGAAGAAACATACTGCAAAATAATAAAAGCCATATATGACAAACCCACAGCCCACATAATATTAAATGGGCAAAAGCTGAAAGCATCCCCCTTGAAAACTGGCACAAAACAAGGATGTTCTCTCTCACCACTTCTATCCAACCCTAAAGGCAATACCATTCAGGACATAGGCATGGACAAAGATTTCATGATGAAGACACCAAAATAAATTGCAACAAAAGCAAAAATTGACACATGGGATTAATTAAACTAAAAAGCTTCTGCACGGCTAAAGAAACTATCAACAGTTAAGTAAACAGTCTACAGAATGGGAGAAAATATTTGCAAACTATGGATCTGACAAAGTCTAATATCTAGCAAATCTGAGAAACTTATACAAATTTATAAGAAAAAAAACAACCCCACAAAAATGGGCAAAGGACATGAACAGATATTTTTCAAAATAAGACGTCCATGCAGCCAATAATCATATTATAAAAAGTTCAACATCACTGATCATTAGAGAAATTCAAATAAAAACCACGATGAGACACCATCTAACACCAGTCAGAATGGCTACTATTAAAAAGTCAAAAAATAACAAATGCTGTCAAGGTTGTGGAGAAAAAGGAATGCTTATACACTGTTGGTGGGAGTGTCAGTTAGCTCAACCATTGCGCAAAACAGTGTGGAAATTCCTCAAAGACCTAAGAGAGAAATACTATTTGACCCCGCAATCCCATTACGGGTATATACCCAAAGGAATATAAATTGTTCTATTATAAAGACACATGCATGCATATGTTCGTTGCAGCACTATTTATAATAGCAAAGACATGGGATCAACTTAAATGCCCATCAATGATAGACTGGATAAAGAAAATGTGGTACATATACACCATGGAATATCATGCATAAAAAAATAATGAGATCATGTCCTTTGAAAGGACATGAATGGACCTGGAGGCTATTTATACTCAGCAAACTAACACAGGAACGGGAAACCAAATATCACACGTTATCACCTGTAAGTGAAAACTAAGTTATGAGAACATATGGACACATAGAGGGAACACCACACACCGGGGCTTTTCGGATGCAGGAGGTTGGAAGGAGGGAGAGGATCAGAAAAAAGTAACTAATGGGTACTAGGCTGATACCTGAGTGATGAAATAATCTGTGCAACAAATCTGCATGACACAGGTTTACCTATGTAACATACCTGCACACGTTCTCCTGAACTTAAAAATAAAAGTAAAAAAAAAAAAAAAAAAAAGAAAAAAAGAAATTGAAAAGTCAAGCCACTGACTAGTAGAAAATATTTCTAAAGCACATATCTGATAAAGGATGTGTATCTTGAATATATTCTAAAAATTTCAATACTCAACACTAAGAAAACTCCAATAACAATTTGACACAATATATGAACTTACACGTCAAAAAACTCTATGGATTGCAGGAAGGCATAGAAAATGATAGTTAACATCAATAGTAAATTGATGGATTTGGATATTTATATGGATTAATATATATATTTATATATACACTATATATACATATATACATATATCCATCTTTGGATATTTATATGGATTAATAGTAAACTGATGTTGACTATCATCTTCTATGCTTTTCTGCAGTGACACCACATTGTAGTTTTAATTATAACTCACTTAATTGTAATTAAAACAGTGTAAGAATGACTCAAGTCAAAAAAATTGAAAATATCAAATACTGGTGAGAATGTGAAATAACTAGTACTTTAACATATTCCTGATGAGAACCTGAAATGTTATGCCTACTTTGAAAAATCGTTTGTCAGTTTCTTTTTTTTTTTTTTTTTTTTTTTGAGACTCCTGCGGTGGCACAATCTCAGTGCACTGCAAGCTCCGCCCGCAAGCTCCGCCTCCCGGGTTCACGTCATTCTCCTGCCTTAGCCTCCCGAATAGGTGGGACTACAGGCGCCTGCCACCACGCCGGGCTAATTTTCTTTTCTTTTTTTTTTTTTTTTTTGGCGACAGGGTTTCACCATGTTAGCCAGGATGGTCTCGATCTCCTGACTTTGAGCCCGCCCACCTCGGCCTCTCAAAGTGCTGTGACTACAGGTATGAGCAACCCCGCTCCTGGCCGTCAGTTTCTTATAAATTAAACATGTGTTTGTCTTCCTACCTTTGACCCTTACTCCCAGTTGTTACCCAAAAGACATGAAAATATATACCAACAGAAAACCCTGTACCTGAATCTATAGTAGCTTTTTCCACGATAACCATAAACTGGAAAAACTCAAATGTCCTTCAACTAACAAACATAAAAATAAATTTTGATACATCTATCTATGTAATGGAATATTACGTAGCAGTCAAAGATACCAAATTACTAATAATATGTAAATACATACACCACTCTCAGAATCAGTGAAAAAAACCTGGCAGAAAAAGCTACTATTTGATGGTTACATTCAAATGACATTCTGGAAAAGACAAAGCGACAAGAAAAAAAAAAGTAAGACTGGGCACAGTGGCTCACACCTGTAATCCTAGCACTTTGGAAGGCCAAGATGGGTGGATCACCTGAGGTCGGGAGTTCGAGACCAGTCTGGCCAACATGGTGAAATCCCATCTCTATTAGAAACACAAAAAATGAGCTGGGCTTGGTGGCATGAACCTGTAGTCCCAACTACTCAGGATAGTTGACAAAGTTTGGTTTGGAAGGAGAGGATTGACTAAGAAAAAAAGATTGTAAGACAACTTGTGATGATGTGGTTATTACATAACTATACATTTGTCAAAATTATTGAGTTTCACATTTTTAGAAGTTAAATTTTACTATATGTAAAATACATTTCAATAATCCTACTTTTATGCAATTTGATTTTCTTTTAAAAGACATGTTTGACAGGCACATATATAGTCATTTCTTCACAACTTTCCGAATAGTGCCTCCAATATACTCAATTATAATTTATATTTAATAATCTTTCATATCCTCTTCCAACGAATATAAAAAATTTAAGAGACAAATTGGATGTCTTGGCTTCTCAATTATACTACAAATACGAATATACAACTAAAATATATGCATATTTATACTATGCAAAAATGCAATGGAAAATCAATTTAATTTTAATCTAATAATTTATAAATAATCTGCACATCATGTCCTGCCAAACACAGAGGGATACAGTAATAATTAGTAAAAGGTTTTCCCCTCTATTCTCTTCTGGAGCAACGTAAGTTGCATAGATGAAAATTGTTGCCAGCCTCCCAGCCACTAAGTTTTAATTATGTTATCAGCATAATATAGTTAATCAGCTGTCAAATTTAAAATATCACTTTCTCTGCTTTCATTATTTCCTAATCGTCCCCACCTTCTTCTTGTAATTAGTGTTTAGTTGTACATAATTTTTTGTTTAATTTTCAACATGATTTTAGGGCACATCTGGCACATAATGTAACCTCAAAATTTATAGCTATAATAATAATTATTTTTATTATTACTTTATCTTCACAAAATATATTTTAATTTTATGTAATTAAAAGGACATTTACTTTTCCTTTGTAGAAATTTATGTTTCAATCTGTTTAGTTTCATTTGCAACATGTAGTCATAGCATATTTCTAGTCATAGTTTAAAATATGTGCCAATATTTTATGTTTTGAGGAGATTTTAGACATGAGATACACAATATCAATGTTCAAAAATAAATATATTTAAGGCCCATACTATGGCAGGCATTATGTTAGATAACTGGAATTTAATAATTTATAAAAACAGATATGTTCCTTGAATATAGAAATACTCTTTGTATAGCAAATAGTTTAAAATTACTGATTTTTCTTTAAAAACATATGTAATATTTTTAGTCATACAAAATGAATAACAGAAGCTTACTTCAATAGGGACAAATTAGACCTCTCTGGTAAAAGATCAAGGGCTTAGGTGAAAGTAATATTGATAAAACATACATTTAGATTTAACACCCAACTGTTAACATCTGAAATTTTATTAAATTAAAATATAAAACACATGCATAATTAGTCCAAATGCAAAAGTTACCAAAATTGTTCCTCCAGCAAACATTTTTAATTTGAAGATATTTACATGAGACAACAGTTTCATGTATTTTCAGAGAGCATATTGGACTTTTAAAGAACAGATAATTCTAATATTATTTTTAAAAGTCTTATCTGTAAAATAATAATAATAGTAGTAATAACAACAATACCATCAATATAATTGAAAATGTCTTAGTACATTTATAAAGTCAACATTATCAAAAAAGCATGCTATTGGCAAAAGAATAGGCAAAAATTTCTGTGAAATGAAATAGAGAGTCCAAAAATGTATCAGAGTACATATAAGACTTCAGTAGATGAATACATGATTTCACAAGCCAAATAAATACCCACATGAAAATAAACACTAGACAATTTTCTCCTATGACAACTCATTACAAAATAAAATTTCAGTGAATTAAAAGTTTTTTTTAATTATAATTCCTTTATTTGTTCATACTTTGTGAGATATTTTTAACCAGGCAGGCAACAGAAGCTATAAAAGAAGAAAAATGAGCTATCCACAAAAATTGAAATTTAACATATTTTAAAAGCCCAGGTAGTGGAAAACAAGATATTAGAAAAAATATTTGCAGTCTAAAGTAAATACAAACTCTTATAGTTTATCTGTAAAAACCCTGTGGATAGGCTTGGCCCTGTGGCTCACGCCTGTAATCCCAGCAGTTTGGGAGGTGGAGGCGGACAGATCACGAGGTAAGGAGATCGAGACCATCCTGGCCAACATGGGGAAACCCCGTCTATACTAAAAATGCAAAAAAGTAGCCTGGCGTGGTGGCGGGCACCTGTAGTCCTAGCTACTCGGGAGGCTGAGGCAGGAGAAAGGCATGAACCCAGGAGAAGGAGCTTGCAGTGAGTTGAGATCACTCCACTGCACTCCAGCCTGGGCGACAGAGATTCCGTCTGGAAAAAAAAAAAAAAAAAAAACCTGAATATATATTTATATATATGTACATATTTAAAGTTGCTTGTATGTGTATTTATGTATTTAAAACTATATTTACAGTTACAGTAATTAATAGTAGTCAATTAAACTTGTCCACTAAAGTAATTACATGTCATCTATTTCAAGAGTTGGTAATATCTTTACAAAGGCCAAATAATAAAGATTTTAATCGTTGTAGATCATATGATCTCTCTCTCTCTCATATATTCAACTCTGCCACAAAAGCAGCCATAGGCAACAGTAAATAGACACATTTGGCCATATTCCAATAAAACTTTGTTGACAAAAATATATGGTCAGCTAGATTTGCTGATTTGACAATCCCTGCATTATTAGAATTATGATTTTTTTTTTTTTTTTTTTTTTTTTTTTGAGACAGAATCTTGCTCTGTAGCCCAGGCTAGAGTGCAGTGGTGCAATCTCGGCTCATTGCAACCTCGGCCTTCCAAGTTCAAGTGATTCTCCTGTCTCAGCCTCTCTAGTAGCTGGGATTACAGGTGTGTGTCACCACGCTGGGCTAATTTTTGTATTTTTCCTAGAGATGGGGTTTCACCATATTGGCCAGGCTGTTCTCGAACTCCTGACCCCAGGTGATCCTCCCACCTCAGCCTTCCAAAGTGTTGAGATTATATATGTGAGCCTGGCCAGAATTATGATTTTAAAATAGACAAACTTGGGAAGAGAAATAAAAAAGAAAAAATTGCATTCTCAAAGTGATGTCTTGTTGAAGCCTCATCAAAAATTTCTGCTCTTTCTTTTGTGATGTGCAAAGAATCAGAAGTGCTGTAAATTGTCTCTATTTGGGGCTGGGGTGGATGACAGAAAAAAAGGAAGGTAATTTTGGGGGATTCTTTATCCCGATTTGTTAGGGAGGAAGGCAGGTGGGATTTTTCTTCTCGTTCTTATCTCTTTCCTTCTTCCCGTCCCAGAAAGAAACTAAGAATAATAACCAAATAATTAAAATAACTCACCCCCTTTCCAATAGATCTCCTTTCTCCCTAGAACCTTGCCCTCTTCCCATACTCACACTCCCAAACTCAGAGTTTTGCAAGCAAAGTTGAATTAAAGAATGCAATTTAGGGATATAGGTCTGAATGAACACTTCAAACTTCTGGCTTCTGAATTTCTGATTCTTAGCTGCTCAGTCAGGGACCCTACCTGACCTGAGTCACTCAGTTTCAGACACCAAAGAGCAGGTCAGCCCTAAATGTACATCTTCTGCAATGTTAATAATAGAGAAGCAGAAAGTATAAGAGTATAGTGTTCATCAACTTAAGATATTTACTTCTCTTTACTCCTAATTAAGTTTTTTTGAAGAAGTTCTTGATGTATAAAGTTAATATTTATGTTAATGATTTCAGTATCTTGTTTAATAACTCTACCCTATGCTCAAGTCTTGAAAATATTTTACTATGTAGGCTTTTGCATGTGTACTTATAATTCATAAGAATGTATTTCTATATACATTATGGGGCTGGAATAATTTGAAACAAAATTCATCACTGACCCAAAAATGGAAATTTTAAAAGTTCTTACTTCTCTAAGATACTTTAAGATGATAGGATGCATCTTAAAGAGTTGCCAGTGTTGGCACTTTTAATATCTTTTATATGTATATGTATTTTATATATTGTTGTATATTATTATATTACATATGAGAGACAGACTATACATATATATAAATCAAATGTAAATATGTATACTATATATATATTTTTGAGACATTTATATCTATTTAATACATCTGTATAATATATACATGTATGTATATGTGTATTTTATACATTTCCAATTATAAATTGAAATAAATAGGCAGGGCACAGTGGTTCATGCCTGTAGTCCCAGCACTTTGGGAGGCCAAGGTGGGCAGATCACCTGAGGTCAGGAGTTCGAAACCAGCCTGGACAACATGGTGAAACCCCATCTCTACTAAAAATACAAAAATTAGCCAGGCATGCTGGTGGTGGCTGCGTGTAATGCCAGCTACTCAGGAGGCTGAGGCAGGAGAATCACTTGAATCCAGGAAATGGAGGTTGCAGTGAGCTGAGATAGTGACACTGTACTCCAGCCTGAGAGACAGAAAGATTCTGGCTCACAACAAAGTAACAAATAAAATGAATATTTAAAAAAAATCTGATAAGGTTATTTGTGTTAATGACTACAGAAACATCAATGGATAATACGCATATCTTTTCAAGCATGCTGAACTAAATCAGCACATATGGAAGAGATAACCTATCTCTGTGCTCATGTGAATAACATCATGAATATCAGTGTGAAGTTGACTATAGCAACAACATGGGAAAACTACCAAAATAAATTTTACTAAACATGGAAGTGATATTCACAGAAGCAAAATATTTCAGAATGCATCTCCTGCTGTCCAGCTCAGAAAAATGCTTAGTCTAGAAACACTAAAGAATTTTTTTTTTTTATTTCCCATATCCTGATTTTATGCTCACCCAATATAACACTAAAGTGATTTTAGGGTTTTTTTTTTGTTTGTTTTTTGGGCTTTGTTTGTTTGTTTGTTTGATACAGAGTCTTGCTCTGTCGCCCAGGCTGGAGTGCAGTGGTGGATATCAGCTCACTGCAACCTCCGTCTTCCCAGTTCAAGCGATTCCCTGCGTCAGCCTCTGACGTAGCTGGGACTACAGGTGCCCACCACGACAACTGGCTAATTTTTTGTATTTTTAGTGGAGATTGGGTTTCACCATGTTAGCCAGGATGGTCTCGATTTCCTGACCTCGTGATCCACTGACCTCAGCCTCCCAAAGTGCTGGGATTACAGGTGCGAGCCACTGCGCCCAGTCAATTTTAGGTATTTTAAGCCTAAAATATAACATTACACAATAAAACCACCTCATTGATATTGGGCTCATAAAATTAATGGGTGATTGATGGAAGAGAGTTAGAAAAGTGGTAGAATTCCATGTGGTTCTGCCCTCTAAGTGGCAGGAAGCAGACAATGGGCACTTGGTAGGAACAGTAAGCTTTTTGTGCCAATACTGCTGGTCCCATGGGTTTCATGCTTCTCCCTTTTCACTTACAGCTTGGAAATCAGGGCTGGAGGGGCTATTTAGTCCATCTTAGGTTTAGTGTCTGCCATAAAATGTAGCAGAGGAAAAATACAGCCTCTTATTTTCTTTCGTGGAAGATGGTAGTGAGAATCTGGCATCAGAGATTGTCACTCTGCTAAGTACAAAAATAGGACATTTCTTGAAAAGAATATCTAGATAATTATTTTTAAAAATAGAGAAGGAAAATAGGCAACAATTGTGAATGCTGGATAACAAATTAAAAGTAAAAACTATGATACCCAAGGAAATGCTTAATAAGTAACCTGACTTCTCAAATATTCTGTTCCATGAGAAACAACAGATAGGCTCTTAATAAAGTCATTTCTATTCCAGAAACTGGAAATAAAAGTCTACACTTTTCATGAATAAGCAGACATATAGTTTATCCAACATTTATGTCTGAAGTTAGTCAGTATAGCCTAATAGTTAACGTATCTGTGGATTATTAGACTACCTAGTTTCTCTAACCGGAAGTCTGACCACTCGATAGTTAGTTATCAAATAATTTGTTGTTCTAGTTTGTTCAGATTGCTATAACAAAATTCCAAAGACTGAGTAACTTTTACACAATTATTTAATGGGTACGATGTACATTATTCAGGTGATGATTGCACTGAAATCCCAGACTTCACCACTACACAATATATCCTTATAACAAGGCTGCACTTATACCCCTTAAATTTATACAATTGTTTTTAAAAGAGAGAAATAAAGATATACATTAAACAAACAAACAAAAAGGCAGTAGTGGAGCCAAGATGAAGACGCTGGCCAACTCTGTGTCTGGTGAAGGCCCACTCTCTGGTTCATACACTGCACCTTCTCTCTGAACTGTCACATGGTGGAAATGGGAACAAGTTCCCTCAGGCCTCTTTTATCAGGACACTAATCCCATTCATGAGTGCTCTAATCTTATTGTCTATTCACATCCCGAAGTCCCCACCTCCTAATGTGATGGTGATAAACATGGGGTTTAGGTTTTGACATATGAATTTTGAGGAATCGTAGTACTTCTTCGAGCATGAAATCGTGAGACCCATGATATAGAAAGGTCTGACAAGGCATATTTAGCTATAGGTCTGTTTATACTTAGAACTGCCCAATAAATTTGTCTGATAAGTGAATTTTCATTGAGTTGATTATTTTTCTTTGTGTTTTCTGTCTGGGATGTATTCTTTAAGAAAAATTTCTCTACAACCCTGAATGTATCAAGCCAGAAAAAAAAAAAAAAAAAAAAAAATTCAGTGTGATACATTTAAAAGAAAAAATAAAAACACTGAAAAAAAAATAAAAACACTGAAGAAGTAGCTAAACCTAAATTGATTGAAGTTGTAATTTTTCCTCAGCTAATAGTTTTATCTAAGCATTAAACTTCTTGTTACATAAGAAATCTGTTTGCAGGATTGGTTGCAAATATATCACCGTTGGGGACAGTAAGCTCACCTTCCTGACCCAATCCTGATGGGCTGTACTCTCCAAGTTGCTCCTGACTAATATGGATTTTCTGGACTTGTATTGCTGTGTGCTGGCCGTCCACATTGAGGTTAGTTTTCAGGCCACTGGCATTTTGCCTTTCAAATTTATTGCATATAGACAGACCATGTCTCTTTTCTCTCCTGGGATATTTAACTCAAGCAGCCTTGAGCTTGTAACCTGACCCTAGTAGTCACATTATCAAAGCAGATGGCACAATGCTTTGTCTACTTTGAGATAGTATTCACCATAAAAATTAGAGTACTCTTATGAATGCCACCTATAATGGCAGAATCTAAGTTTTCAGAAGGCTTATTTTGTTTTTACATAGGACAAAAACTACATTCTCTTAGAAATATCCAGGGTAAGGGATTCCATATTTGTTATATGCCTATTATGCTTTTTCTTGTTGTTGTTACTAGTTAAGAATATAAATCCTCTTCCTTTCACTCATGTTTATTTCTCTCTGTATTAAATCTATCTCACCCCAAACCCTAGTCCTCTGGACCTATTCAAATTCAATGAACTTCATTACCCCTTGAACAACCACTCACTCCCATAACCATTTCTTAGAATTTATTTTTTCCTGAACTATTTTGTTCCTAAAGTCCCAAACTCATAAAATACTCCCTCCCCAAACATAACCATTTACAAATCTTGTGCTCAGTTGTTCACATGACACTTGCTGTATTATTCTCTTCAGGCTGCCATAACAAAATATCACACACTGTATGGCTGAAACGACAGAAATCAATTCCCTTGCTGTTCTGGAGGCCACAAGTTCCAGATTGATGTCCAACAGCATTGGTTTCTGAAGAGGGCTTTCTACTTTCTTCCTGGTCTGCAAATGGCTGCCATCTCTCTGTGTGTTCACTTGATCTCTTCTTTGTGTTGGCTCAGAGAGAGAGAGAGTGAGCTTTCCAGTGTTTCCCTTTATAAGAATACTAATCCTATCGAATCAGGCCCCACCCTTATGACCATATTGAACTTTATTCACCTCCTTACAGTTTCTAGTTATCTCCACTTATCCCCGTGAAGGATACTTTCCAAGACTCACAGTGAATGCTTGAAACCACAGATACTATCAAATATGATTGCCGTCAATCAGAACATGTTTTTCATGCTTTCCACCCATAAATATAAAGCTTTTTCCATGCTAACTAAGCATTATTCCTGCACTGTGGCTGTAACTTTTGCAATTCGAAGTGTGACAACCAAATAGCACAAATTCCTTCCTCCTTTTTCACAATTTCACAGGTAGAAGATTCATTTTTACCATACAAATTTCAGCATAGGATTTTTTTTCTTGTTAAGTGAAGGACGTTCACTTAAAGGAAGCACTTTATGGCGGCTCTTTGGCATATCCCAGTTGCTTGCATCACTGCTCTTGAGCTTTGGGACTGAATAACATGCTGAGTAATGTTAGGGTGACTTGAACGCAAGCACTACAATACTGTTACAGATAGTTAGGCATGAGTGGGGCAGAAGAGGGCTCTTCCCCACCCACCGGGAATGTCAGGTGATGGTTCAACAGTTATCACATGGCCTCTCTAAAAATAATAATTTGACAGCAGGTCCCAGGGGGAAGCAAAAAGAGCTTCCAATGAAATCTCAGATATTGGGAAAGTGAGCCCGGGTACGTGTACTAAGAGACAAAATAGTGAAATATGATTTTCCTGGGGCACTCCACCAGAAAACGGAAAGAAGCCTCAGATGGGCATGAATACAACTTCCTAAACACACTGCGTGTACGCACTTGCCAAGGGTAAGGAGAGTGCTGCACTGAGCACGCAGGCAGCCCATCCTAAGGAAAGAATCTTGGGAAAGGGACCAGCATATAGAGTCCCAGGATCAAGGGTCAACCCTGCATTTGACCTTCAGGTGTCCGCTTGGGTCTTTTCCAAGTGAACTTTCCTTTCTTTCCTTCTCTAAAGTTTTTAATAAACTTCCATTCTTGCTCTGAAATTTGTCTCTGTCTCTTTTTTGGGGCTTATGCTCTTCAGTTAAATTCTTTCTTCTAAGGAGGAAATAATTGAGGTTGCTGCAGACCTGTACAGATTCACCACCAGTAAATGGAGTACCTTCCACCAGTAACAATACCACAGAACTTGATCCGGAATCCAGAGGGATTCTGTGTGTCATGGGCAGATAGTGTAGACAGAGTGGACCTGCTTGGCAAAGGAAGGATTCATATACCAGGCAAGAAAAAGTGGGATAGCTTGAGATTTTATCACAGTCCTTAGAATGAGACACAATTTAAAACTTATGAACTGAAATTTCTGGAAATTTCCATTTAATATTTTTATACCATTCTTGACCATAGGTAATTAAAACCATGAAATGCAAAACCATGAATAAGTCATTTGGGGGAGTTACTGTATTTCCAAATACATTCACACTGAGGGTTAAGTCTTCTGCATAAGAATTTGGGGGAAGAGCAAAAACAGTCAGTTCATAAAACCTGTTCTGTGCAATAATATCCCATTAAATGTCTGTATTTTTTTTTCTTCTTCTACTGCTTTGTCTATCCTCCCTGATTCTGTGTAGTATGCATATTATAAATATGATCAAGCCAGTTGATAACATCAAAAGGAAGGATGAAATTTTGTACCATAGAATGTAATCTGGAATGAATGAAGGCAAGAGAGAGAAAGTAAAGGCATTAAAGAACTAGAGGTGTGCTGCACCCATCAACTCGTCAGCACCCATCAATTCATCATTTATATCAGGTATAACTCCCCAATGCAATCCAACATGGCACATATATACATATGTAACAAACCTGCACGTTATGCACATGTACCCTAGAACTTAAAGTATAAAAAAAAAAAAAAAAAAAGTAAAAAAAAAAAAAAGAACTAGAGGTGACCGTGGAGCACAATAATAATTATCATTATAGAAATTATCATTATAGAGAATCAATAGGTATTTGTGGACAATTTTTGATTGTTCAAGTTAAGAATACACAAGCAGAGTAGCTTTGACTCACAATCAACAGAACGTTTGCATAAAGTATAGTGAATGTGAAGGGTTATCTCAGGGTCCTGGAAACAATAAAAGGCATGTTTTGTGTTGTCATTTGTCTGCTTGTTTTTTCTTAAATAAAAACATTAAAATTATCCAAGATGATAAGATTTATGTTTGGGAAAAGTTATTGAGAACTATGCATAAAAGTTTCATTGATTAAAAGAAATTTAAGGGTTACCTAGTGTCTTAAGTATTCTGAAATATTAGAAGTACAGGGAATGCATATTTTCATATACAGTCTGATTTTAGACTATAATTGATTTAGGTCTATGTATTTTGAAATGACTGAAATAATATTTTAAATTCCTATGTATTATTTAAGTCTTGGGTTAAACTTTGCCACTTTCTCTTATTACTCCTCTGTACTGCTCTTAAGGTTTGGTAGGCCAGTCCTTTCTGGTTTCTTCAAATGTCTCTAACGTTGAACATGTTCTACTCCTGTACTTACTTTTGTGTTGGTATGTCTTTCTTATCCACCAAGCTCTTAAGGTACTAAACATAAAGTAAGCAGAGCTTGGTAAAGCTCCTAAGGTACTAAACATAGTTGGTTTCTTGAATGAATGGATGAATGAATGATGATCTCCTGTTTTAACATTTTATATTTGGTGTTTGTTTACTTGTTCGCTTTATTTATGACAAACTCATGTTCTCAATACTGGTAGAGAAAAAATTATTTTAAAAATTAGCACAAAACTTACTCATTTTGAATTTTAACAACAACAAAAAAGATTTTGTCATTATTATGAGAGTTCATGTTACCAAAAGTTAATCATTGCCAGTTCCACTCCAAATGGATAGATAGTGATATAACCGAGAAGTAGGATATTTCTAGTATTGCACAGTAAAATAAATAAATAAATAAATAAAGATATAAGGAAATAATTCTTGCTCAGAAAATATTCATTGAATGTTACTGATATGTAAATTACTATTAATAGGTGCTATGTTTACAGCAGTGAATGAAAGAGAAAAAAATAAAATCTCTGCTCTCATGAAGTTCAGACCCTAGTGAATATATTCATATTAATCAGTGGCTCTTCTACTCATGTTAAGTTTTTGTGTTTACCTATGAATTGATATAAATACAATTATATTGCATGTATTTTTCAAAAGCCTATATTGTGCTTTACAAAGTAATATTTACTTTTACCTATTGTGTTTCTATTTTTTTTGTAATTGTAGTAATGATTTACAAGTTCAAGGTTCTTAGATTCCTATTCTTATGAAAATGATAATTTAATATTTGTTTTCCCTTATATATTTAAACCAACACTCCCTACTTCCCAGCAACTACCCATACTCTAAAGACACAGATTATCATATTAAAACAGAATTTTTTAGCATATGCCTGAACCGAGGTCATTGTTCAAAAACTAATTTTCAGCAAAAATAAAACTATTTATACTTTGTATAGCACAAGTTGTTGGGAGAAAGTGGAATATGCTCTACTTTCCAGTTTTCTAAAACTAATTTTCAGGAGGTAAAGACAACTTTGTATATGTAAAAAAAGTATGTGGGTTATAAAATCACATTATTTAGTTCCTTGTCCTAAAATCTACTTTTAATTTAAACGGTATAGATTTGTTTTAAATTTAATATCTACCTTAGCTGGTTATTTTAAAAACTAATCTATAATGGAAGCTTATGTATTTTAAGCATCAGTTTCAAAGAATCAGCCATCTTCACAGTCACAGGATACCCCAGGAACTTTCACATTGTGGCCTTTCATTTTCATGTAATGTGTTCTAGAAAAATGAATTTTGATGTAGTCCCTGCCTTAGTCTTAGCCCTCTGTGACTTATATAATCAAGTAATTAACATAGTTTGAAATAAAATCATTCACTTCAGATTGTCATAGCACGTTTCTCCTACATCTTTGTGCCTGATTTGACCCATGGTGCCTGACCCTGTAAATGATTGCTTTACATAATATGTGGAGTACATCACACCACATGATGGTAGCGTAAATCTCCCTTTTAACAAGCCATGTCACAGTGTGAAGACCTCGTTTCACACATTAGAGGAAAAGAGACAGTTAGAATCATTAATCAGTGATGAGGGAAAGCACATGTGAAATGAGTTTGGGGTGGCTGAACATTTTTCCAATTACCAGAATATATTCTATTGGGAAAATATGATAATAAACAGGAGGCTGAATATCCTTTGCTTCACTCTTCTAGGAAAGAAAGACAATAATTATTAAAACAAAACGTTCACTGATTTGACACATTCCGCAGAAAATGATGTAATGTTCATAGAGTTTGGTAAGTTATTTCTCAAACAGAAAAATATACTGCTCTTAAAAGAGCAAAAATATGATACACGCACATGCAAATTTCATGATGCAATCCTCTTCTTGCATTTTAATTTCTTCAGAGAAATTAGTTAAGTGCTATCTACCACAATTAGAGAGAAATGTACGTTAAATGATTAAGTTGTTATAAAATTAGGAAATGAGAACATGAAGAAGATATTTTTGAGAAAAGAAACAGCTGAGGCTTATTTATAAAAAAAGTAGTGGTGCCATTTTGAAAACAAGGATCAGGCAGCTTCCTATTCCAAATGCTAATGAGTGCATGCGCACCCAGGAGCATGTGCACACGCACGCACCAATGGACCCACTAAGGATCAGCCATCTACAATATGGATGTGTACTCTAGTTGCATTTGCCTGCTTCCTCCACATTCATATGGATACATATAGTTAATGATTGCTACCCATAACCAGTATTATCCCCTTAGCATAATATTGTTTCATTTACAAAGAAGCAGACAAAGGGATAATTGTGGTGTAATGCATAAAGCTTTGTCTATTTTCTGTAATACTTACAATGAGGAAATGTATATGTGTGTATATGTGTATGTGTGTGTGTGTATATGTGTGCATATGTACATATGCTAATTTTTCTGAAGGGAGTGATGGAAGAGAAAACACACAAAGAACAATGTTAAAATATGTAAACTACATGTTAAATCATGTTAAATAGTTTGTTTTTATTTTTTAATATCTCAAAGGAAAACAACACAAAATCTTAAAACCCTCACAAAGGTTTTCCACATTAATGTTTACATTTCTTAACATTTTCCACCAATTTTGAATTCTGATACTTGTGATAAAGTAATTTCTTCTAACTCCCTATCATCATGTGACTTTCCACCAACATGTAATGTAACCCTAACTCTATTAATATAATTTGGTTTAATTCCATGATTATTTCTTCTTGATGCCATATTTTAAAACAATTCTGAGTCTTCTGTCTGGTACAATGTCCTAAGAGGAGAAAAAGCCATTAGGCTTGGCCTGTGAGGCTCCAAGTCCTTTAAAATTATCTAAGCATCAGGCCTCACTTCCTCCATTAAGTGAAAATTCAGTAAACGTGGCTTTGCACTTTTCATGTATGGTTTATTTTGACACCTCCATATCAACGTATCCTTTTCCTTCCCTCTCTCCTTTTTGACTCTTTCCTGCCTTTTCTTTCTCTCTCCTTCTTCCTCACAGCCTTGAGTAATAATGCGAAGCCACTTAAGTCGATTGCTGTTGATATGGGAACTTAATGCTACTACATAAGACCATAGTCCATGTCTATAAAGACCCTCCCACACAAACAAGCAAAAGCCACTCAAAACTAGGGTAAATTAAAAAAAAAAAAAAAGACCTCACACACACATACACAAACACATGCACACACACAGGTATATTTACAGAAGACTAAAAAGCATACAGGCTATTGATGTTTATAGGAGATTTTAACAATTACATAATATTTTTCTGATACCTTAATCATAAGGAAAAATATCAATAAAAATATGGAAAATGGGCCAGGTGCGGTGACTCATGCCTGTAATCTCAGCACTTTGGGAGGCCAAGACAGGTGGGTCACTTGAGGTCAGGAGTTCAAGACCAGCCTGGCCAACATGGTGAACCCCGGTCTCTACTAAAAATACAAAAAAAAGTAGCTAGGTGTGGTGACAGGCACCTGTAATTCCAGCTACTTGGGAGGCTGAAGCAGGAGAATTGCTGGAATCCGGGAGGCGGAAGTTGCAGTGAGATCATGCCACTGCATTCTAGCCTGGGTGACAGAGCGAGAGTCTGTCTCAAAACAAACAAGCAAACAAACAAAAAGCATAGAAAATGTAGCTTATGGGGCACAGAAATCAGGTAAGAGACAAGGTAGAGCAGGGGAATTATTTTTTTTTTAATTTTAACCATTAAACATGTGTTTAAGGACTTAATTTTTGCATTACATTGATTTAAAGATGAAAGTTAAAATATCATGTTAGGAGGTTATAGCTCTTGATAAGATGCCATAAGCACATACCATTCTGTCTCTCCCACTACATGTAGTTATTCCACCTAGATGGAATGCTAGAAGCAATTTTTTTTTCTAAATTTTATTATTATACTTTAAGTTCTAGGGTACATGTGCATAACGTGCAGGTTTGTTACATATGTATACTTGTGCCATGTTGGTGTGCTGCACCCATCAACTCGTCAGCACCCATCAGTTCGTCATTTATATCAGGTATAACTCCCAATGCAATCCCTTCCCCCTCCCCCGCCATGATAGGCCCCGATGTGTGATGTTCCCCTTCCCGAGTCCAAGTGATGTCATTGTTCAGTTCCCACCTATGAGTGAGAACATGTGGTGTTTGGTTTTCTGTTCTTGTGATAGTTTGCTAAGAATGATGGTTTCCAGCTGCATCCATGTCCCTGCCATTCAGGACATAGGCATGGGCAAGGACTTCATGTCTAAAACACCAAAAGCAACGGCAGCAAAAGCCAAAATTGACAAATGGGATATGATTAAACTAAAGAGCTTCTGCACAGCAAAAGAAACTACCATCAGAGTGAACAGGCAACCTACAGAATGGGAGAAAATTTTTGCAATCTACTCATCTGACAAAGGGCTAATTTCCAGAATTTACAAAGAACTCAAACAAATTTACAAGAAAAAAACAAACAACCCCATCAAAAAGTGGGCAAAGGATATGAACAGACATTTCTCAAAAGAAGACATTCATACAGCCAACAGACACATGAAAAAATGCTCATCATCACTCACCATCAGAGAAATGCAAATCAAAACCACAATGAGATACCATCTCACACCAGTTAGAATGGCAATCATTAAAAAGTCAGGAAACAACAGGTGCTGGAGAGGATGTGGAGAAATAGGAACACTTTTACACTGTTGGTGGGATTGTAAACTAGTTCAACCATTATGGAAAACAGTATGGCGATTCCTCAAGGATCTAGATCTAGATGTACCATATGACCCAGCCATCCCACTACTGGGTATATACCCAAAGGATTACAAATCATGCTGCTATAAAGACACATGCACACGTATGTTTATTGCAGCACTATTCACAATAGCAAAGTCTTGGAATCAACCCAAATGTCCATCTGTGACAGACTGGATTAAGAAAATGTGGCACATATACACCATGGAATATTATGCAGCCATAAAAAAGGATGAGTTTGCGTCCTTTGTAGGGACATGGATGCAGCTGGAAACCATCATTCTTAGCAATTGTTTTAAAACTGAATAGTAGGAAGTAGATTGGGGAAGAAGGCCAGGGTTTGAATTTCCATTGAACTAGCTGTGCTTACCTTTCTCTCTCCTACATCCCCACAACCTGAACTGAATCCCACAGCCTGAACAAAAAGTGAGCACAGGCCTGCTGATAGAAAGAGTCACAGCAGAAGCTGTGGAAGACTGAATACTGGCCCCAAAGATATACAGGTCGTATTCTCTGAAACCTGCAAATGTTTTTTTATATGGCCAAAGGAAATTTGCAGATGTTATTAAATCTTGAGATGGAGAGATTAACCTGAATTAACTTGATGTGCCCTAAATGTAATCCCAAGTGTCTTTAGAAAAGGGAAATACAGAAAGATTCAATTGTAGAAGAAAATAAGGCATTGTGATTTGTGAAGCAGAGATTGGATTGATAAAGCCATAGGCCAAGGAATGCTAGTGCTATCAGAAGGTGGAAGAGACAATGAATAAATTTTGCCTGGACTCCCCAGGAGGACCAACACTGCTCATACCTCAGTTTTAGCACATAAAACTCCTCTTAAACTTTTGGAGTACAGAAGTCTGAGAGAACACATTTCTGTTGTTTTAAACCACTAAGCTTAGGTAATTTTTTTACAGCACGCTTTAAAGTAATAGAAAAGTCGTCTGGCCATATGGTTAAGTAATGGAACTCCTGGTGCTCAGAGAAAGTGGATGGTCCCTCCCACTTTTTTGGCTAATTTTTTCTTTGTTCTTTCCTGTACTATGCCTAAAGAAATTATTTGGCAGTGACGTCAGGGATACCAACAAAATTCCTCTCCCCGAGAGAAATCAAACTCCAAGGAAGAAAATATTTTTATTTCAGAGTTGAGGAGCTGTGGCTCCAAGGCTGTGGGGTGAACTCTCATTTTTATTTTTCTTTATCTTGCCACATGCTGCTTCTCCCAGATATGGGCACATTTGCAGAAAATGCAACAGAATGAGACAAGTAAAGCCCAAGTTTCTGGCCAGAAGGTAGAAGAGAGGAGCTCCAGAGAACAGAAATTAGTTGAGAGGTTTTCCAGAGGGAGGGGCTTTAGAAAGTGAACACTTTTTTTATGATGAAAAACTAAATATAATAAAGTGTAGTAGAGGAAAAGTAGTAATGGTTTCTTGTATGTTTTAAGGTATTTTTTTGAATGAGTTGTGACTGTTGTGTTTGTGAAAATTTTTCAACAACATGTCATATTTTATTTAAAAGAAAAAGCATGTATTTATATTCTAACACATACAATCTTATAAAAAGGTTTGGTCATTAATTGTCCCTGAATATTTTACATGATCATTATGATCTGACTTGTCTAGATTATTAAGCAATTTACCATATCTAAATCACTACTATTCATTTAATATCACTTCATCAAACTATAGTTAATAAACTAAGACACCAGATCAAAAACTTGAACAGTATTGGCATTGAATAAAGAAATATACAGTAGCCTGGCCTATAACTAGCCTTTAATTTTAAAGAAATAAGAAAAGGAAAAAAGGTGAAATGTTAAAACAGAAATGAAAAACTTTACCTATAGTAACAAAGCCTTATCTATTCCTTGGACCATACCCAGAAGTAAGTTATATGAATAAGATAATAAAACATTCAGGTTCACAGATTAAAGAAGAACTGAAGGACTGAGACATATCTAAGCACATTTAAAATTTCAGAAACAAGTGGGTTGTGTGTCAGAATTGTGTTCCTGAGTCAGTTGTTTTGGAGTTAAAACACACATCTCTTTTACAAACATTATTGTCCATAGGATTAGCTCCCCAAGCTCCTCTACAAAATTCTTTTTTCTATAAGTTACCTGAAGAAAAATATGAATCACACAACTCTGTGTACGCTGTGATTTCAGATTTTCCAGTCACTGTGCTTCATTACCCAGAGCTAGCATCTCACAATCTGTTTCCCCTTCACATGTACCATAGTCATACTAAATAATTAATCTAGGTTCACACTCTTCTACTTCGTCAACTTACCTTCAACAATGGTATGCTTTATACCATTAAAAATGTAAAAAAACCGAAAAGCACCTAAATAAATTCAAATAAGCCTAAGTGCTTCACTCACATTTATTTGGTTATTAGTACAACACTTGTATTCTCCTTTAAAGAAACCTACTTTCGTTATCAAAATCATTTGGACTAAAACCCTGAACTTCTTTGGTTTGTTCGTCTGCTCAATTATTTCTTTTCTTTAATCTACTTTTGAAATTTCAAGGACATTAATTGCTACTTTTTTGGGGGTTGTCTTTTTATTTTATTATTTTTTTTCTTTTTTGAGACAGTTTCACTATTGTTGCCTAGGCTGGAATGCAATGGCTTTGTCTTGGCTCACTGCAACCTCCGCCTCCCAGGTGCAAGCAATTCTCCTGTCTCAGCCTCAGCCTCCCGAGTAGCTGGGATTACAGGTGCTGCCACCATGCCCGGTAACTTTTTTTTTTTTTTTTTTTTTTTTTTTTTAGTAGCGTTGGGGTCTCACCATGTTGGCCAGGCTGGTCTTGAACTCCTGACCTCAGGAGATCCACCCACCTCGGCTTCCCAAAGTGCTGGGATAGAAAAAAAAAAAAAAGAACAAACGAAAAAACACACTATTTGGCTATTCTATCTTCATTATCAAATTTACCTAGTTTATATGGCTGCCAAGCTATACCATGTTTGCTAAGTTAATTTTTTCTCTAATTCTCTGAAGAGAAATACTGTTTCTTAAAAATATCCAACCCATCCTTTTCATGACTAAATTTCCTTCCTACATTTCAGATTGAAACTGCTTCAAACTGCAGCCATTATAACTATAAATGTATTTGAAACCACATTCCTTCATCAGTTAAGTTTGAGTAAAGAAAGTACAAAGTGTTCTAAATATTTCAAACTGGAAGGGATAATATTTAAATTAGGTATTGGCAAGTCTATAGAAGAGCTGGTAGAATGAAAGAGAATAATGCCACCTGCTTTCAGAAAATGAAGAAGCTGCCACTAATAGCCTTGGCCACTAATAGCACTAAAGTACATTTGTTAAATAAAATTTCTAGAATTAAGGAGAAATTTGTGTCTACTTTCTGCTCTTGGGACTTCTATCCTTCTGGAAGACAATTATAGCTTCCAGTCTGTATATGTTATGTAAGTACCTCTTGACGGTGGAATCTAGCCTGGCATTATGGTGGTTAGAAATCTGAGAAAAATCATTCTCAGGTTTCCAGTCCACATGGTATTAGGGAGAGTGCAGAAGTTGAAATTGCTGAAGCTTAATTGACCACTGGAAACCTGGCTCATCATTCTTTACTTTTGCCAACAATTGCAGGGGAAGATATAGCTTTGTCGGGGCGAGAAATAAGACTTCATATATTTTTTGTATTGCATCCATTTCTGTGCTCTCTAGAGACATTTTTCTATCAAGTATCCCTTCTGTTACCAATATCTTCAAAATATTTCTGTTTGCTGGATTCCATCAGCATTTAAACAAATTCAGTTTTTCTCTCACCTTAGAGAAAAAATTACTAATAAAATTTTATACATCTCATGAATTCAGTCTAATTAACATATAAGTTTTCTCTTTTGAAGTCAAACAAAATGTTTAATATTTCTTATGTAATTTCTCGAAAAGTAAGTAATATCTACACTTATATTACAAATAGTTTTTACCATTTCAATATACTGAATGCTTTTAATAGTGAAAAAAGTTTGGATGTTTTAAGCATATATGCTGATAATTATATTATAGTTTTCAATAATGTCCTATAAGTTACTATGATGAAAATTCCTTCAAAAATTAAATCAGGGCTAATTAAATAAGTTTTATTTATCCTGCGGGATATTGAAGAAAATTATCACAGTTAAAGTGTGGATAAAGTAGCTTCATGTTTTGTTATAGAGGAAAGTTTAAGTTACAACCTCTTAAATCCAAATAGTTGGAATGATTATGTCTGAGGAAGTGTCATGTCAGATCTTCTAGAAGTACAGCGATCTATCCTAACTCCTCGCTATACTGCAGACACTGATTATACGTTAGAGATCTCTTATTCTTATCAGTGTATCTCCTTAGTGTTAACATTTTTCAGTGAACAAACAATCTGGTACTTATGATTACGCACCACATTTATCAATTAAAAATATCCAGCCGAGTGCAGTGCAGTGGCTCACGCCTGTAACCCCAGCACTTTGGGAGGCCAAGGTGGGTGGATCACGAGATCAAGAGATTGAGACTATCCTGGCCAACATGGTGACATCCTGTCTCTACTAAAAATACAAAAATTAGCTGAGTGTAGTGGCGCCTGTAGTCCCAGCTACTCGGGAGGCTGAGGCAGGAGAATCACTTGAACCCAGGAAGCGGAGATTGCTGTTAGCCAAGATTGAGCCACTGCACTCCAGCCTGGCGACACAGCGAGACTCTGTCTCAAAAAAAAAAAAAAAAAAAAAAAAAAAAAAATCCACCCATTGCACTAAGGCTACCTAGGCTAACAGCTGAATTTAAGTCTGTTTTCTATTTTCAAACTTAAGACTGTGAAAATAGAATAGGAGTCAGTTTCTTGGAAGTCTCCATGAATTATGCTGATAAGACCTTAGACCAATTGTGAAATTTATTCTGTACTTCTGAAATAGCTAAGAATACAAAATACTATGTAGTTTTATTAAAAAAAAATAGAATTTACTTTTCACTTACATAATTATAATGTTAATGTCTTATTGTAATGATAAAAATGAAATATAAAATTAGAATCAAAATAAAAGATGAGTTGCCACCACTGGCTGTCAATAGTAAGCGAAAATATATTGTACCAATAGAATAGCATTGGTATATGTTATACCAAAACTCTGAATCTGAGAATTTCTCATTCAACAATTGCTCATTTACTAGGCAATGAATGAGGACCTAGAAAAATAAAAATATATATATTAAGAGCAGTTATCATCTTTTGTAAGAGTGACATTTACAGTGTATTATAATAATCAAGGTTCTCCAGAGAAGTAGAACCAATGGAGTGTGTGTGTTTGTGTGTGTGTGAGAGAGAGAGAGACAGAGAGAGAGAGAGAGAGAGAGAGAGAAAGAAATAAGGAAATAAAGAAAGAAAGAAGGAAAGAAAGAAGGAAGGAAGGAAGGAAGGAAGGAAGGAAGGAAGGAAGGAAGGAAGGAAGGGGAAGGGAAGGGAGGGGAGGGGAGGGGAGGGGAGGGGAGGGAAGGGAAGGGAAGGGAAGGGAAGGGAAGGGAAGGGAAGGGAAGGGAAGGGAGGAAAGAAAAGGAAGAACTTATTATAAGAAAAGAGCTCCTGTGATTATGAAGGCTGACAATCTGAGTATTTCCAAGGTGAGTTAAAATGTTGGAGGCACACACAGAAGAACCAATGGTGCAGTTCCTGTTTGAGTCAAAAAACTTGAGAACCAGGAGAGCTGATGGTGCAATTCCAGTTTAACAATCAGCAGGATGAAGACCCAGGAGGAGCTAATATGTCAGTCTCAGTATGAAGGTAGGAAAATTCTCCCTTACTTGGAGAAGGTTCGGCCTTTTTGTTCTATTTAGCTCCTCAGCTGATTGGATGAAGCCCACTCACGTTAGGGATGGCTAGCTGCTTCATGGTCATCCTCCTTTATCTGCAGTTCTGCAGTTTCATTAACCTATGGTCAAGCATGATTTGAGTATGTCAAACAGGAAATTTCAGAAATAAACAATTCATAACTTTTAAATTATATGCCACTTGGAGTAGCATAATGAAAACTCACAGCATCCCACACCATCCCTGGTAGGATGCTAATCACTCCTTTGTCCAACAGATCCATGCTGTGTATACCACCCACCCATCAGTCACTTAGTAGCTGCTTGGTTCTCAGCTTGACTGTTGCAGTATAGCAATGTAGCAGCAGTGCTGGTGTTCAAGGGCCCCTTATTGTACTTCACAATGGCCCCAAAGTGTAATAGTGGTGATGCTGGTGATTCAGATATGCCAAAAATAAATTTTGAAGTGTTCCCTTTAAGGGAAAAAGTGAAAGTCCTCAACTTAAGAAGGAAAAATATTGTGTGTTGAGGTTGCTAAGATTTGCAGTAAAAGCAAATTTTCTATCCATGAAATTGTAAAGAATAAAAGAAATTCAGGCTATATTTGCTGTCCCACCTCAAACTGCCAAAATTATAGCCACAGTGTGTGATAAGTGCTTGGTTAAGATAGAAAAGGCTTTACATTTGTGGGTGGAAGAAATGAACAGAAATATGTCTCGATTGACAGCCATTAGATTCAGAACTATTTGTGGTTTCAGACATACACTGAAGATTTTGGAAGCTATCTCCTTTCCAAGGATAAGAAGAAACTATGTACTCAGTGTACTAATGCACAAGCTTATGTCATCCAAAACACCCTCACAGAGAGACCCAGAATAATACTGAATAGCTAAGTACCCAGAGGACCAGTTATATACAAAATTTACAATTACCTATAGTTAGAGACCAGTATAGTCAAAATTATTGATATTTGCAAATAATGCTGTCAAATATATAGAAATTGCAGTTTCAATGTATACAGGGACTTAAAATTTAGAGTAGATTTTCATATTTTTTATACCACTGAATCCTAACAATTTTTTTTTAATGGTATATGCTCTTGCCTTTACTTTTCCAAGTGAACTCTATATATAATTAAATTCTACCTTGAACATTTCAGAGGATGACATTTTTCTTTCATGTTTTTATTTAAATTATATTTATGAATTTATGTTCCATATATTCCATACTGAAAACTACTTTATAGTAGTTTTTTGATATATGCTAATAATGTTTATTACAAGAATATAGTGTTTTTTTTTCTGCAGCATTTGCTGATTGAATAAATGCATATTACTATTGGTTATATGCTGGTCTACGACGCTCTAGTTTGATACTATATCCAGCTGAATACAGATACAAAATGATAAATGAGTAATTAATGAATAGATGCCATTTAATTATACCCAAGTGCAGGGTGTAGAGTTTGTGTTTGATTTCAGTAGAAATCAGTACGGTTGATTTCAGTAGAGCTAATCAACAATATTATAAAATTAACCTTTCTAAACGTTTTAACAATCTCTGAATTTATCATTTAAAATGGTACATGATTAATAAAAGGACAAATTATTCTGTGATCATCAGAAGCTCATAGGTATATTATCTTTCAGACATATATTTGCAAGTTAAATATTTTAGTATCTACACAAAGAAATTATCTAAACATCAGTGGTATGTCTCTTTGATAAATAAAACCATACTACTTGAAAATTTCTTTATTATTTTGATAAATATTAAGACTTATACCATAGCCACTTGGATTGGAAGTGTTTATCATGGAAGAAAAGGGCATGGGCTTTCTAGTCTGGAATATTCTTCTAAGCTTTAGCACTTATGAGTGACATAATCTCAAGCAATTTACCTCCTTCTAATGTTTAGATAGGTGGATGATAGGTACGCATCTAGTACAGAGTTTGGCACATACTAATGGCTAAATTAATACAAATTTATTATTTCCTATACATTTTGCAACTTATTGAGTTAATTGTGTGTATTATCCATGGATTGGAAAACACACAGTGAAGGCCAGAGAGGGAGAGAGAGAGAACGAGAGAGCACAAAGGAGTATCTCTGGGGAAAACCTAAATATCTGCATATAATTGTTGCTTCCACTTTCGTTATAATTAAGTTAAAAATAAATTATTATTGTTGAATAGTATATTCATAAACAAACTTTGAAGTTAAACAATTGCTATTTTATAATTCAAATAACAGTAGTTTACTTTCCATTTTCTTCAAACTTATAAAGTGTATTAATAATCATATGCCTTTAAAAGTAAAGTATATATGGAAATGGAAATACAATATACTGTTTAAGATTGAACAGTGGTAACATAAACACTGGAGATTAATGAAGTATCTCTTCCTTTCCTTTATGCTTTCCCCACTAACTTATACCTTTTTCTAGTAAGGCACAGGTAACATTTTATATTCATACTTTGACATTAACTTTGTATCAACAATTTGCCTTATCAAACCTAACAGTAAAAGATCTGCCACAACATAACAGCACAATACTTGCTTATTCAATTCAATAATTTCTATATTCAAATTCAAATTATATTTCATCTTAAGCTCTCAATTTGCTACTTGAGTACCATAAAACAAGTTGGATTACGATCATCATCATATCCAACTTATTCTGAAGACATAGGAGGTAACTGCTAATCAACTATGAAAAACTTCTGACTATAATACTAGCAATAGGAACAGGTGAGGGGCAGTTACAATTCTGGAGAGGGAAAGAAACACAATGTAACACACATGATTGATGTTTCTCCACTTAGCTTATTTTTAATAGTACAAACATGGCCAATTTGTATTTACTTGGACAGGCTTGCACACATGCACATTTGAAAAATTTTAATAGTCTTGATATTTTGTTTTTCAAAAGTGGATATAAAATCATTCATATTAATGTTACCCTTTTAAATGCCTTTTCTGACTTTTTAAAAGAGAGACTCAAAATGCACTCTGATCCATATTAAAATGTTTGTTTTGTAACGACAAGCCCTATGACATTATGTCTTACAATATTATGTGTGCTAATCTCCTGAGACCTCTTGCTTTAATAAATTGTCAACCAACTGGGAGGTGATTTTCATTCTTGACATTCAAAAATCCCACTTCAAAGTAAAGTGCTGTCATAACAGGAAGCTTAATTCAAATTAACTAAAATCAAAGAGTCAGAGTTTTTTGAAATCAAAACAGAATCCAAGCAACTTTTGTCATGTCAGCACTCTGTTGCGGTGAATTCCTATAGTTTTATGTTGCCTTGGCATCCATTTTGAATACAAGCTTAACTTTTTCATACCAGAAGGAGAGTTCAATTACCCTTAATACAGTTTCTAGATCTACATCCCACCGACATAGGTCAAACATGGGCCAGAGATAAGAACTTGGAAGCTTTGGCTTTCCACTTTCTTGCCACTTCTTTTAAATGGAAAATTTAGGCATTTGTCCATGAACTTGAAGTCATCCACACTCGATTCCCTTATATATGCCACTAGTTGCCACTCACTCAATCTCTCTTGCTTTTTGCTTGACTCTTCATTCCTGTCTTGGATGACCCAGGGACAGAGAACCACCCACATTATTCGTTCCCTGCCCAGGTCCAAGTAGAAATCTTTGAACACGTTTCCTGTCATGGTGGTATATGGAATATGTGCTTTCTAGTTGGAAAACTAAGGGCTGCTCCAGGCCAGAATTTCCCTGGAACATGAGGAGAAACACAAAGTCAGACTCTCAGCACCAGAGTGATGATCAGACAGGCATAAAACTGGACATGGTCACACAAGAACCACCACCAAGGGCCTCTGACAGTATAAACAAGTTTCTTGTGCCAGGACCCGTACCCCCTTTCCCAAGTCTCAGATTGGACAACTAAGCATAAGGTCATCTGCCAGGCAGAAGAAATATATCATGGCAGACACATTGTAAACACTCACATCCAGTTCCTCTT
Organism: Piliocolobus tephrosceles; assembly: GCF_002776525.5. Lineage (NCBI taxonomy): Eukaryota > Metazoa > Chordata > Mammalia > Primates > Cercopithecidae > Piliocolobus > Piliocolobus tephrosceles. Next base: position 27,338,399 of record NC_045437.1, read on the forward strand.
ACTTTCATGTTAAGACAGGGTTGCTAGGGTTGCTAGCCACTCTAGTAGTGGATTCCCAATTTAGCTAGGCACTCTCAAAGCATTTATAAAGCCTAATTCTTTTTTACTTTTATTAATGTTAGTAGACTATCAAGTTCACATAAATGTTCTCTTCCATGTGTGCTTTTCATAATACTAATTCTTATAGAAATGAAAGCCTCTCTAAAGCCTTTTTAAGAATTTAAATAACATATAAAAGCACAATTACCTTAAAGATCTAAGAATGGCATCTCCAGGTAATGCTGTTATTCCTCAGTGGTATTTGCCTAACTTAAGTGAAAAATAGTCAGGAAGGGACGTAGAGTTGTTTGCAGGATGCTTTTATGAACTTAACATGTCAACTGAATCAAGTCACAAGGTAGACGCCTGTATCCAAAAAGCCCTCTTTGATGTCTGAAAACTCAATGGCCAAGTAAAATGTAAGTATTTTTGTCTTGAATGCTTTCTTGAGAAAATATTTACTAGTTTGCATATGGATGATGGTTAAGCTATTGCATGTAAAGTATTTATAAATCATAAACACTATTGCTATATTTACTTTCCATTTATTTAGAAGCAAACATATTCCAGGATAATATGTTAATTTTGAACTATAAAACTGAAATTTGAAATATTATCCACTAAGATTAACTTTTATATACTTAAGAGTATTGCTATTTTTTCTGACAGAAAAATTATAAGTGACAGTCATCTAATTATCACTAAATGATTATAGAAAGGTGTATACACTTACAGTTTTAAGTAAGAAAGGAGGCAAATATAATTATTCAAAAACTACTTTCAAATAGTTTATAATTTATCATCCCTCTCTAGGTAGTATTACACTTTATATTTACTAGCAAAGAGTTATTTATTTAAGAATATGCAATAGTACAAATTTAATTTATAAATAGTGAATTCAAATTATTGCATATAAATTCTGGTGTCAGAAGGAATTCAGATAGTAGTATCATGCAGTAAACAACTGTTTTAAAAAGCTGATCTTTTTAGAAAAAACAAAAGTAGTCTCTTCAGTTAATCAAATAACTAGTGCTAGATACAAGTACTGAACATTCAAAGAAACATAGATGTTTCCAAAAAATTTACAGAATAATTACTCTGTTCCCAAATATGTATGGATGTCAGTTTTATGTCCAGAAGGAATAATATCACATTTAAGAATTCAAAGAATAATAAACAAAATATAGTACCATAAATAAAATACATTATCATTAGGGAAAATAAAAGTCTTGATAAGACCATAAAACTAATGATCAATTATAGATTTGTGTAATTTTAAAATATTAATAAAGGCATAATAAGCAAATATGGCTTTTATGTGAAATATTGTAATGATTTCTTTTTCCAAAATCATAGGCAATATAAAATAGAATGGAATATTTTGAGGATTGTTAATAATGTCTTGAAACTAAGCATACTTTAGAGAAGAAAGCAATGTGTGTTTTAAAATTTATCTTAAAGCCAGTTTTTAGCTAGCCATATGTAGAAAGCTGAAACTGGATCCCTTCCTTACACCTTATACAAAAATTAATTCAAGATGGATTAAAGACTTAAATATTAGACCTAAAACCATAAAAACCTTAGAAGAAAACCTAGGCAATACCATTCAGGACATAGGCATGGGCAAGGACTTCATGACTAAAACACCAAAAGCAATGGCAACAAAAGCCAAAATTGACAAATGGGATCTAATTAAACAAAAGAGCTTCTGCACAGTAAAAGAAACTACCATCAGAGTGAACAGGCAACTTATAGAATGGGAGAAAATTTTTGCAATCTACCCATCTGACAAAGGGCTAACATCCAGAATCTACAAAGAACTTAAATAAATCTAAAAGAAAAAATCAACCCCATTAAAAATTGGGCAAAGGATATGAAGAGACACTTCTCAAAAGAAGACAATTATGCAGCCAACAGACACATGAAAAAATGCCCATCATCACTGGTCATCAGAGAAATGCAATTCAAAATCATAACGAGATACCATCTCACACCAGTTAGAATGGTGATCATTAAAAAGTCCGGAAACAACAGATGCTGGAGAGGATGTGGAGAAATAGGAACACTTTTACACTGTTGGTGGGACTGTAAACTAGTTCAACCACTGTGAAAGACAGTGTGGCAATTCCTCAAGGATCTAGAACTAGAAATACCATTTGATCCAGCAATTCTATTCCTGGGTATATACCTCAAGGATTATAAACCATGATGCCATAAAGACACATGCACATGTATGTTTATTGCAGCACTATTCACAATAGCAAAGACTTGGAACCAACCCAAATGTCCATCAATGATAGACTGAATTAAGAAAATGTGGCACATATACACCACGGAATACTATGCAGTCATGAAAAAGGATGAGTTCATGTCCTTTGTAGGGATATGGATGAAGCTGGAAACCATCATTCTGAGCAAACTATTGCAAGGATAAAAAACCAAACACTGCATGTTCTCACTCATAGGTGGGACTTGAACAATGAGACACTTGGACACAGGAAGGGGAACATCACACATCGGGGCTTATCATGGGATGCGGGGATGGGAGGGATAGCATTGGGAGATATACTTAATGTACATGACGAGATAATGGGTGCAGCACACCAACATGGCGCATGTATACATATGTAACAAACCTGCACTTTGTACACATGTACCCTAGAACTTAAAATTTAAAAAAATAAGTAAATTTAATTTGGCTAAAGTTTTTCTTTTAGCACCAATGAATACAGTGTAAATTTAGGTTACAGAAAATGCCTTATCATATTTGTAAACCCCATAGTATTTAGTTGGACATTTTAAAATTTATTTTGACCTGTGAGGAAAGCATCACTGGAAAAAAAGATCAGATCTATTTTCCAAATTACTGTTTTTTAGCACTGTAACAGGGACATTTCCCAGGCTCCCAAAACACAGAGTTGAGGAAATTGAAATCAATTAATGGCAAAGATTGTTATGGGTTGAATTTCTTTTTTCCCCCAGATATATTTGAAAGTTCTAACCTTCAATATCTGTGAATGGGATCTTATTTGGAAATACAGCCTCTGCAGGTGCTCAAGTTAAGATGAAGTTTTAGAGTCAAACCCAATTTAATATTACTGCTGCCCTTATAAAAAGAAAAAAAAATGGACATAGAGACAAACATGTAGAAAGGTCAGATGGTGTGAAGACAGGGAGAATGTCATGTACAAATCAAAGAACACCTGAAGCCACTAAAAGCAAGGAGAGGTGCATAGAAAAAAATCTTTCCCTCACAGCTCTCAGAAATGACTGACACTGCCGTCACCTACACTTTAGACTTCCAGCCTCTAGAGCTGTAAGAAATAGCACATGTATACATATGTAACAAACCTGTACGTTGTGCACATGTACCCTAGAACTTAAAGTATAATAATAATAAAAAAAAGAAATAAGTTTCTGTTGCTTAAACCATACATTTTGTTGTTCTTTTTTATGGCAGATCTAGTAAATGAATACATGTATTTAATACAATATTTTAAAAACAAATTTAAATTCAATTTAAATCTGTAAGTTTGCAAAAACATTACTTGGTAAAAACAAAGTAAACAATTTGTATGTGTTTGTACTTCAACTTATATAGAGGAGAATCAAACTAAAATGATTCTCACTAAGTACATATATTATGTATACATATATACACACTAAGTATATAATAATAAATACATTTAAATAATACAAATGTATTAAATGTGCATTGAAATAATATAAACATTTTAATAATATAAATGTTTTCATTAAGTATATATAATGCATATATTAATTTATATATCATATATGTGATATATTAATTTACACATGATATGCATATTAAGACTAATATAATTTATATTACTATATATAAATACATCTATACTATGTATACTTATATAGTGTACATTACTTATATATACTTATATAATTTAATTTATATGTCACATATAGAGTATATATTGTATATTAATATACATATATAAATGAGAACATTTATATTATTTAATCGTTTATATTATTTAAATGTACATAAATAAATTTATATTATTTAAATGTACTTATTTAATATCTTTATATTATTTATCTATATACACATATATATATATACATGAGGGGAGAGAAAGAAGAAGGAGGAGGAAGAAAAAGAGAAGGAAGAGGAGGGGGAAGAGAAGCAGTGAGGAGGTAGAAGAACATAATCAAAATCACTCTCTCCTATTGGTTTATTGTTCACTATCTTCAATTTTTTTCTTCTGTCATTGGTACTTTCAACAATTTTAATGTGACTAAAATACAACAACATACTATCTTTGATACTACTTATTTATCTTCTATTTGCATACTATAGTGAGCTATGAGATGGTTTTGAAAATTGAAGTTCTACTCTCTCCATCCTTGAGTTTTTGAAAAACAAAGAAACAGAGGTTAACTTAAATTTTAAGTAAACTATATTAAACAAACAGCAGTCATTGATCTAAATAACTAATTGTCTGTACTACATGTGTCTAGCCCGTGAAAACAGAAAGCAGGCGGATCATTAAGACAAAGGACATAATACAATAACCTATTTGTTGCCTTAATCCCATCTTATCATACTGATTAACTCATTTTTGCCCTGATGTTCTTCCAGAAATAAGATAAATAATACTCTCTAAATGCCCTCACAGTGCCGAGCTGCATGCATTGCCCTCTTTTCCTCTATGCCAGCTTTTCTTTGATGCTGAAGTTTCAGAACATTTTGTGCATCTAGGCATATTAGGTATAAAAGCTTTTAATCACACTAATTCCTCTAACTGTTCCTAATCTATATCTAAGTCTCTCATCTGTTCCTATTCTGACACAGCTGCCGCTGGACCTAAAAAAATGTTTCTTACATACTGCTTTAACTGAGCTGAACTCAGAATTTAACTAACATGGATCATTGTTTCTTCCTTTCTATATTTTCCCCTTGACCATAGTGACTACTCACTTATCTCTGATGAAGGTTGATTTTTAGATTCTCTCCACACAGTAGACTTCATTAGGCTACTTTAAGTTTCAGTTGGCAAACATTTGGAAAAAATGGACATATGCATACTGCCTTCCGATAGATATTTGTTCATTTTTGTGTTTATTTAAAATTCTTCTCTCCATTGTGGAGATTTAAAATAATTTCCGGAACTCAAGGAATCTTCTTAAACTGTATTTTTTTTTTGTCTCTGTGTCATCTCATTACTCAAAATACTTCCCTCAGATTCTATTTCTGTCTATTCTGAATGACTTTGCTTCTTTTCTTCTTAAGGGTGGTACTCATTCTTCCTTATATCTTTTCCTATCAAAACATATTTTAAAAAATATCTTGCTATTTATCCATTGTAAGGGTCCACAGTAATAAATCATTTTTTATTATTTCATAAATGTAGTTTAATTGTGCACTGTGAAAAAATGTGAATTCCAGAGATTACATTAAAAGCAAACAACATGCATATTTGCATAGCTCAAGTGACCCAAAAGGAAAGATAACTGGTAGTGAAGAGTAAAATGGTGCTGTATGGGAATATAATAAAAGTAGGGGGCAAATTAAAATTTTAAATAAAATTATTTATCAAAGGATAATGGTCTTCTGGAAGAATAAGGAGGACATAACTTTCTTTCTTTTTTTTTTAGACAAACTCTTGCTGTGTTGACAGGCTGCAGAGGAGGACATGAGGACATTGCTTTCTCTGAAACACAAAAGAACAACTTGACACACCTGATAAATAGTGCAGAATAACAAAATTTTTAAAAAGTTTCTTCAATGATTTAAAACGTATTTGCACTCAATTGATTCAGTGTATAAAAATTACTATGTGGCTATGGTGGATCAGTCACTATAATAAATAACTGCTATACTAGGCAAAAAATTCTCTAAGAATTATCAAAGTACATAAAAAGTCTAGAATATTTTAATAAAGAGATCATATAATCCAATGATAATACAATGATAATCCAATTCTCAATTTCAAGATTGTGGTAATCTTTAGGAGATATAAAGGATGTTGATAATCTAGTGGTTAACTTGTATAGTATATTTATTTGTTTAAAATTTCTTTCTTCAGAGATTATTTTAAATGTAAACCTTCACATTAACAACACCCTGTAAAATTATATGGACTCATTTCAGATAACAAAAAAGTGTAATTGTGCTCTAAAAATAGACAGTTTTAATGATGATGACAACATTGAGAATTTTAATACAAGATATTATTTATTAACTGTTTAATTAGAGCTGTGCTATATTTTATATATGACTTATTTTATTTAATCTGCGTTACAGCCCTATAAAAACGACATGTTAATTTAAGTTTTAGAAAAAAAGAAAAAGAGTTAAGGAGACCAAATAACTTGTGGAGAACAGCCAGGAAATTGTAAGTAGTGAAGTCTTTGTGTTTTGTAGTCTAGCACTGACTGTCTTTAAACCCTCGCTTTTATTCTTTCTTACAAATGCCTTCCTTTTGTTTTTATTTTACTAATTTTACTTAACTTGAAACTATCTTTCATATGAGTATTGGCTATTTTGGTTCAGGTCCATACTAGTATTTATTTGGAATTGAGATTGTTTAACATGAGGAGAGAGCAGAAAATGGTGGTTCTGAATAAACTGTGGAATCAGACCTACTTCACTTCATCCTCAATAGTTTAATTCCTACAACAACCCAGAGAAGACATAAGAAAGCCTTATTAGAACCAAGTCAGTAGATTTAAATCATAATTAACTTGCCTAAGATTACATTACCTGTAAATGGCAGACTAGAAATTTAAATAGATGGAATATTCACTCCAAAGACTGTGTTGTAAAACTCTACGATATGCCCTCTTTTAGAAGAATCTCTATTTTACAGAAAAACTTGGTTAATCAGACTAGAAATACCTTAAATTACATTAAACTGGATTTGCTTTAAGAATACAATAGACGGCTGGGCGCGGTGGTTCAAGCCTGTAATCCCAGCACTCTGGGAGGCCGAGACGGGTGGATCACGAGGTCAGGAGATCGAGACCATCCTGGCTAACATGGTGAAACCCCGTCTCTACTAAAAAATACAAAAAACTAGCCGGGCAAGGTGGTGGGCACCTGTATTCCCAGCTACTTGGGAGGCTGAGGCAGGAGAATGGCGTGAACCTGGGAGGCGGAGCTTGCAGTGAGCTGAGATGGCACCACTGCACTCCAGCCTGGGCGACAGAGCGAGACTCCGTCTCAAAAAAAAAAAAAAAAAAAAAAAAAAAGAATACAATAGGCAAGAAGGAAGTGACTATAAAATGATTGATTTAGGATATGAGTACAATAAATATCCCCTATGTCTTTGGAGTATTACATTTTTATGCATCATACACCTTTAGATTTCTGAACTAGAGATATTGCACCATGAATTTAATGTAGCACTTTTGAATTACTAAAGTACATTGATATATTTATTTAATTACTCCTGGAAAATAGCAGACTTTACAGTTATTAAAAAATAGACCTAGAAACCACAAGATAATTAATGATAAGATAGATCGATAAATTACATTTGGAAACATAGAGACTTTATAATTACATGTGAGGGGCATTATCAGATTAAATTTAACGGTTGCATTTCTGGATCTTGAATAAAGTGTGAAAATTAAAGGAGATTTAGAAGGGAAATATATTTATTTAGGAAAAAAGAAAGACAAAAAGTAGATTATCAAAAAATAAGTCCACCAGATTTTCATGAGAGTAAGAGAAAGACTGAGAGAAAGGATATGGGAGAGAAAATGAAAGAGATTATAGAAATTGAGACACATTTAGGTGAACTCTGATAAAAATATGCAGTGTTTTATATTCTTATAAATAGCACAGTGATGGTAACACAAGTAGCAATACAAAGTTTTGGTGAGTACTTTTGGTGAGATTGCATCTACCTCACTCAAGATTGGAACAAAACTCAAACTGAAGCAATTATCTTGTAATGAAGAAAAATATAAATATGAAAGAACTTGATAAGAAGTTTGGACCACAAAGAATAAGGTCAAAAAGTAGAAAATTGTTGTTATTATTTTTTGAAGTCTGTCTTGAATCATTGGCCTTGAGAGTTCTGGTAACTAATTACCCACCACTTCTTCCATTAACTCTGGTCATGTCAGTGTGGGTGATATAGCATGTCATTGCATTTTTGTATTGTCTCACTTAATCCGGTCACTGACATAGTAGTAGAAAAGTCTGAGGTCTTCTGGGGAAAGTCTGGAGCCTTTTCCCCTACTTCCAATTGCAAGTTGCTCTGATATTAATACAGTCAGATTTTCTGTTGCTTAAAGTTCTCTCCATTATTAGCATTAATAAGGTTATTTAAATAATGTGTATGTCTCAAGTAATGTGTTCCACCACTACAACAAATAAATAAATACATAAAAATAAAGACTCAACATAAAATTAATTCAATGAAACAGAAAGTTAGCTTAATCAGGGGTTCTCATTTCACTGCATTTAAGTTAACTGACTTTTTTCCACTCACCTTTTCCATCCTTCTTTTCTTCTTTTTAAAATTGTTTTACTAAATTTTGAAATTTTATGATAAAATACTTTAAGGTAATAAAATCTGTGTTACGCTATTTAATACTTAGTAAGCAAACCGTATCCCTACTAAATAACTATTTATATAGAATCTTTATAGAAGTTTATCATTCAGAAAAACAGCAATACATTATCTTAATTGACTTTATTGTTCATGGTTTCCCACATGGAACTTCAGTGTTACATTTTTTGAAAGCCCTGTGCAGATATATATTTGGATTTAATGATGCATCACATTAAAGAACCTTTTGTGGGGGGAGGAGAATAATATCATTAAGTTTTTATAAAGTTTTACAGTAAGAAAGCAATAAATATTCTTTGAATAACATGAGAGCAAACAAAATCTATCAGAAAATATTTAAATATATGTTATAAAGGGAGTGATATAATTAAGACGGTGAAATAGAAGCTGCTCATATTCCCCCAAAACTGCAAAAATTCTGCACCCATCAATAGTTAAAAATCTTTCTTTAGGAGCCTCAGGATTCAGGTAGGAGTTTGTGAACTCTAGTAGAACACAAAACCCTGGAGGGTTGTTTTGAGGGCAACTGACACCTGGGTGGCTGATCCACCAAGGTTGCTCCTGGATTCAAGCACGGAAACGGCCTAGCCTTTCAAGGGACTTGGCTACAGTCCCATTTGGCTTTCAGCCTGCAAGCAAAACCATCTGCTGAGCAGTCTAGAAGGAAGCACGCACACTAGTACCTTGACGGAAAGGGTCGTCTGCCCACTGACAGCAGTAGCACCTGCAAGTGGCCCTGTGGCCCTGCTTCAGCCTTCTCCAGCTGAGGTCCCAGCTAACAGTGGCTTATACAAGGACGCAAAGAGAGACTCAGCCATATCTTGCAGTCTGGGCCTCCCTGATGGGCTCACCAAGCTCTGTCACAGAACATATCCCATGAGGACACAATCTCAACTGTAGCCTCTCTCACTGCAATGAGGAAACTATATCATCTGTGCAGGCACTTGCTGGGAGATATGGACCCCTGTGAGCCAAAAAGACTGTACTCTGCTGCTTTTGCCCCACATTGGACTCCAAGAAGCCCAGTCCCAGCTCCAGCCACTGCCTTGCACCCCTATATGGCAACAGGAGAACTATGTCAATTTTGCACAGACTTACTGAGGGATACATGGCGCTCTGATTTAACAGGACCAGGCTCTTCAGCCTCAGCCCCATAGAAGATCCCAAGAGAGCTCAGTATTAGCTCCAGCTCCTCCAGCAGCAGTTGGGAAATTATCCCATGTGTACAGAGTTCTCCTGGGAGCTGCATACGCTCTGAGACAATGGAACTGTACTCTCCAGTCTCTGTTCTACAGATTTCGAGGGGGCTCAGTCTCAGCTTCTGCACCTGCTGCAGTCCATTTATGCAAGGACTTACTGGGAGATATGTACCTGTCTGAGTGAATGTGAAAGGCAATCTCCATCCCACAACAAATCTGAAGGAGGCCCTGCCTCGTTTCTGACAATTTCTGTTCTAGTCAAGGAACCATTCTACTATTGCAGAGACCTACTGAGAGGCATGCTTACCTGGGCTACCAGGACATTCTTCTGAACTCAGGCCCCTGACCAGCATACCCACACAGCCCCAGTATCCTGCTTGGGTTTTCCCCTCATACATTTGGGCCACAAAGCTGCATCAACCATAGAGTACTTGCAAGACTTGCGACAGGCCTTGGCTTAGAACATCGTATAGTTCTGAGATGGCTGAAGTGATCACAGGTCCAGGAAACGAAACAGTCAGTCTGCTTAGAAGCCCTGGAGATCCCTCTGAAGAAAAACAGGCACAAACAAAGCCAGACTGCATAGACCAAGATGAATACCGAATCACTCAATGCACACTGATATTGTCACACTTCCACAAGCATCAAGGACATTCAGGGTAGCATGACATCACTAAGATGGACCAAAAAACAAGGTGCCAGAGACTGACCCTAAAGTGATGGGGATGTGTGATCTTTCAGACAAAGAATTAAAATTACCTGTTTTAAGGAAGCTCAATGAACTTTAAGAAAACACAATCAATTCAGAAATTTGTCAGATAAATTTAACAGAGCGATTGAAATAATTTTAAAAATCAGAAAGATTTTCTGGAGCTAAACATTACAGTATATGAAACATAGAAGACAAACAAATTGATCACATGGAAGAAAGAATCAGTGAGCTTGAAGGTGGACTATTTAAAAACGCATAGTCAAGGGAGAAAAAAGACTGAAAAAAGCTTACAGAATTTGTCAAACAATATCAAAAGAGCAAATGTATGCTATTAGAGTTAAAGAGGGATGTGAAAAGCAAAACATTAAAAAAAAAAAAAAAAAGACATTAAAAGAAAACTTTCCAAACCTGGAGAAAGATATAATTACCTATGTACAGGAAGGTCAAAGGTCACCAATCAGATGCAACTAAATATGAATACTTCCATACATATAATCAAAATCTCAAAGGTCAAAGACAATGAGAGGATTCTGAAAGCAGCAAAATAAAACAAGCAAATAAAATATAAGAAATATGCAGTACACCTGGCAGCAGACTTCTCAGCAGAAACCTTGCAGGCTAGGATGGAGTGGGACATTATATATAGAATGCTTAAGGAAAAACTTTGCCAACTAAGAATATTATAACTGGAAAAGCTTTCTTTCAGAATTAGGAGATAAAGACTTTCTCAAAGCTGAGAAAAACTTTCACTACCAGATATGTTCTACAAGTACTGCTAAAGGGAGTTCTTAAACCAAAAACAAAGAAAAAAAAATTTAAAAAAAACAGGATGCTAATGTGATTGTTACACTAATATTGTGAATATGGTGTATAATCACCTATATCTTTACTAGGAAGACTAAAAGATAAAAATAATAATGCTTACAACAATTTGTCAAGGTAGGCATTATAAAATGCAAATTGTGACATCAAAAATTTTAAATGTGAGGAAAGAAGGAAAGTAATGCATATGACTTTCGTTAATATGCTTCCTTTTTGTACTGTGACAAATGTTAAGTTGCTATGAGTTTTAAATAACTTGTTATAACAATCGGATATTTTTGTAAATCCTTTGGTAATCACAAAGCCAACTTATAATAGATACATTATTTTAAAAAAGTTAAAATATAATACCAGAGATAAAGGAAGACAACAATAAATACAGCAAGAAATAATGAAAACAGAGAAGGAATGAAGGAAGGACAGAAGGAGAGAAGGAAGGGAGGAAGGAAGGGAAGAAGGAAGGGAGGAAGGAAGGGAAGAAGGAAGGGAGGAAGGAAGGGAAGAAGGAAGGAAGGAAGGAAGGAAGGAAGGAAGGAAGGAAGGAAGGAAGGAAGGGAAGGGGAGGAAGGGGAAGAAAGAAAGAAAGAAAGAAAGAAAGAAAGAAAGAAAGAAAGAAAGAAAGAAAG
>NC_045437.1:27350367-27402652 GCF_002776525.5 Piliocolobus tephrosceles
AAGAAAGAAAGAAAGAAAGAAAGAAAGAAAGAAAGAAAGAAAGAAAGGAAGGAAGGAAGGAAGGAAGGAAGGAAGGAAGGAAGGAAGGAAGGGAGAGAGAGAGAAAGAAAGAAGGAAGGAAGGAAGGAGAGAAGGAAGGAGAAAAGAAAAGAAAGAGGGAGGGAAGGAGGAATGAAGGGCAGGAAGGGGAGGAGGGGAAGGTAGGAAGGAAGGAAGGAAGGAAGGAAGGAAGGAAGGAAGGAAGGAAGGAAGGAAGGAAAGAAGGAAAAAGAGAGAGCGAGAAAGAGGAAAGAAAAGAAAGAGGAAAGAAAAAAGAAAGAAAGAGAAAGAGAAAGAAAGAAAGAAAGGAAAGAAAGAAAGAAAGAAAGAAAGAGAAATGAATGAAGGAAGGAAGGAAGGAGAGAGAGAGAAAGAAAGAAAGGAAGGAAGGAAGGAAGGAAGGAAGGGAAGGATGTTATAAAACAACTATAAAACAAGTAGTAAAATGGCAATAGTTAGTGCTTACCAATCAATAACAACAATCAACTGAAGTGGACTAAATTATCTAATTTTAAAAATGGAATAGCTGAATGGATTAAAACACAAGACCCAGTTATATGCTTCTTAAAAAAAACTCACTTCAATTATGACTGAAATTAAAGGGATTAAAATAATTACTTACAAATGAAAACCAAAGAAGAGCAGTCTTTCTATTTTGTCTGATATCAATATAAGCTATAATTATATCAAATAAAATAGATTATAAGTCAAAACTGTAAAAAGAGACAAGGGGGTCATTACATAATGATAAAGTGTTCAATTCAGCAAGAGTATATAATAATAGTCAATATCATGACTAGACCACCCAAAATATATAGAGCAAATATTAATATATCCAAAGGGAGAGAAAGAGACTTCAATACAATCATAGTAAGGGACTTCAACAGCTTGCTTTTGGCAGTGAATAGATTATCTAGGCAAAAAAATCAACAAAGAAACACTGGAGTTAAAGTATACTATAGATCAAATAGACCTAACAGGCATTTTTAGCAGATTTCATCCATCTGTTGCAGAACATAGATTCTATCCATCAGCACATGAACTATTCTGTAGGAAGGCCATCTGTTAGACCACAAAGCAAGTATCAATAAATTCAAAAAAGTCAAAATCTTATCAAGTATCTTTTATAACCACAAGAGAATAATATTAGAAATCCATACTAAGAATTTTGGAAACTGTACAAATACATGGAAATTTGAAAAGATGTTCCTGAATGAACAATGGATCAATTAAAAAGTTAAGAAGTAAATTAGAAAAAAAATTAAACGAATGAAGATGAAAATGAAAACAAAAGATATCAGACTTTCTTGGATACATCAACAGCCATACTAAGATAGAAGTTTAATAGCAATAAACACATGTATCAAATAAATAGAAAGACTTTAAATAAATGATCAAATTATATACTTCAAGGAACTAGAAAAGCAAGATTAAACCAAATCCAAAAATAGCAGAAGAAAAGAAATAATAAAGATCAGAGTGGAAATAAATAAAATTGAGGTCTAAAACAATAATACAGAAAATTAACAATATGAAGAGTCGTTTTTTTTGAAAAGATAAACCAAATTGACAAACATTTACCTAGACTAAGCAGCAGAGAGAAAACTCAAATAAATAAAGCCAGAGAAACAAAAAAATTGTAACTATTACTACATAAGTACGAATAATTATTAAAGATTACCAAGAACAACTTTATGCCAACAAAATGAAAAACCTAGAAGAAGCAGATAAATTTCTAGGCACATACAACCTACCGAGATTGACCCAGGAAGAAATAGAGAACCTGAACCACCAATAATGAGTATCAAATTTGAAGCACAAAGATTCTGCCATCAAAGAAAAGTACATGACCTGCTGGGGTTGCTACTGAATACTACCAAACATTTAAGTAAAAGCCAATACTAATCCTACTCAAACTATTTCAAACAAAATTAAGAGAAGGAAATACTTCCAAACTTATTTTATGAGGCCAGCGTTACCTTGATAACAAACCAGAAAAGGACAGAACAAGAGAAAATTACAGGCCAGTATCTCCAATTAGAGTATAGATTTAAAAATTCTCAACAAAATAGCAGCAAAACAAATTCAACAGCACTTTAAAAATTTCACTCAACAGCCAGTCATGGTGGCTCATGCCTGTAATCCCAGCACTTTGGGAGGCCAAGGAGGGTAGATCACTTGAGGTCAGTAGTATGAGATCAGACTGGGCAACATGGTGAGACCCCGTCTCTACTAAACATACAAAAATTAGCTGGGCGTGGTGGTGGGTGCCTGTAATCCCAGCCACTTGAGAGGCTGAGGCAGGAGAATAGCTTGAACCCAGGAGGTGGAGGTTGCAGTGAGCCGAGATGGCACCACTACACTATAGCCTGAACGAGAGTGAAACTCTATTTCAAAAAAACAGAAAAAATCCTTTACTCATCATAATGAAGTGAAATTCATCCCAGGGCTGCAAAGATGTTTTAATGTACAGAAATCAATGAATATGATACATCACATCAACAGAATCAAAAATAAAAACCATTTGATCATTTCAGCAGATATTGAAAATGCATTCAATAAAATTCAACACTGCTTCATGACAAAAACCCTCAACAAGCAGGTTTTAAAGAACTATAACTCAACATAATAAAGGCCACATATAACAAACCTACAGCTAATATGATACTAAATGGGGAAAAATTGAAAGTCTTTCCACTAGGATCTGAAACAAGACAAGGATGTCCAGTTTTATTCAACATAGTACTGGAAATTCTAGCCAGAGGAATTAGTCAAGATAAAGAAAAAAAGACATCCAAACTGGAAATAAATAAGTCAAAGTATCTTCATTTGCAGATGACATATTTAGAAAGACATAAAGACTCTAACAAAAAACTCTCAGAGCTGATAAATTCAGTAAAGCTGAAGGATGCAAAATCAACGTGCAAAAATCAGTAGTGTTTCTGTATACTGATAGGTTTTATCTGAAATAGAAATCAAGAAAGTATTCCCTTTTATAATAGCTATAAAAATAAAAATACATAGAAACCAAAGTGAAAGAACTCTACAAGAAAAAATTATAAAATATTAATGAAAGAAATTGAAGAGGACACAAAAATGAAAATATATTCTATGTTTACTGGATTTAAAAAATCAATATTGTTACAAGGTCCATACTACACAAAGTGACTTTACAATTCCTATCAATTTGCCAATGACAGTCTTCATAGGAATAAAATAAGTATCCTAAATTTCCTATCAAATCACAAAAGACCCTGAATACTTAAATTAAGCATCAGCAAAAAGAACAAAGGTAGAAGCATCATATCACCTGATTTCAAATTATACTACAAAGCTATAGTAACTGAAACAACATGACACTGTCATAAAAAACAGACATTTAGACCAATGTAACAAAGTAGAGAAATCAAAAATAAATTCACAAATTTATAGCCAAATTATTTTCAACGAAGTCACCAAGAACACAAACTGTGGAAAAGAGAGTCTGTTTAAAAAAATGGTGCTGGAAAAACTGCATATTCATATGCAGAAGAGTGAAATTAGATCCCCATCATTCACCATATATAAAAATGAAGTCACAGGGGATAAAGATTTAAATGCAATTCCATAGGGAAATGCTTTTGAACATTGGTCTGGGCAACAATTCTTGGTGTAAGACTTCAAAAGCACAGCCACCAAAAGCAAAAATTAATAAATGTGGTTACATTAAACTAAAAAGCTTCTGCATAGCAAAAGAAACAATTAATAGAGTGAAAAGACAACCTACAGAATGGGAGAAGATATTTGTTATTTGACAAGTCATTAATAACCAGAATATATGAGGAACTCAGACAACTCTATAGTAAAAAACCAAAAATCCAAATAACAAAAGGCTAAACCTGTATAGACATTTCTCAAAAGATGGCATACAAATGATCAACAGGTATGTAGAAAACATGCTCAACAGCAGCAATTATCAGGGAAATGCAAATCAAAACCACAATGAGATATCATCTCATCGAAGTTAGGATGGCATTTATCCAAGAGACAAAAAAAAAAAAAAAAAAAAAGAAAGAAATGTTGATGAAGATGTGGAGAAAAAGAAATACTTGCATACTATTGGTGGGAATATAAAGTAGGACGGCCATTCTGAAAAACCTTTTAGAAGTTCCTCAAATGAAAAATGCAATTGTAATAAATTCCAGCAATTTCACTACTGAGTATACATCCAAAAGAAAGGAAATCAGTATATTAAAGAGATATATGCAATACCATGTTTGTTGCAGCACTATTCACAATAGCCACAGTATGGAATCAATGTCAGTGTCCATCAGGGAATAAACAGATAAAGAAAATGTGGTATATATACACGATGGAATATTATTCTGCCAACAAGAAATGTGAAATCCTGCCATTTGCAGCAACATGAATGAAACTGTAAGTCATTATGTGAAGTGAAATAACCCAGGCACAGAAAGACAAATATTACATGTTCTGACTCATCAGTGAGAGTTAAAAGAGTGTATCTCAAGGAAGGAGAGACCAGAAGGGTGGTCACTAGAAGATGTAAAAGGAAGAGGAAAGGGAGAGGGAAGAGGATTTGGGTAAAGGGTACAAAATTACAGTTAGATGGATGGAATTAATTCTACTATTTGATAATACAATAGAGATATTATCAGGAATTATTTGTTGTGTATTTCAAAATAGCTAGAAAAAAAGAATTGTTATGTTTCCAACATAAAGAAAAGATAAACATTTGAAGTGATGACTATCCCAATCACACTGACTTGATCATTACACATTGTACATGAGTATCAGAATATCACATGCATCTCCAAAATATGTACAACTACCATACCAATTAAATATATATTGCAATTATATATAAGATTTTTTGGTAATTATTCAATTTTATAAATAATTCCATAAATTGTGCCATCAAGAAATAAGTCACCAGGCTCTGCAGCAGACACTAAGCAGCAGCTATACAATACACATCAATAACCATTAGGGAAATTCATATTTTGGCTAGCAAGTTGGAGTATTTGATCTCCAAATCACTAATAATTTTAAGTTTTTTCATTTTTCATTGTAGTTTAGATGGGCTTAAAAATAACAACACAACATAGAAACATATTAGTAGATATACATAGATACAATCTAATAGTGAACTAGTTTTACTGTTAATGATTTAATACACTTTTATTGCAGATTCCTAAAATTAGATTGCAAAACAAATTTATTCAAAAAATTAAAATCTGTTACCTTGTATTTAAAAAGTTACCCTTATAAAATTCAGAGAATCATATTTTCAAAAGAAAATAGATCCTTGAATTTGTATATTGGACTATCCATAGGGAATGGTCTTCTGGTTTATTTTTTCATTGTTTCACATAATTATATTTATATATATTATATATATTTATGTATTATATAAATATAAATTATATTTATATCAAATATATTGTACATGTGTATTGTAATATATAGTATTTATTTTAATTATATATTATATATAATCTTTGCTTTTATATTTTTATATTTGCTTTATTTATTATGTATAAATATAATTATATTTGTACATAATTGAGAAATAGAGATTTTAGAAACTTCAATAAAGTCAAGTTTTATTTATATGCTCTTACCTTATACTATTTAGATATATTTGTTTGTTATTTTAAATTTTTTGAGCAAATATAGATAGCACTGAAGATCAATATTAATGGGGGACTTACAAGTTTTAATGAACTTAAAATCTAAAACAAATTGGTATTCAACCAACTAAAATTAATAACAACATAATTAACGAGTAATTAATTTGATGAGCAATTGGCTTTCATAAATACATAAATTAATTTTAGCCTGGAAGCGTATTGACAATGATAAACGTAATTCTTCTTGGAGCACTGTGTATGACGGCAGAGTGTCTACCACCATGCCACATAATAATAAATTATTTGTAGTAGACTGAATTTTTTTGCATGGAAACTTTTCAAGTTATTAAATAAAATCCTTTCCTTTGTAAGAGAAACTTGAAATATCACAATAGATATTTGAAAGGCAAAGTTTCACAGATTGCTGCACAAAGTAAACAAGCAAAAATATTATTTTAGGCATAGAGATACATTTTATACTCATGATGAATGATGCCAGTGCTGTAGCTTGAATCACCCCAAAGGTATTTCCAAAATTCATGTGTTGAAAATTGTACCCAGTGCAACAGTGTTGAGAGGTGGACACTTTAGAGGTAATTAGGTCATCAGAGTTCTGCCCTCTTGTCATTACTGTGGGAATGTGTTAGTTATTTTGCAAATCTATTCATGATAAAATTATGAGTGTAGCCCCTTTCCCCACTTTCTCCCAGACACGCACATGTGTACACATTCTCTTGCACTTCTGCCTCCTGCCATTGCATGATATAGCAAGAAGGCCCTTGACAAATGCTGGCCCCTCAACCCCAGCTTCTAGAACTGTAAGAAATAAATCTCTGTTCTTTCTAATCCAGTCTCAGGTATTATTCTGTTATAGCAGCCTAAACTGGACTGATGCCATCCATTGCTGGAAACATTTTGTCTAAAACTTGATAACTAATTCATTGCTTGTTATGCTTGAAATTTATTTATCTTGTAGCATTTTACTTGAGTGATTTTTATTGTAAGTCCTGCTGAAAGGTAGATTGAATGTGACACAAGTTATGTGTACATGTATAACCAGAATTCAGCTTAAGAATCACGGACAATAAAAGCATCCTATAGGACTATTGGAAAATATAATATGGATTGTTTGAAAGAGTCTAGAAAAATCTAATATAACGTAGCCTAAAAAGTCCATGTGACTTTTTCCCATTGATGCTTGAGAAATCATTTATTTATGAAAGAAACTGTTTACTCTTCTGATAATAGGTCAAACCAGTGAAGTAGCATCTATTTGGGCAGTACATTTATTTCTCAAATATGACCTTATATGGGCTAGTTCTGTTTCGTAAGTTGATACATCTTGCATATAAATAAGTACTTTGGAAGTTATGCTATAGACCAAAGAGTGAGAGTAAAAAAGTACCATTTAAGTGTATGCATATTTATTTGGAATTTAGAAAGAAAAAAAGAAAGAGTATGTGGAATTCAACCGAGCAATCTCATTACTGGGTGTAGAGGCAAAAGAATATAAATCATTCTATTATAAAGATGCATGCATTTGAATGTTCCTTGCAGCACTATTCACAATAGCAAAGTCATAGAATCAACCTAATGCCCATCAGTGATAGACTGGATAAAGAAAACATGGTATCTATACATTAGGGAATATTATGCAGCCATAAAAAGAATGAGATTGTGTCCTTTGAAGGGACATGGATGGAGGTGAAGGCCATTATCCTTAGCAAACTAATGCAGAAACAGAAAATCAAATATTGCATGTTCCCATGTATAACTGGGAACTAAGTGATGAGAACACATGGACACACAGAGAGTAGCAACACACACTGGGGCCTATAGAGGGTGAAGGGTAGGAGGAAGAAGAGGATTAGAAAAAATAACTGATGAGTACTAGGCTTATTCTCTGGGTGACAGAATAATCTCCACAACAGACCTCCCTGACACAATTTTACCTAGGTAACAAGCATGCGTATGTACCCCTGAACTTAAAAGTTAAAAAAAAAAAAAAAATGGGTGGAAAGGAAAGGCCTTAGCTTTTTATATATATATATGGTTCCTGGCTGGGAAGTACAAGGGAAATTTTTCAGTTGCCTCTTAATTTAATAGATTTCTGTTGTTTTCTATAGGTGTAATTGCTATAGTTACCTAAAACTTGACCTTGATCTTATTGTTTATTACTTTTTTGAATTTAGAAAAAAAATCAATATACAATGAATTCTGGCAAGTGTTTAATGCCAAGAAAAAAATGTATAATTTTTATTTCTGTTTTTCATACAAATTTTAAAAATCAAACTGTAAAGTAAATGTAGAAATTACTATTTAACTGTTTCATTTCCTCTGATAATTTTCTGCTTATTTTGTAAATTTGTATGTATTATTTCTAGTTTCATGAATTCTAATGATATGTTTATTTTACTTAAATTTTAATTTCATGCATTTTCTTTATCATCTCAACAAAACTTTCAATTTTACATAATCAGAATGAAGGGAATTACCAGCTAAAACAGAATCTTTGGGAGGATTAATTTAGCTTTGTAAAGTCAACTCCTTTGAAATGACTTTTTTGTTGAATTGGGAGAATTAGTGACTTTTTCTCATGAGTTATACAAATAGCAAAAATAAACAAACCAAAAAAAACGTTCTAAATAAGAATGCTTGCTAATCTAAACAGGATGACAGTGGAGATGAAGGGTAAATTTGAGCATAGGATAAATTTATCTTATACAATGACATTTATAGAAGTTATTCAGTACAAAGTCAATCATCACTTCAATAGGGATGTTCAGGAAGTTTATGATTGATGGATTCCGATTTATGTGAACCTGAGCATCGCTATTCAATGCCAGTTGAATACTGATTCATTCGGTTTAGTTATCACTAATTGAAGAACATCATTGGCAAATGTTTAGAATAACTTATAACATTATTTTTTTATAATTCATGTACATATTTATCCAAAATCATCTTAGATACAGCCATCCTTTTCTGGGTCACTAAAATGGATCATCATTAAAAGTTTGAAAATCACCACTATTTCCTCAAGGCAGTGACAGAGCAGAGGGCATTTGCAATGCAAGCTTTTAATCATTATATTTTTGTTGCTGCCCCTATTTGAGGTAAGTGAAAAGCCACCAATTCACCTTCAGCTCCACTGTTGACAGTTTTCTGACACCAAGACTTTACTGAGACGTAACCTGCAGTTGCCAGGATGGCCCTAATGCCATGAAGCATTGTCAAATTTAGCTCACTGACCACATTGTCAGAAAATTGCTAGACTGGTGTGACCATATTATAAAATATTGAAGGTAAAAAGTTTATCACCCACACTTTTCTTACTTACAATAATCATTTGAAAACACCTCTCATTTAAGTGTGTAGATTTCTGACTTGAAGTTAACTGACACCTCTCCTGACATGAACTAATCTTTTAAAAGTCTCTCAAGGTTTGGTTCTAAGAACTACTGACAGTTTACATTTTTTTTTCCCTGGGTAACATCATTAGTATACCATCTATATTATAGATTCTATATTCTTTAAACCATTATATTTACATATTCAAGCCCAATTGTTTTTCATAAGTTCATGCTCGTATGTCACACTGCCTATTTATCACTTTGATAGTTCACAATCAGAGAAACATTATAACATGTTTGAAGCTTGCTCACTTATATCTCCTCTACCTTTTCACTCTCCCAGCATTGTGAATAATTACATCCCTGTCTGCATACTTACGAAAGCCAGAAACTAGGAGCATTCCATTTGAAAATGTTTTTAAAACCAATATATTTTTATGGCTCAAAATGTTCTGTTGATCCTTTTTTCAAATACATGTTTATATGCTTGTTACTCTCTTCAACCTTTGACCATTCTCAAATGCTTTGCAATGTCATACAAACCTATGACACATTTACCTCTGGGGCAGCATCTGGTGAGGCGCACCCTCTTATGAAGATCACTTTAGATACAGTGGCCTTCTAAACGGCCCTAGAAAATTTTATGCTGTTTTATACTAATCATGTCTGTCCCTTTGGCATTGAAAAAAATTTATGTAGTTCTTTTATTCTGGCTCCTTCCCATCTTTGATATATTTGATGCTGTCATTTAAAAGGTCTTTCCTGAACCCCTTGAACCATTACTTTTTACCCATTACTACTTATTTCCTTCTTAGCTCTTATCACATGTATTATTATTTTTTCTTTTCTACTTTCTTTATAATCAATCATGTATAATTTAAATTTGGTAATAAAATACACTTGACTGTTTTACACTCTAATCCAAAACATAGGGCTGAAACATAAGAGATTCTTTTTTTTTTTTTTTTTTTTTTTTTGAGATGGAGTCTGGCTCTGTCGCCCAAGCTGGAGTGCAGTGGTGTGATCTCGGCTCACTGCAAGCTCCGCCTCCCGGGTTCACGTCATTCTCCTGCCCCAGTCTCCCGAGTAACTGGGACTACAGGCGCCTGCCACCACGCCCGGCTATTTTTTTGTATTTTTAGTAGAGACGGAGTTTCACCGTGTTAGCCAAGATGGTTTCGATCTCCTGACCTCGTGATCCACCCACTTCGGCCTTCCAAAGTGCTAGGATTACAGGCGTGAGCCATCGCGCCTGGCAAGAGATTCTAATAAATACCAGGTGAATAAAACAGCAAAGTGTATCATATTATTTATTTTTTTAAAGGCTTTTGAGTTTTTATAAAATTACATAGTAAAAAATGGTAGATTGTAGAAAACAGTTAATTGTTCAGCACCTCCTACTCCTCATTCCTTTCCCCAGAAATCAGAACTCTTAGTACTTTTAGTCCTTCCAATTTTTGGTTCCAGGTCTCTAAATTCTATGTATGCTGTAGCTATTATTTCAAGTGTCTACATTAGATATTGACCACTTTCTGCTGGGGTGAGTGAGGATTTTCTCATGAACTCATATCCCTTCAATCTTCATTTCCTAACTGCTTTCATTGCTGGTTTATCACTACTTTCACTTTCTTCAGTGGACATACAAATTTAATCTTCAAAACAACCTCCATGAAGAATAGGCTGACTTCTGACCATTCCGTTTTTAACATTTATTTTCAACATTTATGTTTTCACTATTTTGTTCATTTCAACTCTCCTCTTTTTCCCTCCAAACTCTGTTCACTATACTTTTAAATTCAAAAAGAAAAATAATGTTTAATTTTCGGTTTATAATCATATATGATATGATAATACAATTTTAATGCTAAATGATAATGGCTACATTAATATTAGAATTAAATATTGTATGTGCTGATGATATGGTAGAATACAATTCCTTCTCTGAGATCCCAATTTCATAACCCAGAGGCCAGTAAAAAAATATAATCATGATAAAAAGTCCAATGTCTTTCTGTTATTCTTTCTCTTTCTCTGCCTCTCTTTTTTTCCCTCTCTTTCATATACATGTGCACACACATGCACACACACACACACACATGCACACACACTTACCTTCTTATCCACTCACCTCTTCTTCCAAATTAGACCGTGGTTTGGTTGACTTCCTATTTTTAACATTACTTTCTTGTATAATTTTTGTTGCCTTTTCTGCTAGAGTAATGATTGCTGCCATTATATTGATTGATTACATGATATCTCTTTCTTATATCATTAATTTCACCTAAAGTGTGAATTATACCAAAAAATCTATAATCTGCCTTTTTTGTCTTTTCTTTTCTTTTTACCTCTTTCAAAGACCTTGTACTTCCTCTTCTTTTTTATTGTGGTTGCTTTCCATTTCGTCTCCTCTTCTGTCCACCTGAAACTCCTGTCTCTTCTCTTGTGGATCAGTCACTGTATTCTATATTCTGTGTCTTCTTTTTAAAATTTTTTGTACTTTAATAGTTGCTGGATTAGATACATTATCAAATAAGCTCTAAAAAGTGAATATGTTGGGCATAGCCATAGCCATACAGACAGAGAGACAGAGACAGAGAGATGTATGTGTGTGTTGTGTGTGTGTAATGACTGTCAGTGGGTGTATATGTATAAACATATTGAGAGAGATGGGGAGGAAAGAGGGAGAGATCTATTAGTCACTAGCAAAGAGTAGAGTACAAGTTGAAAAACACAAAAAGAATCTAATAAGTGATTGATGATGAAGAAAGATTTATATAGAGAAAAACGATTATAAGGAATGTGGTGTTCATGAAAAACTAGAAAAGCGGAAACAGAGAACATTGAACTAGACTGTGGTTAGTCAGTTCAACTTAGTTCACAGAAAGGGGTGAGCTGTGATGGAAATTGTGGATGTGGCACTTGTAAGAGTTACTAGTAGATCTCTGTTGCATCCTTCAAGTAATCATATTTTACCTTAGATACTGTCAAGCCTATTTGATCCTTTTCTTTCAATTATTTATGGTTTTGGTCTGAGTTCTTGCTTTCCTTATTGCTAATGTCCTAGAATGATACCCTTATTATTTCAGTTAAACTTAATGAATATTGCTCTTCAAAATCAAAAGAAATTTCACTTATCTAGGTGGAGAGTGTGAGAAAGTGAAAGACAAATGTTTAAGTTTCTATCATGTTTCTAATTTGACATGTAAAGAGCTAGGAATTTGCCACTCCTATCTTCACAAGTAAAAATAATGAATGAACTAAAAATCAACTGGTTTTCTTACATCCATCAGATAATTGAAGTCACAGGGCAAACTGCCTATCCTAAAATTGAAGAAACAGACAGGCAGATAACAAGAATAATACCTTACCTCAGTAGAAGCCTAGGAACAGAAGCCCACAGATAGATAATAACTTAGGGAGTCTTAAGCTGTAATTGACAAATTGATGGAAGCTCAATGTAGAAGAGTTTGAGAGTAAAATACTCCAAGGGGTCCCAGACTCGGAGAAACTTCTACACTTTCCAGAGTTTTACCCCTAAGGAGCCCTACTGCTTCGCACCATAAAGATGGAAGATAAACACCATCCTGATTTCAGCGCAGAGAGGGGAAATATATTTTTGGATATGCTCAGAGCTCTCTGTTATCCTTTACAGGGCCTATCCTTAAGTGAAACTATTTCACTGGAGCCTAACTCTACCGAGCTTTACCAAAGCCTCACCGAGGTGGAGGAAAAAGAACTATTCATCTTCAGTTCCCTCTGTCCTTCCACATGGGGGAAGAGAAATAGCCAACTCAGCCTCACTAAAAGACTAAAACCCAAACATAGAATTACAGAAGGCTTCTCTCTGCCAACACCTTCCAACCACATCCATAGTGTTCCTTATAATTATGAGCTATTACAGTTAAAATACCTGCAAGCCTCAGAATCTATTTAGGGAGTCTCTAGGAAAACCCCAAAACAACAGGGGAGACAACAACAAGCATACTAGAGGAAATTTTAGCCTCGACGCTAAAGCTTAAGCAGAATGCAAGCAAAGCTGAACTCTTAGCCACAGAAATATAAAATTAAAGGCCAACATACCTCACGGCCTTGCACCCAATACATCATGTCCAATCTTCAACAGAAGAATGTAAGACATTCTCTTTTGTGTGGTTAAAATAGAAGGTGATCAAAGTATGATTTCACCAATCAAATTTTTATTTCCATACAAAGATATGTTTAGAATTGTTTTTCACAATACTTACAGACAAGGAGAGAACAAGAAAACGATAACAAATCTCACAGGGAATACACTTGACAGAGTACATTAAACACATAGTGAAGGACTTCCAATTTTGCTTAGTGTCCAATGTTAAAGGCTAGTTGCTAAATTACAATGGAAGCAGTCCTCTGTGCATGTACAATGTAATGGAAGTTTGAGGCATACCAGGGTCTCATTCTGTTGCTCAGGCTGGAGTGCAGTGGTGCAATCACAGCTCACTGCAACCTCGACCTCCTTGGCTCAAGTAATCTTCCCATCTCAGCTTCCATAGTAGCTGGGACCACAGGCACATGCCACCACACTCAGCCATTTTTTCGTATGTTTTGTAGAGACAGGGTTTCACCATATTTCCTAGGCTGGTCTCAAGTGATTCTCCCACCTAGGCCTTTCAAAGTCACCACACCCAGACAAGGCACACCTTTCTACGTGATGGGTTAACCATCACAGTGGAAATTCACAACAAAGCCCAAGGTCCCTAATGCCAGGGAGCAGTGCCATGGGATATGGGCAAGACTTTGGAGAAAAACTTACCGGCAGGCAGAGAGTAGACCTGCCACAGTGTACATTCTCAAATTGTATGTCAAAATATTGGTAGTATATGTGTTTGAAAGTTCACTACTTGAAGCCAATGGTCTGATAAGGTGTGATGTAACATTTTCATGGGGAGAGAGATTAAAACTATGTTTTCTCTTCTTTTTTTTTCTTTTTGAGATGGAGTCTGGTTCTCTCACCCAGGCTGGAGTGCAGTGGAATGATCTCAGTTCACTGCAAGCTCCGCCTTTCAGGTTCATGCCATTCTCCTGCCTTGGCCTCTGGAGTAGCTGGGACTACAGGTGCCCACCACCATGACTGGCTAATTTTTTGTATTTTTAGTAGAGACGGGGTTTCACCATGTTAGTCAGGATGGTCTGGATCTCCTGACCTCGTGATCTGCCCGCCTCGGCCTCTCAAAGTACTGGGATTACGGGTGTGAGCCACCACGCCCGGCAGATTACAACTATATTTTTTAGCACATCACGTCATGTGGTCTCTCATTTAGCAAACTCTGTAACTGTTTGGAATCACTTCAGTGCTATATGACACATGCTAAAAGGCATGTAATCTAAAGTTGGTAATGAAATACATTATTAAACATAATGAAATGTTATTAGCAAATTCCAAGAAGATCTAAAAGTCTGAAATCATTAAGGCATACTGAGAAGAATTGCTAAGTTGAAACTAAAGATAGAAGATTAATCTAGGTTGCCAAAGAATCTACCCTGTTGAGTATGAATTTTATTCTATAGTTAAGGGTATTTTTTTTAATGTATTTTTTAAATACGCATTTTACATGCTAACACTGTAGTGTCAGAAAGAGCAATTATGACTCAGAAAGAGCAATTATGACTCTCATTTGGCATATATCTATTTTAACATGCTGAATTTATATTTTTCTATAGATATAAAATCTTTCAGTTTTTTTTCTCTGTAATCTATGGGATGTGAGAATAAAAGGAAGTATCATTGTTAAGCTCATAAATTAGCTTCTGTGGATATTTGCAATATGCTTTCCATATTTTTCACTTTTAATTAATTAATTTTTTTTTTTGAGACGGAGTCTGGCTCTGTCGCCCAGGCTGGAGTGCAGTGGCCGGATCTCAGCTCACTGCAAGCTCCGCCTCCTGAGCTTACGCCATTCTCCTGCCTCAGCCTCCCGAGTAGCTGGGACTACAGGCGCCCACCACCTCGCCCGGCTAGTTTTTTGTATTATTTAGTAGAGACGGGGTTTCACCCTGTTAGCCAGGATGGTCTGGATCTCCTGATCTCGTGATCCACCCGTCTCGGCCTCCCAAAGTGCTGGGATTACAGGCTTGAGCCACCGTGCCCGGCCTGCTTTCCATATTTTTCACTTTAAAGCAACATTCTAGTTAAGAATTAAGAGGGATACAACTTATTCCCTGCAAAATAGCCTCTATATTATTTAATATAAAATATAAAGATAAATGTCCTTTTCTAACACAAGTTTTTGTAAATACGACATTGACAAAGAATAGTAAACTGTAAAGTGCTAATATAAATTTAAACACATGCACACACATTACCACTTACTACATATCTTGGTGATCTGAGATATGTGGTCTTCAAATTTCAAATTTATTATTGTTATTTTTACTTTATTAACAATGAAATTATATTAATAGCAGCCTTATTAATCATAACATTAGAAATTACATGGTTTGAACATAAAAAAAATTTCAATAATTTCATGGATTCTTACAAATAATCAATGAGATGCAGACATCACTGACAAAGAAAGATTAGTACATTATTTTATTGGAAGTCAGACAAGCACCAACTAACTTTCCTTTCTCATCTGCAAATGTAAGGCTCCTAGAAGTTTGTGGCAGAAAGAATAATTACACAGTTTCCTGTACAGAAGTGGTAGACTTTAATGAAAAGTCTCTTTTCTGTTGGTTCACTTCTTGGAAACAATCAAAATAATAAAAAACTATAGTAGGTCATTTTTTCCCCTTTTTAAAAGAATTACACATGTACACATAAGTCCTACAAGCAAGAGCTTGCATTATACAAGAATAGTGACCATTAGAACTTTTTTTCAGGTTTAAATTTATATTTTACTGACAGGGAAGAGAAGAGCTGTAAATGCTTTCTACAACTCTTTTGTGTACTGACGGAATTTTCTTTTCTATTTTCAGTGATGATAGAGAAATAAGTTTTCTTTCAAATATTTATCATTTATGTTGTTCTTACTAAAAATGCTCAGTCTATTTAGCAGTATTCTATTTTGTTTGTGAGAATAAGCTGTGACTTGTTTGAAGTTATCCTTATAGTCAAGGTTGGAATAAGATTTTGTAATGCCAAAGTTTGCCATATATAATGCCTTCACGTTAACATCTTAT
The DNA here is from genome assembly GCF_002776525.5 of Piliocolobus tephrosceles. Taxonomy (NCBI): domain Eukaryota; kingdom Metazoa; phylum Chordata; class Mammalia; order Primates; family Cercopithecidae; genus Piliocolobus; species Piliocolobus tephrosceles. Next base: position 27,366,554 of record NC_045437.1, read on the forward strand.
TTCATACTGTTATAAATTTAAATAATACTTTATTCATTTAGAATTAATTCTGCTTTTCATAGTCTTTCAATGCTGAAAAAAGAAAAACAACTCATTATTTTTACTGCATTGAAATTTGACTCTGGAAACATTTATATTCACAAAAAAATTTCTTTAAATATATCTCTTTTTTGTTTCATAATGTAAAGATATAGTTTATGATGATAAAGAAAATGAAGACAATTTAAAACATAATTGTAGAATCCAAATGAATAGAAACCTCTATGGGTTAAGTTTTCAATAGAATAGATGGATGAATAAGTAGATATAGATAGAATTTGATTAAGTGGGAATTTGGTGCTTTTTGTTTATATGAGTGAATGTTGGAAAACATGGAAGATTGGCAGAAATGAAAGTACAAGAATCTGTCCAAGAATTTTACAGAATTCCAAGTAAGATATTACAGTGGCTTGCCTAGGAAAGTGACTCTGGATGTAAAAATAATTATAGAGATCTTTAATATGTATATTAAAGAGTGAAAGGACAAGACTTACTGATTGATTAGGTGTGCTTCACAGAGTGAGAGGAGGAGATATGAAGGAGTATTCAAAAATTTTAACATAAGCCATACAACAAATGAGTGGGGGAATAAGTGATATGGAGGGCATAAGTAGGTTAGTATATTTGTTGAGAGATGTATTTATTTTTGAGCATTTTGTGCCTTCATGACAAGAGTTGGACTGTCTTGTATGTAAATATATATACCTATATGTTTGATTGTTTTATAGATAATTCTAGAGTAGGAAAAAAGGACAGAGTTAGAAATTTAACTTGAAACCATTGGAGTGCATGAGTTTACTGAGGGAAAGTGTGTTGAATGATAAGAATTTGGGAAAAACAGACAACAACTATGAAGACTTAGGGATCAGGTATAGCAAGAAGAATTTGCACGGTTAATTGAGAGATGCAATTTTAAAATAAGTAGAGCATGGAAACATAAAACCTAAATAAAGCCTGTGCTCTAAAATAAAGGGGAAGTTAACAGTGTTAAATGATTCTTAAAATATATGCAAGGTAAGGATTAAAAATGCTATATTTTATTTAGGGACTTTTGAGACCTTGCCATGGAAAGATTTATTGGAGTGCTGGGTTAAATTTCAGTCCTTAGTGTGCAAAGAAATGAATGGGAAATGATGTAATGTGAGTGAATAAAGATACTTATTTTTAAATGAGACGTAAAAGCAGCTGGAGTGTGATATTTCATTAAGTCACGTGTGCGCTTGTGTTTGTGTGTGTGTGTGCATGTTTGTGTGTGTGTGTGTGTATGCTTCATGCTTGTTTGCTTTACAATATGGGACACATTAAAAGTGATAAGAACTAAGAAACAAAGGACTGAGAAAGCATGAATAATCAACAAAATAAGATACCCGAGAAAGTCAGATGAAACAAATCAGTTCCATGTCAGCCAAGATATTTTCTTCCCCAGATTTCCACACTGCAGAATTTTTTAATCTTTAATATTTTAATGTGCATTTTCAAACACGGAGAAGAAAAAGCACTGAGGTCACATTTGAGTCAAACCTTCCTTTCCGAAAGCTGTTTCCTTCCTACCCAACAGTATTATTAAACCAACACAGAATAAGCAATTGAAGGCTATTTATTTTGCCAAATAGCAAAAGTGCATTGGCTGTGTTTTACTAAGAAAAACTACAGTGTGTTTTCATTTCCAGGTTTACACTTAGCTTGGAAATATGCGTCTTCTGTAAAGGAAATTGATAATTGAATAAAAAGTCTACATTAATATTCCCATCTCATAACCATACAATGTGCTCATGGAATCAAATGACAGTATGACCTGCTTAATTTACATGGATTTCTCTCTTTTACTCATAGTAAATATAATAAGAAAAATTTGAATAAGAGCAATACCATATGATTCTACTGTAGTATAATATGCAACATTCTCCAAATTACTTATTTATTACATAACACTTTTTACATATTACAGAACTTCATTTTATCTAAGGCAGGGCATACACGTTCTCATTCAAAATGGAATAAAGTAAACAAAATATTCTCTTGAACACTGTACAGAATGTGAAGGACGTTCTAGCTCTAGGGCTAACTTAGTCACTGTAGAAACTACTAGAAACAAGTGAGTGATTTGTTTTTCTCACTCTTGCAGACAGCAAAAGTAAATAGAGCCAGGCACAGTGGCTCATGCCTGTAATCCCAGCACTTTGGGAGGACGAGGTAGGCTGAGCACCTCAGGTCAGGAGTTCAAAAACAGCCTGGTTAACATGGCAAAACCTTGTCTCTACTAAAAATACAAAAATTAGCCATGCATGGTGGTGGACATCTGTAATCCCAGCTACTCAGGAGGCTGAGGTAGGATAATCACTTAAACTGTGAGGCAGAGTTTGCAGTGAGCCTAGATCGTGCCACTGTACCCCAGCATGAATGACAAAGTGAGAATCCATCCCAAATAAATAAATTAAGTAGTAATGTCATTTTCAACACAGGTACTGAAAATCTGATAGAAAGCATTGGACATACAAAATGTAGGTATCTAAAAACATAATTTTCTTATTGGGTGCTCTGATTTTACTTCTGTTAATCTCTGCCAGTGATGACTGGAAATGATTCACTAGGGTGAATCTTTTTTTCCACTAATGCACATAAGTCTAGTATGATACTATCAGAATGGATAACAAGCCTATGTACAGTGGATGTGTCTGTGAGAGCTGATTCCCATTGAGATAAGCACTTTGAAGTTAGTTCAATATGAGTTTTCTTTGTTCTCTTTGATAGAATTATAAACTAAAGGATCACATAAGATTATCATTCCTAACTATCTATATCCTAAGACGCAGATTGAATGATGTATTCAAGAATTCTAACCATACGCACAAAATGCAAAAAAGAGGAGATACTAGAATAAATGTGAAACAACTATTTTAGGAGAATAAATTATTCATCACTATTCTTTATAATAAGCTCACCGAGTTTTGTGCCTTTGAAACAGCTGCAATACAATTTTTTTTTGTGAGCATATGTATTTTTTAATAAGAAAAACATACCCCATAGCAATGATAGCCAAAAAGGGCAGGATGGATTAGAAAACAGACATCACTCTTACTCCTGTAGAGCAATTCTACAAAATTACACACTGTGCAACTTGGTAAAATGTATAAAGGAACTCAAAAGAAATACAGTAATAATTTAACCTGTGTTATGAGTCTCTGGATGCAGATTTCCCATGAATGCATTGTTTATGTCTAGAGTTTTAAAAAATATAAGGGCTTCCATAATGCTTCCCTTAGTTTGGCATAGCATGTAGGCTTTGGGTGGCATGAAAAGGTTCTTATACTGAGTGCCTGTGCACCATATAAGATAAATCACGTTTAGAACAAAGATAATACCTTTCTTTTTTGTAAATGTACATATTCGTCTACTGGTTCAAAGATAAGTATTAAGATAATGTTGTCTAAAATGGGAAATGGTAATAGGAAATGTGGATAAAGAACAAAACAGATTCTTTACAACAATTCGCGTGGTAAATAAGGCTAATGTCTTCAGCATCTTCAAGGAGTAGACTTCCTAGAAATCAATTTGATGAAGAAAAAAGTTATTTATCTCAGAATAGAAATTTATACAACCAAAAAGGTCATATGGTGGGTAGGCATAAGCTACTTCTGAGTGTCAAAGTAACTATAGTTTTAGTCTCTCTACTAAGCAAGTTTTCTCCATTATCTTTAATTGCACCAATGGGTATGATCCAGAGTGCCTTGTTCTCCTGCAAAGAGTTTCAGGATGCTTTTCTCATGAGGGCTTAATCAATATAAGAAATTCCCCATGAAGATAAACCAGACAAAAACAACATGAACTAATTTCTCCTTCATCTATCCAGTAAATCTACTGCGATAAGAAGAACTGACCCATGTGTTTGTGGGTTATAAGTAATTAAAAATGACTTAATCGAGATTAAGAATACCTAATGAGGATTAAGAAGTCACCCATGCTGAAAAAATATATGCCAAATCAGGAAGAATTTATAATTTATTATTGTTGAAACTTAGTTCATATATATATATATATATATATATATATATATATATATATATATATATTTTTTTTTTGTTTTGTTTTTTTTTTTTTTTTTTTGAGACGGAGTCTCGCTCTGTCGCCCAGGCTGGAGTGCAGTGGCGCAATCTCGTCTCACTGCAAGTTCCGCCTCCCGGGTTCACGCCTCAGCCTCCCGAGTAGCTGGGACTACAGGCGCCCGCCACCACGTCCAGCTAATTTTTTGTATTTTAGTAGAGACGAGATTTCACTGTGTTAGTCAGGATGGTCTCGATCTCCTGACCTCATGATCCACCCGCCTCGGCCTCCCAAAGTGCTGGAATTACAGACGTGAGCCACCACGCCCGGCTGAATTTTTATTTGTTACAGGGGAATAAGGATTTTGAGGGTGAGGGGGACTCTTGATATACACTACTTCTTTGCAGAGCTCTGGCACAAGTTAGAATTGTATAAGAAGACCAAGACAATGGTAAAATAAATTGAACAGATTCTATCAATATTTCCGAATCTAATAATTTATCTAATGTCTTTAATTATGCTGTGCCAATATCTTACACTCTTTATCTTTTGATATCCTTAAATCATAATCCAAATTATTTTGAGATTCTACTATATTCTAGACACTTTACTATGTGAATAAATCTCAATACTTCTTTAGTAGTCGAGGAAGTTTAAAGTAAAAAGATTATTATCACCTACAAACACAAATAAAAAAAAGTGCAGGGAATGAAGCATAAACACTAGAGTATTCGGTATTTGAAATTTGTCTTCAAAGGGGGATTTCTAATTTAACCCACATTACAGAGTGAACATATGAATGAATAAGACGGTTAAAACAGCACATCATTTATATAGAGTAAATAACATTTTTTCTTTATTTTTTTTTCCTGTTTATATTTTAGCAATTCATGTACAAGTAAGTTGAATGGAAGCTGGGTTCTTCCAGTAAACTGTTTTTTAAGAAGTGACTCTGGTTTGAGACTTTTTGAAGGTTATAGACTGTGGATAACTTAGGCATCTGTTGATGGTTATTACTGTGAGTTAATATGGGAATAAGTATAATTTAATTAAACAGAATGACAAAAAAAACATAACGGACGTTTAAGGAGAATGGATTGACTCATTAATGATTTTGTGGTGTAGCAAATAGACATAGGGAGATACAAAGAATCACAGTGATTTTCCAAATCAGATTTAAACTTCCAGTGAAAAATGAAGCTGTCTTTCTACCTTGTAGTGATTTGTAGTTTCTATATAGAATTCAAATTATTTATTTTGAATTTATAAATTTGCATCTCCATACATAAGGTACAAGGAAAATACAAAACCATTACCTAGAAGATAGTGTGGATAAATAAAGTAAAAACACTTTCACAGGCATTTAAATAAATAGATGACATTTTCTTCATCAAAGTTCACAAGAATGTGGAACATAATTCTATGTCAAGTCCTTAGATGATTTGAAGGAATTAGAAATAATGTAAGGGCAAAAATATAAAGTGTTATACAAGCCATTGATTTTGCAAAGGGGAAAGCAGGACTGCTGAGGCACAGTCACATGTGGGATGATATCTTCCCAGAGGCAGTCTAAGGGCAGGAGAAAACATTGTCCCTATTAATAGAAATTCATAGTTGTTGTCACTTAAGGAGCAATTATATGTATATGGAAATGTTCCCCTAGGTGAGAGAATGGTGCTGTCAGAAACATTTTTTCTATGATCATGCAGCATATTTGCATTATTGACTCATCCATGTGAAATTCAAATGAAAGACTGCATTAAAGGATGTGAATTCATAAATGTGCTTCTCATTTAAGATTAAGTATTTAGGAAAGTCTGTTTACTTGTATATTTGGGCATTGTATTTCTTGCAGATAACTTGAAATAATTCATCTAAAACAAGAAATTAGTAAAAACGAGGACTGTTAGAACTGTTGGAACTGGAAATATCACAGATACTGGTCTTAAGAGTTTTACAACCTCCTCTTACTTAGAAATAATGTTTCAATTTAAAAGCATAACAGAGGTAATATAGGACTTTCTTATATCCTTCACCTAGCTTTCATTACTGTCGAAACCTATGCTTTGAAACATATTTCTTTGGATTTGTTCTATTTGAGGTTTACTTAGCTTCTTCATTTTGTTTATATGTTTACATGTTTTGTCAGTTATCAAAACTTAGTAATTATGTTTTGTGCAATTGCAAACTCTATTTAGATTTTCCTGATTTTCCCACTAATGTCCTTTCTTCTCTTCAGGATACAATCCAGGATATTGCTTTGCATTTAGATAACATGTTTCCTTAGGTTCCTTTACTCTATGACAGTTTGTTTATTGTTTTTTTCTCCATGACCTTTTGAAGAGTACTGTACAGGTAATTTACAGAACATTCTTCTACTTAAATATGTGTGAATACCACAAAGTGGAATGCCTTCTTTTCCCATTGTATCAGGAAGTACTAGATATCGTGTGCAAATCACTAAGTTCAGCCACACTCAAGAGGGGAAAAAAAATCAAGCCTCATTTCTGAACATGTGTTAAAAACACTATAGTAATCCAATATTTTGAGGGAAACACTTTGAATCTCTGAAACTTCTGATTCTCTTTAAAGTTTTTGACTATGAATTTTAGCATTGATCAGCCTTCAATGCTGTAGTGCTCTCATGATGATTTTCCTTTTAACCTAGTTTTTTATATTTATGAATCAGAATTCTCTTATAAGGAAGGTTTTCACCTTCTCTTCAATTTATTTATTAAATTCTTTATATCAGTTTGAATTATTTGATGTTGATTTTTGTGTAATCAGATGGCCACAAATTATTTTAGTTTACATTCTTTTGAGGTTGTCTTGAATTATCCTTTATTCTTGAAGGCTTTTTTTTTTTTTTTTTTTGGCCTGATGTAAAATTCTGAATTGGCAATTTTATTCCTTTAGGATTTGAATAGTACTGTGTCCTTTACTTCTTATCTCCCTGGTTTTTAATAATAATTCTATGATCATTTCTATCGTTTTTCTCTTGTACGTATCATGCCTTTTTTGTCTCTCTGGTTTCAAGATTTTTTTCTGTGTCTTTATTTTTCAGTAGTTTTGTTACAGGTGGGTCTTTGTTCTTAGAGCTCCCAAGATGGTGGCAGGCCGCTCCCAAGGTGGCAGCAAGCCTTTTGTTCTCTGACCTCGGGTTCTTGGCCTCACAGATTCCAAGGAATGGAACCTTGGGCCACGCGGTGAGTGTTAGAGCTCTGTTAGAAGCTGTGGGTCACGGAAGAGAATCATGGAACCCAGTGACTAGTGTTCAGCTCGATTAGGACGAACCTGGGCACTTAGCCACACAGAAACAATGGTAAGCCTTTAGCCCGATCGGGAGTGGCAATGGGGACCGCCTTGCTGGATCAGAAATGCAGAGGACACCCTTCCAGATCTGGAGGGGTGGAAGTCAATGGCTGGACTGGAACAGTGGTGAAGAGCAGTGGTGGTCGGCGAGCTGAACAGCTCGAGCCATAATAAACATGGACCAGAAGAGTGTATAGTTGTAAAATTTAATAGAGTGAAGCCAGAGCTCCCATACGAGGGTTGTCCCTCCCTGCTCAAATGCCTGGGTTTATATCCCCATCATTGTCCACACCCCCTCCCACATGCCCCACTCCCCCCACACTCTGTGCTCTCAGGCAATATATGATTTGACTATTTCTTTACCTCCTGCTGTCAGCCTAATTTGTATTTTAGTGAGCCCTCTTACTACCTGATTGGTCAGGTGTGAGCTGAGTTAGCAGCCCTATTTTTACAGGTGGGTGCGTTCACCTTCCCCAGCTAGGCCTAGGAAATCCAGCTAGTTCTGTCTCTCCTCTTGATTATAACGTCTCTTGTCCTATACTTCTTTGGACTTATCCAGTTTGAGGTTTACTCAGCTTGATTTTTTTTTGTTATGCAGGTTTGTGTATTTTGGTAAATGTTTAGATATTTTCAGCCATTATTTCTTTATATACTTTTTCAGCTTCATTCTCCTCCTTTCCTTCTAGGATTTCAGTGACATAAACGTTTTAGTTTTTGCTATATTCCCACAGGCCCCTGAGGCTTTGTTGACTGCTTTTATTCTAGTTTCTCTTTGTTTAGATTGGTTGATTTCTAAAATTCTATCTCTGTATTTACAGATTCATTCTTCTATCTTCCCCTTTTTTCCCATACAGTGATTGTTTCTGCCACCTCTATATCTATTCTCAGGGTAGATTGTTTTTCTTTTTTTCTGTTTCTTTCCACCTACTTTCTCTGCAGTGAGTTTCCACCAATGCCTGAAGAATACATTTATTGTTGTTGTTATTCCAGTATATTAAGGTTTTTGTTCCATATAGGAAAGACGAGAGATAGATCTGGAAGGATTTCTGCAGTGCCTACCTGAGTCAACACCACACGGGAATGGTTTCTAAGGATTCTCCCTGATCTTCCATGTGAGCACCTGGCAGGGTTCCAGGAGGAACAGCCTGCAAGTGCAAGACTAAGAAATTCCTTTTTGTCTCTGGTCATCTGTAGTTTCACACTCTCACGTGAACTCATACTTAGCCTTTTGCAACTCATTTATACTTTCCAGTTGAATCTACTAACTAGATGTTATGACATTGAAAGGTGGCTATTCAAGATAAGCAAAGGCCTAGATTCTCTCTCTCTCCTCAAGGGGAGAGATTTTAGGTAAGTTGCTTGACCTTCAGTTCTCTGATGGTTTCAAGAAAAGTCATTAATTAGCAGTTGTATAGCTTTTTTATCTTGCTCTAAGAGTGGGAGCAACACTCCAGCTCTTTCCAAATCCAATTTGAAAGCTGAAAAGTGGTTCTCTTTGAGGCATTTAAACCAAAGCAACTCCATCTTAAACAGGAGCTGGGTAAAATGAGGCTGAAACCTACTGGACTGCACTCCCAGACGGTTAAGGCATTCTAAGTCACAGGATGAGACAGGAGGTCAACACAAAATACAGGTCACAAAGACCTCGTTGATAAAACAGATTGCAGTAAAGGAGCCTGTCAAAACCCACCAAAACCAAAATGGCCATGAGAGTGACCTCTGGTTGTCCTCATTGCTACACTCTCACCAGCACCATGACAGTTTACAAATGTCATGGCAATGTCAGGAAGTTACCCTAGATGGTCTAAAAAGGGGAGGCATGAATAATCCACCTCTTGTTTAGCATATCATCAAAAAATAACCATACACATGGGCAACCAGCGGCCCTCAGGGCTGCTAGGTCTATGGAGTAGCCATTCTTTTTTTCTTTTACTTTCTAAATAAACTTGCTTTCACTTTGCATGGCACACTTGCCCTGAATTCTTTCTTGTGTGAAATCCAAGACCCCTCTCTTGTGGTCTGGATAGGGACCCCCTTCTGGTAATAGTTCCACTTTCAGATCAGCATTTTAAAAGGCTATTATGAGGGATGTTCTTATCCTTAGAAAAAGATTTAAAAAAAGCTATAGGAACTATAGCAAAGGATTGTAAAGCAAAAATATAAAAACGTGTAATCTGTCTGCTATCTCTTCCCAAAGACATCTCCTTAATACTTTGCAAGTTAAATAAAATAATCAGAAGAGTTTTTTTTTGTTTGTTTTACATAAAATTCTAAAATTCAAATGACCAACTTGAAGAAAATTTTATGGGAAATTCTATTAAATTGGTTTAAGCAGAATAATAGTGCATTGGATTCAATTATTCTCCACCTAGAGCAAGCATTTTTGACAGATTGATCAAAACAGTAGGATAGAAATTGATGGTAGATTTTTCACAAATTGAAAAAAAGTAAAATGCACATTAAGGTGACTGGGTAATTTCTGTATGGATAATACTATTACATACATACAAAATTGAATAGAATAATTCAATTGGATGAATTAGAATTAATTATACCATGTCTTATTTAATTATAATTTAGCATTTCAGCATGCTTTATAGCATAATGTTCCTTAGATCTGATGAAATATAAACCAGTAGATGAAACAGTGATTTAGTTAACTTAACCAATGTTATCTCCCTAAGCAATTGTAGAATTGTTTTCACTCTTTATCAAACACATTCTTCCTCAAATACAATATTGCAATTACAGTGCATGCATGAAAATGTCTGTGCATTGTACTAGTGCCAATGAGTAATCTCCTGTTTGGGGCTATAAACATTCCAGTTCAGCTGTTCAATGCATGTTTACATAAGCTCACATCTTCCCACTCAACAAAATTTCTAAAAGAGCACAGCTCAGTGAAAAATTGAAGAGAGAATGATGAGTGAAAAACAAGTCTATTCTTAACAAGCTATAATCAAATCATTACAAGAAGTTCTATTCTTTATTCTGCATTTGGTATGATAGTCCTTCAAGTGAAAGAAAAAGAATAGGGAAAAAAGTTGAAATATAATGGTACAATTCAAATTGAAATTCTATGTATCTTAAAAATAGATGCTGAGTCACAAAAAGGAAAGTTATTAACAACATTTTCAAATGGCTCTGTAAGATGTTTTGTTTCCAGATACGAGTTACACAGGAATTATTGTCAGCAAACATTTATTAGGTGCCATACCTTGAAAATCACCATAATTTATTTAGCAGGTAACCTGTTACATAGATTTCTAAACCCAACATTCAAGAACACAAATGTTAAGTTGGATATTAAAAACAAACACTGTCAAGAAAAGTATAGACAACTTCCACCAAATCACTTATTTTGATGAGTTAAATTTGAGGTCTTTTGGTCACCAAATTCTGTTTTTGTGTATTTGTTAGAAATTAGTGGATGTCGAGAAGCATTATGGGACAGAATGTGGGACAGGAAGGAAAGAGGCTTTTGATCAATGATTAGAAACTGCCCCACTAAGGGATAGGAGGTGACAGGAGTTGTATTGTATACTTAAAGATGACAATATGTTTTGTTGGCAACAAACTTAGATTATACCTGTTGTCTTAAATTCCCATTCCAATTTTTTCAGGTTTTTTTTTTTAATAACAAGATATTCTTTCTTTTCTTCCTTAACACTTTCCATGTGCAAAATAATGTGCACTTCCTTTCCATGAACAAATTGTGCATTTAATGAAAACTTAACTATTATATTTAAATTTCCCAATATATAAGATGAATAGGTAACATGAATAAAATGTTTGTCTATGTTCACAACCATGATGGAAGCTGTAGGAATGGCCTTGATCACTGGAAAACCAGAAGACATAAATCTATTGAGGAAATGGCAATAGTTATTTTAAGAAGATTACCTCCAAGGAAGAGGAATTATCACAGTGCTTGTAAAAGAATTCTTTGCATATCACTTTTTGAAGTCTGTCTTCCCATTTAGATGAAATGACTACTATTTTAAAGTGATTTTACTCATATCTGAAGTTTTCTTTTGTACATAGGCAGAGTGGAAAAATGGGTGTCAGCATATTATCTCCATAAGCTAAAATTTAGATTTGTTTTTAAATCTTTGCTTCAACTGTAGTTTTTATTCTCCTTTTACTGCCAGCTATTGATCAGATTTAGAAGTCTTTGACTGCTGGATTTTGGTTGTATTTGGTTCAATACCAGTTGAAAATATTTAGTAAAATATTCTATCATTAAAACAGTTAGCAGGCCGGGCGCGGTGGCTCAAGCCTGTAATCCCAGTACTTTGGGAGGCCGAGACGGGAGGATCACGAGGTCAGGAGATTGAGACCATCCTGGTTAACACGGTGAAACCGCGTCTCTATTAAAAAAAAACAAAAAACTAGCCGGGCGAGGTGGTGGGTGCCTGTAGTCCCAGCTACTCGGGAGGCTGAGGCAGGAGAATGGCGTAAACCCGGGAGGTGGAGCTTGCAGTGAGCTGAGATCTGGCCACTGCACTCCAGCCTGGGCGACAGAGCGAGACTCTGTCTCAAAAAAAAAAAAAAAAAAAAAAAACCCAAAAAAAAAAACAGTTAGCAACAACAGCTTTTGAAGCTTTTTGTAAATTGCAGCTATTGAAAACAAATATTTCAAAAGAAAGCTACTTAGAATTTTCCTTTCAGAAGAAAAAAAGAACCTGAAAACATTAAAGGCGAACTGAAACACTGTGCATGGTTTAATTTTGAAGTTTGAATATCTTTTTTTTTTTTGAGACGGAGTTTCACTCTGTCACCCAGGCCGGAGTGCAGTGGCATCATCTCGGCTCAGTGCAACCTCTGCTTCCTGGGTTCAAGCAATTCTCCTGCTTCAGCCTCCTGAGTAGCTGGGATTACAGGCACCCGCCACCATGCTAGCTAATTTTTTGTATTTTTTAGTAGAGACAGAGTTTCTCCATGTTGGCCAGGCTGGTCTTGAACTCCTGACCTCAGGTGATCCACTCACCTCAGCCTCTCAAAGTGTTGGGATTACAGGCATGAGCCACCGCACCTGTAATTTGAAGTTTTGAATTCAGCCACACCTCAAGTTTGAACATCTTAACTTGTTGGAAAAATGCTTTTATAGAACACACATTTTTAAATTGGGTCAATGAATATTCTGAACCTAAATGGAGTAAATCTGAAAATAGCTTTCACTTTTAAGCTTACAAACTCTGGAAAAAATATTGTTAATAATCATAAGTAAGGGGAGCCTATAAAACAAGTTGTGTGTCATAAAATGTTTATGGAAAAAGATACTGTAAATGAAAGAAAAAATGCACCATCTGTGAAAATGCTAGAGCTTAAGTATTTACACATTAAAATGCAAAAAGAAAGCTTTAAGAAAATACTTCATTAGTAGAATTTGTTTTCAGTTCAACATTTTAAGATAAATTACTCTTTCAATAAAAAACATGGTTTAAATAAAAGACTATCTTAATTTCAAATTTTGCAATAATAAAATACAATTTTGAAGAGGTTACTGGCACTTTTATAAAAAATAAACTAATATTGAAAATAAATGCATAAAAATATAATTATTAGAAACAATTAGAAGCTAAGAAACTAATTCATTTAATGATCTGTACTTTCTCTGTTCATTTGTAATTTGTTGCTCACAAAATAAAAATAAAATTTTTTAAAAACCTTGTTTTACTATACTGATTAGGTTATATCTGTTTTAGAAACAATTTTATTTTTGAAAATATAGTAATATAAATACTATACCCTCCACAGTAATAATAATGGTAAAAATGAAATATTTCAACATTAGGTCATTTTATTTAATTTTGTTTTCCCTTTCACTCTCAAAAGTGTCTCTGTTTAGATGATAAGCAATGTAATCAATCACATATCAGTTAATCTTCCTTTAGACTTTTACTTTCACCATCAGGATGGGAATGGAAAGAGAGATTGCAGGAGTTCACCATGTTTCTATTTTAATTGCCTGAGTCATCTGGGATGCTTCTGTGCATTCTGAATGCTTTGTGGAAAGCACACTTGAGTAAAAGAAGGTAATGGTCATGAGTGAGAATCAACATGATATAGATGAAAAATACTGTGATGAAGCTACTCCATCACACCATGACTGCTTTGGTACCTCACTGGCTGTAGCCTGAGTCAAACATTTACAGGTTCATTTGTTGTTGGAGGAGTAACTCATTTCAAAGTAAGGGAACAGTGGACTTTTCTGCAAATTAAGGACCAAAATATGTTCAGATGTTACTATGTAAAGATGTATGAATTGAAAAACAAGAGTAACTGCAGGTCAGGTAAGAGAGAAGTAATCAGAAAATGTCCTTCTTTGTATGATAAAACTGAGCACCCACTGTGTGCCAGGTAGTACATAAAAGTTGTGAAGTAATTACTGTCTCTATTACATTGAGTATATTTTAGAGACAGATATTGAAATGACAGTAAGGTATTTATAAGTAAATAAGAATTTATGATATATGTAACAATCAAAGAAGGGTAGGGAATAAAAATATTTATGAACACAGTAATCTTATTACAGTGGGATTTATTTAAAAACAAAAGAAAATAGAAACTTATCATAGAAAAATCTAAGTAAGAAACTGGATTCTCAATAACCCAGGTTTTGAGTTATGGTGATATATTTTCTGCTAAGGTTGGCTACAGATCTGAGATTTTCATGGGAGCATGAAAGACCTTATGAGAGTCTTCAATCAGAACAGCATGCGCCTATGTTCCCAAGGACCTGCTCTTCATAAGCAATATTTCAAGGCTTAGATCTATCACACTAGCATTAAAGAATTTACATACTTAACTCTCAGATTCCATCTCTGAGAGGAATATCTAAGCTTTGGTATTCCTGGCTAAGTCCAGACATACAAATCACGAAGGAGATTCTTGATAAATTGGTAATAGAGCAGAGTATGATCTCCATGCATAAGTGTCTTTCAGATCTTACAAAGGGAAGTAGATTTATAGACTTGCAAATATGTGGAAGGCACAATAGAAAAATATGCTCACAGATAACAAGAAATCAAATACATTGTTCATAAGCTGCTTGGAAGAACAAGGTTTTTCTTTGAAAAATCCTGGAAAGAGCTGAATCAGAGATAATAAGATGTTCATCTGAGAATACGGCTTAGAGAGCTTCATGTCCCTGCAAATGAGACATATCCTGTAAGAAAGCAGAAAATCAGCAAGGGACGACAGCAACTGCTGAGAGGTAATGAAATATATAGAGGATGGGGCAAGAAGATTTCCAGCTAAAGCCCTCTTTCTCTGAAACTTCAGCTGGAAGTTCTAACTCCTTACCAAGTCAGGGAATGATCGAACATCATTAATTGAACAGAAGAGAGCACATTGCATCCGGTTTAGGGTATCAGTGGGAGAACAACCCAATTCTGCAAAGGTAAATAAATGAGTAAAGAATTCTAAGGCATGAACAAAGAATAAACAAAGAGAATTTGCAGAAGAACTTGATTAATTCCAAAGAATGAAAGGCAGATACTCATTTTGTTACACAAGGTAGGTCTCAAGACAGAGAATCAGACAAATTTCCTTCCTGAGAGAAATCCTCAGATAATATATGTTCATCACAGTTGTTTGTTTGAACATCATGGAGTTAGCTGGCCACTCTGTTGGTTGAAATTAGGAGGCTGTGGAACTGAGTATGTGAGAGAAGTTATTTTCAAAATTTTTAGACTGATATGTAACAGGGAATAGACACACAAAGGAGAGCGATATTTTAAATGCAATTCCTGTTCAAGGGGCTTCATGCAGCACTCAGTTTTTAATGCATAATCTACAGGGAAAAATAAAAAAACACATTCGTATGTCCCATCTGCTTAAACAATTCACTTATGAAGTCCACTGCAAGGCCGCAAGAAGATCGATCCATCCAAAAACAATCACACATTTGAAAATACTTAGGAAAAGTGCTTGACCATAAGATAAATCGTATATTTCCCAGATAATACTTGGGTACTAAACAATTATCTTTTAAAAATGTAAACACAATTGAGTAATTACAACTTCTGTTCATTGCAAAGAAGGTGAAGGTCACAGTGCGTGAAATAATAAAAGAATGTAAATGTGCATGATAAAATGTTTTAGGTTGATAGCTCAAGAAATTTATCTCTAAGATAGAAACATTTAAGCAGAAATCTGAGCAACAAGTAGAACTTAATTATGAGAAGTATAGTAGAAGCATGATTCTTCTGCCTAACAGAATAAAGGAAGAGGATGGGTTAAGAAATGACTTGATCTACTCTAAGAAATGATTAAGGTCAACATGGCAGTTACCTAGAGCCCAAGGAATAAAGCCCTGTGAGAACCTAGAGAACTGGTAGGTTCTAAGATACAGTCATACAGGCCTTTCAGGCCATGTGGTTAGTTAATTATTTGTTTTTCTGTTTGTAATATATTTAAAGATTTTTTTAAAGACGTAGTGTCTTACAGTTTTACTACAGTGTGTCTAGATGTGTGGATTTAAGTTAATTGCCTTTGGCTCTCAATGGCCTTTTAAAATTAAAGGGAGATGCTAATCTTAACGCCAGGGCAATTCTCGGCAATTATCCTCAATAATAGCTTGTCTGCCATTGTCTCTATGCTCTTTCTCAAAAACGCCTATTAATTGTTTGATGGAGTTTCTCAATCGCCCATCCAGGGATTTATACTTGGCTTTTTATTCTATTATTTTTTTCCCTTTGGTAACTTAGAGTGAATTCTTGAGTATAACTAGTTGATCAATTCTCTTTGACTATTACTAGATCAGAGCGTATCTAATTTAGGAAGTCTGAGTTTCCACTTTTGTTTTCTCCTGTGGCAATCATAATATCTTCCTTTACAAGGAATTTAATTTGGTTCATTTACCTTTTTAGCATATGTGCTGCTGAAGCGAGCATGGTTCATTTACCTTTGTATCATTTCCTGATTTCTATCTCTATTTGCTTTTTTAAACACTTTACTTACTTTTTTTTCTTTTTAAGAAATATAAATTTACTTTCTTTAAAAACATTTTCGGCCGGGTGAGGTGGTTCACGTCTGTAATCCCAGCACTTTGGGAGGCCCAGACAGGTGGATCACGAGGTCAAGAGATTGAGACCATCCTGGCCAAACCCTATCTCCACTAAAAATAAAAAAATTTGCTGTGCGTGGTGGTGGGTGCCTGCAGTCCCAGCTATTAGGGAGGCTGGGGCAGGAGAATCGTTTGAACCTGGGAGGCGGAGGTTGCAGTGATCAGAGATGGCGCCACTGCCCTCCAGCCTGGGCTACAGAACAAGATTCTGTCTCAAAAACAGACAAACAAACAAACAAAATTTCCATCCATGGTGTGGTGGCATGCCTGTAATCCTAGGTATTTAGGAGGCTGAGACTGGGGGATGTCTTGAAGCCAGGAGTTTAACCTACACGAGCTATGATGTAGCCTGTGAATAGCCACTGCACTCCAGCCTAGGCAACATAGTGAGACCACATCTCTTAAAAAAAAAAAAAAAAAAAAAAAAAAAAAAAATATATATATATATATATATATATATATGTACATTCTATTGTTGAATTGATCTGTCAGTTACCTGATTTAACAAATAAAAACCATTATTTTATCTCGTTTCCTTTGAAATCTTTGTCAGCTTATTATTCACTATAAAAGGTTTGGGTTTCCACAATGGGTGTTTGGGGGGGGTGCTGTTACTTTTTAAAATCTGTGCTCACTTATTCCCAACCCATTATTTTATGGTTGCCTTTCCCCAATCCTGGGCCCCTCAACTTGGGTTTGTTGTTCAGAGGAAACTAGGGAGAGATCATGCCTCGAGCAGCCTAGCCCGATACAAAGTGGAATGGTTATCATTTTTCCTCTCACTATCACAGGGGAGCAATATCTATAAAAGCCACAGCTATAGGGCTCAGTTTCTGATGGTTTACAGTCTTTGTTACTGGGTGCAGAAGGGCCAATTCAGTGAGTAGTTTAGCGCTACTAGCCTGGTTTTGATTTCTTGCAATGTGTGGCCACCAGAAATAAAACTCAACACCTATTTCTGCAAGAGAAATTAAGCAGACTCATAGTTTTAGCTTTTGTTTCCTAACAGTAATTTGAAAAGTTTATCTGATTTTTTAGTATGCCCATAGTCACAAATATAATACAATATGAATTTAAATCATTTTATGTTAGGGAATACTTAATCCAAATTACATTTTTGAAAAGATCACTCCTTCAGTTGTGTCCAGAATGGATTGGTGGTGCTGAAAGTGAGAGCAATAATAAAACTATGGGAAAGAGAGGTAACCACAGTGACGTATTTGGACATAAAGAATTAAAATAATAATGCGAACCATGTTAAGGATAACTTACCTCACAGTATAAAGTGACAATACTTATTACAAGATTATTCATTATTAATAGAAATAGCAACGAACATAAAGGAAATCCATACCCTTTAATTAATTCCTTTCATTTTTATTCATCTTTTTTTAGGCCTCAACATAGATCATTTTTCACCTTCCCTTTGTAGAATTTCATGTTTACGTTGATTTATTTCATTTTTATATTCTCTGACTTTTTTGTCTGTAGGTTAATAATCATATTTTTGTGTCATAACAGTCTTTTCTTATTTTCTCAAAAGTAGAATAATGTCCAATTTTATTCCAGTAATAATATTTCTGCCATTAAATAGAATTTATCATGAAGGCACAAAATGCTCAAAAATAAATACATCTTTCAACAGACGTACTAATCTACTTATGCCCTCCATGTCACTTATCCCCCCACTCATTTATTGTGTGGCTTATATTAAAATTTTTGAATACTCCTTGATATCTCCTCTTTCTCTCACTCTGTGAAGCACACCTAATCAATCAGTAGGTCCTGTCGTTTCACTCTTTAATATATATATTAAAGACCTCTAGTCACTTTCCTAGGCCAGCCACTGTAATATCTTACTTGAAATTCTGTAAAATTCTTGGACAGATCCTTGTACTTTCATGTCTGCCAATCTCCCATATTTTCCAACATTCACTCATACAAACAAAAAACACCAAATCTCCACTTACTCAAATTCTGTCTATATCTACTTATTCATCCATCTATTCTATTGAAAACTTGACCCACAGAGGTTACTATTCATTTGGCTTCTACAGTTATGTTTTAAATTGTCTTCATTTTCTTTTTGTCTTTAGGTTAATAATCATATTGTTGTGTCATAAGTCTTTTCTTATTTTCTCTAAAGCAGAATAATGTAGTCCAATTTTATTCCAGTAATACAATTTCTGCCATTAAATAGAATTTAAAATATTCTGTCTATAAACTGTAATATTGCTGAGTATAAATCAAAATTCAAAACAAAAGGGAAATGAAACTATAGATTAGTCTAAGGAAATTCGATGACTTCCTTGAATTTCCTTTTGCCTTTAAAGATTTGATACTCATATTCATCCCTATAGCTCAGATATTTTGCCTGCACATAGAAAAATAACCCATCTTGCTTTTTAAACTTATATTAATTTTAAACAATCCAAAAACAAAAGGTAAAAGAGCTGCACTGTGACATATTTTCTATGAAAACAATAATTTTCTCAATTGACATTATTACTCAGTCATTTAGAATTTTCAAGGCAATGAAGATATTGAAAATGTCCAAAATTAAAGAGACATAAGAGGAGTCTGAAAAAATTGGCGTACACACTTTTCAGGAAAACACCCTGCAAGCATAATCTAGATCTCACTGCCATGGTCATGGTTATTTAAGGAGTGGCATTACATATACCCTCAAAAAGCACTGGAATAATACAGTATAATGAACATCTCATAGGTCACAAGAGTAACCTTATTTAATTTACCAAAGAAAGTAGCTTTTCAATGAAGAGTTTTAAGACATTTAAAAATTCTTAGCTGAAAAATCAATACTACCTTTTATAATTGTTCAGTGAGGTGGTTAAAATTATAATTATTCTGGACGTGCAATACTAACTACAAAATATCTAAATGCCATGACACATCTGTGAAAAAATTTTTTGAATATTTCACTTAGAGATATAAATATTTACTCAAATATTTTAAAGTCTACAGTTATCTCAAAATTTACAAAATTGTAAGTTAATTTGTAATTGACTCTCCTCCTCCTGTTCCCCTCACCATTTCATCTTGCATTTCTACATCTTTTTCAATAAGATCATTTTCGTTGGGACAAAGAGACATAAATTTATACTCTCTTTACAGTAACAACTTTGCTTGTTACTCTGCCCTCCTACCTTCCTGATGGCATTTGCCAAGGCTTAACACAGAGCTTTTCTATTTGTATATCTGCCCTTCACAGAACATAAACCATGTGTGGCAATCTCAGATCAAAAGCCTACTGCTGGTAGTGGAAAACTTTGCTGATTGTAATTGAACTTCCTTCTTCCCAGAAACTGTGCAACCCGCCCCCTCCCCCACCAAGCTCAAGAGGAACTTTAAATTTCAAAGTTAAGGTAGAATTTTCTCTGTGTACATGGCTATGCTGAATATATCTGAAATTTTTGCTATTTTGTCAACTTCTGTTCATGTAGTTCTTATTTTTTTAATTGAATGATAATTTATAATTTCTGTAATGGCATATAATTTATTCTTTTCTGACAAATGGGCTTTTTTCTTAATGATTAGTGTACATTTCATAATTCTTTTATTTTTCCCCTACTCATTTTTTCCCCTTTTAAAACTGCATTTAAATTTACAGGTGTTATGATTAAAAGAAAAGATAAATTATTTCTTCCTTTTCATTGAATTAGTTCTCTATAATTATTTCACTTCATTCATATTCATTTACATGTGATGTATTTTTATTTCCACTAATTAAAATGCCGGAAATCACAAAGATTAATATGAAAGCATAAATGCACCACTGGAATTGACTAATAATTTTGAGATGCTTATTCACAGCTATATTTTAAAAATAAGCATAAGATTGCAAATACAGATGAAGTGCTCTAGAAATCTATCCAGAGAGAGACAATAAATATTACAAGTTGTTTACATTAGGCAATAATTTTCTACATATTGTGATAAGTAGAATAATGTTCCCACCCAAAAATGCCAGACCCAAATCTGTAGAATCTATGGATAGATCATGTTGCATGGTAAAGGTGAAATAAGGATGTAGATGGAAATAAGTTTGCTAATTAGATGATTAGCTTAATTTAGGAAGATTGTCTTTGGGTTATCCTAGTGGGCCCACTGCAATCACACATGTCCTTTAAAGTAAGAGTGAGGCAGAAGAGGAGTTAGATAGAGTTTTTGAAGACGCTATACTGCAGGCTTTAAAGATGGAGGAAAAGACCATAAGCCAAGAAAATTGGCAGCTTTTAGAAGTTTGAAAAGGCAAAGGACTGAATTCTCTCTTAGGGCTTCCAGCAAGGAATGCAGCTTTGCCAACACTGAGTTAAGGACAATGATATTTCTAACCTATAGAATTATTATAGTATATTTGTGTTGTTTTAGTCCACTAAGTTTGTGCTAATGTCTTATAGCAGCACCACTAGGAAACTAAAACAAATACACATCCACTATAAATGTATGTTTTCAAAAACCATTAATTGTATTTTTATATAATTACATTTTACAGTTTATCTATTTCCTTTACCTACAAATCATACTGCCTGATTATATTCAGAAGTCTTGTCTTCAGCTGCTTTCATTAGACTGAGTATGACCAATATGATGTGAGTAAAAGCAACTTACACCACCTAAGATGAAGCCTATTGAAAAGATCACAGAAAATCCTCTACACTCTCTATCCAACATTTACTGACTGAATACAGAGGAGTAGATCCTAAAAGCTGGAGAACCCCATGATCAAAGGAGACTTGATACCTGAGTGACTGTGGAACACAATCCCTACTCTTTTTTTTTTTTTTTACTGCTGACACGTAACAGTCAACTGTGACATGACCAAAATTCTATGATAAGTTACTGACATTTCACATTGTTTAATCCTTGTTACTCTTTCTCCTACTTTCTCAAAGGTAATTCCCTAGTCAGCATGACTTGAAAAGTATGATGTCTAATTCTAACTAAAATTTTTGAGATTTTCTTTCCATACAACACTGTATTTGATACTTATTGATGAGGTTATATAAAAATTTAATTACTTATTTCAATTACTAGCAAGACATCATTGTAACAATAAACTATGATGTAATATATTTATCCATTTTAGTAGTAGTTTTAGGAAGATATACACACACAAACATAAATATGATATATGGATATGTAGTAACTGTAGTTTGGAAATATATATACACAAAAAGAAGGATGGACATGCATGAAATAGTTTGGGAATATACACACACACACACACACATATATACACACATATATATATACACACACACATATATATACACACATATACACATACACACACATATATATATACACACACACATACAAATATATAAGAACTTTGCAAAATTCTGAAACAACTACACTATCACCGACAATGTATCCCAAAACTAATAAAATGGATAAATAATTTTTAAAAGTTGGTAATAATACAGCTTTTTGGAGATTTAGCCAAATTGCTCTCTGATTTTTTCTTAAATACTATCAAAACTGAAATCATTATCAACAATGTAAAAGATCTCAAGTTGCACCTATCCTTCTAATTATAGGGTATTGTCAGAAAAATAACAACATAGGTATAAAATATAAAGTTTCATCCCCAGTTTGTTTTTGATTGCCATGACTATTAGATTAGCAGGGTGGGGTTATTTTGGCATTTTATTGCCTTTGTGGATCTCATTGCTCTCGATTGCCTGTTAGAATTTTGTGAAAACATATTTAAAATCTCAGTCAAATTATCACTCATTGTTCTGAATGTTTGTCATATGGCTACACTTGATTCAAAGTGGGAAACTGATATTTAGCTTGTATTTTTCTCCCCCAAGTAAAAACTAAGCTATATTACAGTGAGAAAAGGACAAGAGGAGATTGGATGAATAGTAGTGGTCTCTATGTCTCCATCTTCACCCATTTTTATAATTTTAAGTTGTCTATAAGCTTTAAAAGTAGATGCAGATATATGGAGAGTTGCCTCCAAATTTATCTTTTAGCTCATTAAAAAAAAAAACAAAAAAAACAAAAAAAAAAACTGCTTTCTTCTATCCTATTTTAAGACATTTGCTCTAAAATTTTTATAAATGTATTACATTTTTTAAATTTGAGAGTAACATTTATTCTGATTCAGAAATTTACTCTACTTGGGGGTTTTATTCGTGGATAAGAAGGAAAAATCTATCTTTTAAAATATGGATAGCATGCTGTTTAATCACCATTTATTAGCTCTTTCTTCTCAGTTTTATTTTTTTATAATTTGTCAAATACTATATTAATGTGCATTTGGTATAAAAATAATGATTTTATATAACTATTAGGGTTTACATGAGTGTTAGAAGACTTGGGGAGTGAAGTTTGGGGAGACTCAAAGAAGTCAGGGAAGCTGTATCTGCAAGTTAAGGAAGCAGATACTAGACACCTTTATTACAAGATTATTAGTTGTAGTTCTCCTAATGTCGTCAGTAGGAACCTGCAAGCAATTCTTAGGATTATTTGTTTCCATCAACTATCTCAAGCTGCAGCTTAAAAGTTATTTGCAAATCATTGTCAAGAAGTTACCATGAATCACAAGTCTGCACATTCCAGATATCTCTAGCCTCATCTGCTTGGTATGGAATCTGCAACTCATCCCAGAATAGCAGAAGGAAGGGAATTCTAGGAAATACTTCTAGGACATACAGTACCAGCCTTTTCTCTTTTCTGCAGTTCAGAAGGAAGACAATAGAAGTAAAAAGGGTTGTTTACAGCAGAAAATTCAACATAGATGCCATGTTTCCACTTCTGACATATATAGACATTGTATTTCTTTATATATTATATATTTTATATTTATATATAATATGTACTATTAGATATATAATATGAAATCTTTCTAGTTACCTCTGGAGAACAGCCTCAAGTTGTAGGGCTCAGAGTTGGGGGAAGACAACTACATGTAAAAACATGTGAATATTTTCTTGATAATACTGAGACAGAGATGTCAATCCAGAAGAATTGTCATAGAAAAGGCTAAATGTAAATGATGCTGATTTTGAAGATGGAGGGAGCTGGCAATAGGTCAAGGTATATGGGAGAAAATGTTCAAGAAACAGAAAAGAATAAGAAAATGGATTTTCCCTTAGAGCTCTAGAAAGAAACACAGTAATTTTGACACTTTGCTTTTTGGCCAAAGATACTGTTGCAATTTTTATAATTTATAAATGTAAGATAATAAATTTGTGTGGTTAAAGCCACCAAATTTGTAGTAAGTAGAGAAGCAATGAAAAAGATTTAATATTTTTATGACTCCATTTTTGGAAGATGGATAATTTATGTAGTTATTCATATATTTCATATTTCTGGCAGCAGTACTTTTGATTTTTTTTCTACAAAAAGAGTTTAGTTCATCTTTTGAAAATATTTATTCTCAGATAATTTAAAATTTTGTTACTACTTCTCCTAACTTGCTCTTGGTGACAGATATACAGACTATTGCATTTAAATGCACAATTCTCTAGAATTCCTACTGAAATAAAAATGGGAACACTAACTAGTGTATATTAACTGTACAAGCCTTCATTGGAAGATCCTTATGTGGTTGAAGATTCTTCCTTAAATTCTTAGCTTGTAAATATATATATAACATATACCCTTAAGTTTTGTTAATTTTACTGAAATTATTACTTACATTAGTTCACAAAATAATATTTTGTGATTTTCTTTCTTAAATTTTCAATGTAGTGAATAACACATACAATTTTTATACTTGAAGTCTTGGAGAAAAAAGTAATAGTTATTGTTTATTATTTTGCACCTGTTTCTTAATTCAAGTTACTTATATTTATTTGAGAAGTTTGCATACTTGTGCATGAGATAGATGTATGCATTATATTTTAGTGTACCAGCACATATGGATAAAATAAATTCTGAGTTTTGTAAAACAACTGTTACAAGCATATTGCTGACATTTAATGAAACTATTTTTAAAAACTTAATGTTGTTTAGAACAAAATGTATAAAGCTACAAAAAACACTTATTTAGTTTTATTTTCCTCCTCTTCTACTCTTGTTGCATGTACTCTCATACCCATTCAGTATGAACTGAATAGAGCTAGATTATCACATAGCATGGACCTACTGAGGATACACGGTTTTCCTTGCCTTGCAAAGAGTCATGCAAAACAGATATGCGATCAGTGTACCTGTATTTCTTCAATATTGCAGAAAACCTTCAACTTAAAATGTTAATAGTGACAATCTTAGAGAGTTGCATATATTCACATTTCACTATTGTACATAAAGAAATGTAGCTCTCCAAGGACCATACTTGTTTGAATTCTGTAATGTAAGATCTGACAACACAGATTTGCTGCTTGGCTTATATATGCTATTGAACACTCCAATATGGCAAATGTATAGTCAGAGAGATTATTCTCAGAGCAGGGCAGATAGTGTCATTATGGCTATTTTTTTAAGACAAATCCAACAGCCTAGATAGAGGGAAACGTGTAAAAAATATTTTCAACATCAATCTCAATTCAAACTTCACTTCAAAACTGAATGAGTGGAAGTTCAATGGAAATTACATTAATGAGATGACAAATAGAACTAATTTTTTTTGGTTTTATCCTTTTACCTAACTTATCATATTTTTTAACTTAACATATATAATGTTTTCAATGCTACCACATTGAAATAGCTGCACAGAGGATCATCAGAGTATATTAGCATCGATTTTATTATTTGAAATTAATGTCGACGAAAAGAGTCAAACTCTGTAACATATTTTAAGAGATTTATTCTAAGCCAAATACGAGTGAACACGGCTCATGACACAGCTCTCAGCAGGTCCTGAGAACATGTGACCAAGGTGGTTGGAATGTAGCTTGGTTTTACAGATTTTAAGGAGGCATGAGACAATGAAACATCAATCAAATACATTTAAGGAATACATTGGTTTGTTTCAGAAAGGCGGGGAACTTGAAAGTGGGTAGGCTCCCAGGCTATAGGTAAATTTAAACAGTTTCCTGGTTGAACAATGGTGTTTTGTCTGAGAACCTGGGATCAACAGAAAGAAAATGTTCAGGTTAAGATAAAAATTGTGGAGACAAAGGCTCTTTTGAAGTCTCATAATGACTGCCCTTAGAAACAAGAGATGACAAATGTTTCCTATTCAGACCCTTTCAAAGGTGCTAGACTCTCAGTTAATCTATTCAGAACCGGAGGGGCCTGGAAGGAAAAGATCTGGCTATGTTAATAGAGATTCTTTACAGATGTGAATTTCCCCCACAAAGGGACGCTTGCAGGACCATTTCAAAATGTGACCAAAAAAACACATGTTTGGGTGTGAAATATTTTTATTTTCTTCCTTGTCTTGTAACGCTATGTCAGAGTCAGCCTGGAAATAAGTCAAGATATACAAGGTTAAATAAGATCCATCTGATGAACATTTATGGTTTGTAGGACATGGATCCCCTGACCCCCTTAGATGGGCATTTGGGCGAGATAAAAAAAAAAATCAGAGTTTAGGCCTCATTAGGAATAGAAAGACATGATTACCTTGACTACTTAATATATCTAACCATTTTTTTTAAATTTTAATAACCTGGACTATGGATCACATAGCAATTTTTGATTTAATATAAAGTCAATTAAAATCAAGACAAAATTACATTTGATTGAAGTAATTTGGCAGCAGATTCAAAGTTAGAGTAGCCATTTTTATGTTGCTTTGCATACCAAGAAATATGAATTGTTGCCAATAGTATTTTTTGCCTTTTCAATATTTACGAAGGCTGCTACCAATCCATATTTTGCAAACATATGTATCTACAAAGCCTTCATAATGAAATTTAAGCCATTCAATTTTTTCTTCTCTTCCGTATTGTGCAAATAATTATCATCATCTATTCCACTGAGTCAGAAAATAAATCCGGAAGGTCACGTGGTAGTGCATACGGGACAAATAAGCAAGCAGAAAAACAAACTAATGTGTAAAATGGAAAGGCCAGGTGCTGAATTGCCTCAGGTGGTTTCTCTTTTTATTTATTTCAAAATAAATGTACGAGAAAGTGTGTATCTGTGTTTGCAAAGAAATATGTTATAAATGGATATTTAAATTTTAATTTCTAAATTTAAATTAACAAAGCAAATGAAATTGTTCATGTTTATTCTAACCTTAATCATGTTATTCTTTTCTTGCTCTAGGTCTGTTTAAAATTATTCATTTAACAACATTTTTTAAGTGACAAGTACTAGCCCAGCACTTGGGAGACATACATCAGTGAACAAAGCAGACGAGATCCATGTCTGCAGAGAGATTTTATTATATAAAAGTATGTGGAGCCGGGCACGATGGCTCACGCCTGTAATCTCAGCACTTCGGGAGGCTGAGGTGAGTGGTTCACTTGAGGTCAGGAGTTTGAGACCAGCCTGGCCAACATGGTGAAACCCCGTCTCTACTAAAAATACAAAATTAGCCACGTGTAGTGGCGCATGCCTGTGGTCCCAGTTACTTGGGAGGCTGAGGCAGGAGAATCACTTGAACCCAGGAGGCAGAGGTTGCAGTGAGCTGAGATGGTGCCACTGCACTCCAGCCTGGGTGACAGAGTAAGACTCTGTCAAAAAAAAAAAAAAAAAGTATGCGGGTAAAATAAAGACAAGCAAACATGGTAAGTAATTAAGTTATGTATACATTATAAAATAAACATTTTTTAAAAAGTAAAAGTAAGGGGCTGCAGAAAACTGGGAGGGGAGGGATTGGTTTGTGGTGTTAGATGGGTTGTTCAGGATAGCATTAAGAAGTTGACAAAGTTCCAAAAAGATGAAGGCATTAATTAAGGAGCTGTTTCAAAAAACATTCCAGGCAGATGGAATATCTTGTGCAAAATCACTGAGAGAAACATACCTGGCCACTTCACAGAACAGCAAGTGGGCCAAGGTTGTTGGCAAAGGTGGACGAAATCAAGATGGCTCACGCCTGTAATCCCAGCACTTTGGGAGGATCCCCTTAGGTCAGGAGGTCAAGATCAGCCTGACCAACATGGAGAAACCTCATCTCTACTAAAAATGCAAAATTAGCAGGGCTTGGTGGCACATGCCTGTAAACCTAGTCACTTGGGAGGCTGAGGCAGGAGAATTGCTTGAACCTGGGAGGCAGAGGTTGAGGTGAGCCAAGAACGCTCCATTGCACTCCAGCCTGGGCAACAAGCACAAAACTCCATCTCAAAAAAAAAAAAAAAAAAAAAAAAAGAAGAAGAAAATGAGGTTAACTGGTAAACAGAGAGCAGAATATGGGGTCTTTACAGATAAGTGTAAGAACTTTAATTTTTATGACATTAAATGGAAAGTCTTTGCAAGGTACTAAGCAGAGAGTAAGATTAACAGAATGCTGCACTAATCTAGTGGAAATTGTGATGGTGTTGGAAAGGGGTGTAGCATCGAATTGTTCAGCATCTGGATAAATTTTGAAGAAAATATTTCTAGGGATTGAAGTGTGAGGTGGCAGAGAAAAAGAGCAAAGAATTATTTCAAGTTTTTGTCCTGAGCAACTGGGAAGATGGATTTGCCAGAAATTTAATGGGGAATAAATACATGGTAGTTGAGATCATGAGACCACAGCCATGAGGACATGAGATGACACAGGAGTGACTGTAGAAGAGAAAAGTAGATCAATGCTTCACCTTCCTTCTTTCCAACATTAAAAACATGAAAGAGAAGCAAAGACACCCGCAAAGGAGACGAAAAAGGATAAGGTAGCGACATTAGAGGAAAGCCAAAATATGTTACTGTCCCAAAAACCAAGGAAAGTGTTTTAGGAAGGAGGGAGTGATCACCTGTGGCCAAATCAGCAAATATGTTACCTAAGATGAGACTGAGAAATCAGTGAATTTAGCAGTTGGAAGTTATTAGTGATGCAGTGAGGGAAAAACATCTGTTGGATATAAAAGAGAGCAGTAGAGTGAACAAATATGACCTTTTCTTTTTGGCAGTTTGGTATAAAGAAATAGGAGAGTGGTTGGAAAGAAAAGTGGATCAAGATTACATACACATACACACACACACACACACACACACATATATATATATATATATATATATATAGGCCGGGCGCAGTGGCTCACACCTGTAATCCCAGCACTTTGGGAAGCCAAGGTGGGCGGATCACGAGGTCAGTAGATTGAGACGATCCTGGCTAACACGATGAAACCCCCCCGTCTCTATTAAAAATACAAAAAACTTAGCCTGGCGTGGTGGCAGGCGCTTGTAGTCCCAGCTACTAGGGAGGTTGAGGCAGGAGAATGGGGTGAACCCGGGAGGCGGAGCTTGTAGCGAGCTGAGATCATGCCACTGCACTCCAGCCTGAGTGACAGTGTCTCAAAAAAAAAAAAAAAGAAAAATTATATACATATATATATATATTTAACATGGGACAAATAAAAGCATGTTTTTATGTTAACAAACTTGATTTCGTACAGAGCAAAACATTGACAGTTAATCTGGGTGTATTTGGTAATTGAATTTCTGTTCTAACTCAGGCAATTTCGTAGGTGAAGAAGAAAATGCCATTCGTTAAGAAAAGGAAGAGGAGGTTCAGGGAATTGATAAGAAAGAAGTTGTGAAATAGACATCTGGCAGCATCAGGGAGTATTTGTATTGAAGAAAGTCAGTAGGATTGACTGGTAGCCTTAAGGGCCCACTTGAGGTTTGTGGTCCTCTGTGTAATGTGGGACCAGCCATAAATGCAAAGTAGAATGTGTCTTCATTCAGCCTTACCTGCTGCATAGATATGGGCATGGAGTAGGCAGATAATTGTACTTAACTAGGGTTGAAGTTTTGCACAGTAGAAATAAGGAAGTAAACAAGGGTTGAGTGAACAAGTGTGCAGTCAAGACAGTAATTATACTGACTGACAATGGCATTTAATCTGGGAAAGAAGAAGAATGAAGATATCAGTGAGGCTGAAGATGCAGGAAGAAGGTAGGAAGGATGCAAGAACAGCAAGGGTCAGCAAGCTATGGCTTGCAGATACATTCAGCCTATCATTCGATTTAGTAAATAATGCATAACTGATACAGTCATGCTCTTTGTTTAAGCGCATTGTGTGTAATTATTCTTACTCTACAATGGCAAAGGCCGTATTACCAAAGAGACTAAAATGTTTGCTACCTGGACCCAGGGCCCACATTATGATTTTTGTGAACCCCAGGATTTTTTAATTTCTTAGTTCTCTCTCTCTCCATAATGATAAATAGACATACAGATAGAACTATATATCTACGGGTATATATACAGCTCGATATCTATAGGTTTATATAGATAGATGATTTTTAACTCTGCTGTTTCCGTCGAATAGCTGTCTCAGTAAAATATATTCTTTATATTTCTGGATTTATAATATCTGTCTATCTATCTATCTATCTATGTTTCTGAGAGCCTCTGCTTACTGGGCCTCATGAATAAGTCCAGTCATTTATAGAAAATGTTTGCCAAACCCAAACCCTAGAAGATATGTTCAATTATATACATATATATGTGTATATTTAAGACACACACACGTATGTATATATTTAACACATATATATGTACATAATTGGAACCAGGGTTCCAGAAAAAATAAGCAGGAAATACAGAAACTGAGAGAGGAGCATGAATGAAATAAAAATGTTTAAGGTTTAAAAGAATTATTTTCTACCTGTTTGGAGGAAGGGAGGCAAGATGGTGCACTTCCGGGTTCTTCTTCACCACCAACTCTTCCCTCGCGCGCGAAAATACAGCCGGCGCCCGGGAAGGTGCAGATCAACTGGGCATGCGCCAGGTGACGTCAATCCGAAGAGACAAAGATTTACCTGGTCGCACCTGTGGAACGCCCCCGGACAGGCCCGTGCCCTGCCTATTGCCCTCCCACTCCTAGAAAAGCCACTCTCGGCCAGTGAGCCAGCGGCCTTCTCACAGCCCCACTCCTGTCGGGATGTCGGGACTGTGGGAACTCCGTCTGAGAGCCCCACGGGGAGACTCTGCCGGCCTCCTTCCCAGGAGGCGGACAGACTTCTCCCCCACACCTTAGGTTACCAAAATAAACTTGCAGTTTTGCTCCTACACTTGCCTACCCGCTGGTTCTTTTGTGCCCTCTGGGCTGGTCTTAGAAAAACAAATCACTACCTATAGCATTATTTGCTTGAACTACATCAAAACAGAATTCTACATTTTACTACAACTGGCTCTGACCAACTGTGATGCTAAAGAGCTATGAAATTCCATCACCTCTGCTCCATTCTATTTGCCAAAATGGGTCACAAATCCAGCCGAGATTTAAGACGTAGAGAAGCAGATTCCGTGTCTTTAGGGAGAAGAACTTGATTTGTTTTTCTAAGACCAGCAGAGCAAGCACAAAAGAACCAGCAACCAGGCAAGGGTAGGAGCAAAACTGCAAGTTTATTTTTGGTCACCTAAGGTGTGGGGGAGAAGTCTGTCAGCCTCCGGCAAAGTAGGCCTGCAGAGTCCCCCGGGTGGGGCTCTCCGACGGAGTTCCTGCAGTCTGGACATCCTGACAGGAGTGAGAGACTCCGGAAGGCCGTGTGGCACGCTGGCCGAGAGCGGCTTTTCTAGGAGTGGGAGGGCGATAGGCGGGGCAGGGGCATGTCGGGGGGTGTTCCGCAGGTGCGACCAGGTAAATCTTGGTCTCTTCAGATTGACGTCACCTGGCGCATGCCTGGTTGGTCTGCACCCTCCCTGGGCGCTGGCTGCATTTTCATCCTGCTTCCGTTCGTGGAAACAACTGAAGAATCACACTGCTCAGGATTCAGAAACAGACAGCAGTGACTATTGAGGCATTTCTTTTGCCCCATATTTCTTCTCCAGCTTGCGCTTTCAAGCAAGATTGCTCTAGGAATTCTGGTAAATATCCCGAAATTATTATTTCTTGAGAATTTCTTAAGGAAAAAAACCAAGCCAGATAATTCTGCAGTTAAGATCACTATTGACAATTCTCAACTGTATATCATATGGCCAACCAATTTTTAATACCCTATTTTAAATATGAGCACATAGCTAAGAATTGCCAGACATCTGAATCTAAGAAAGGTCCACAGAACAACAACAACAAAAAAAAACAGAAACAAGAAATTTTGATAAAAATTATTACACAGGGAAAGGAAACCCTTAAAAAATGCTAACAACTTTGTATATATTACTAATCAATTATGTTTATTTATAAATAATCACATAAATTTAATATCCATAATATATCATTGTGTACACATATACACATAAAATACTGCCATAGTAGTAAATGCAAATCTTAGAATATACCTATTTCAAAATTAACCCTAATTACCTCCTCAGAACTTCAGTATCATGATTTTTAAGTTAGATTTCCCACAAATGCTGTGTTAGGCATTGAGGGGGTGATCTTAGTCTTTTTAGCTTGATATACTGTGCTTCCCACACTTGTGCTTCCCACACTTTTCCTTCCCCTTGCTGTGAGATAAATTATGAGACATTTACATTAAATTCAAAGTAACTATTAATATTTTAAGGGAAAGAATTCATGCCCTAGACCTAATCACATAGTGAGTGTGGTTAGGGAAACCAGCAGATCTTAGAAAGTTTTTCCCCCGCAGAATCCCACATGAGTGTACTCACCGAGTAACTGGAGTAGAAGAAAGACATTTAACATGTGTTGAATTTTCAAGAGGAGCAAAATAAATGAAACATATGAAAACTGCAGATTTGAAACTTGGGGTACACAAATACACTTCACTGTTTCCTCAAAGCCATAATAGGCAAAACTATGGTTGCCCAAAGCACTGCTGGCCAAAGATTCTTATGCATGTAAATTAGAATTGATTGTTCTTTTTGATAAGTGACTGGAAGGCTTGTGGGCCTGGGTTAATGAGGGATGCTCTTTGAATAAGTAAAATTTCGGCTGAGTGCTTACAGAAGACAATAATGTGGAATGGAAAAGATGCACGGATTATTTTGTTCCAAATGTCAAGGACAATTTAAGTAAAGGAATGGAGGTGGGAGAAGGCACAATATGTGAAATGAATGAAAACTAGGTTTGTCTAGGTATAATATAAGGTGTAGGCAGGAAAGTTTTATAATCCAGCTTGTAGTAGTTAGATGACTGAGCAGAAAATAATGCTGCAAAGATTTGTTCTTGACCTTCATGAAGGCCTATGGCACCTACCTGCAGATATTTTAGGAAATAATGAACTCATATTCACAATGATAATGATATTTTATATTGTACAGTGCTTCTACATATATAATATTTGAAAATACAGACTTTTAGTTGACTATGACCCTTATAGCAATCCTGTAGTATATAAAAGTCAGATGTTTTTAAATTCACTTGCATACTCACTTAATTAGTTCTCCTAACATTTACTGAGCATCTTTATGTACCTTGCCCCATTTTATGCTCTGGAAAAAACAGCATGAATGAGACACCTCTCTTATTTAAAAGAACAGTATATTGAAAAGAAAAACAATCTTTGAATGAGAGGTAAACATACAAACAATTGTCTGTGTTCTAGGAGCCTAATACATTTTGCTGAATGCACGGGTAAACATATAAGCTAAAATTTTAATTTTCACCATTTTAAATTGACATTCTATAATTCAAAGCACACTGTATACATAATATCCAAAAACCTCCACGTTATCCCTGTAAATGATGGGAAGATTACAACATAGGTAGCACAACCTATGTGCAGGAATAATTTCTTATTTTAACTGTGCATATAGTCATAGCCTTCTCAATTATCTTAGAAAATGCTTAAAAGAGGGGCTTAATGTTTGAGTATTATTAATTATTACTTCTGGAGGGGTTGATAATATCTTGCAGAAGACAAGACTTATTAAACTTAAAATGTCATTGAATTCAGCAGATGGCTTTGCTAGTGATATATTAAAAGGTACTGTTTAAATGACAATATTTCACATTTTATTTGTATACAAGATTAAAAAAATAAGGCAATACACACATAGAAAATTAACCAGACAAAATAAAACCTAATTTGATCAGATCATTGTTCATATGAAAATGGAAAAGTAGAGAATATTCAAGCTGCAACATGTAAACTATACAGACAGGTTTATATTTAGACTGTCATGTTTAGAAATTCTGTTGATTTTATTTATACTTTTATTCGATTTCAGAATTTGTAAAAGAGGTTTTCACATTACATTTAGTTCTCAAATATATTGTCTCTGTAGAGCAGGGGAGTAAATTAGGAACAGGATTCACTGAATTAAACATGAGTAGAGTTCTGTAAATTTGGAGATTTACTATAATGTAAAATGTTAGATATTGACATTTTGAGCAACAAAATTCTTCTGGACTTCAAAGGTAAGTACTTACAAAATCGTAATCATTTTGTTCTTGTCAGCTCTGTATGTACTGAAACATGGAGCTTTTGGCACAGTAGTAAGTAACTCAGAGGATTCAGTGCTAGGATACTTTCTCTGAAGATTAAGACCTGACCGTGAGAACAGTTCTCTATGATAAACTTTACTGAATTAACTTCAATAAATACAGGTTTCCAGATCATTCCTGGAATCAGTCTCCAAGTAGTGCATGCATATGCCAGGGAAATCATTGTATAGTTCTAGATCTTCATCTGGGCTGTGGATATGGTGAATTAGTCAAAGCCATTCCAATAATTCTTAAATTTATCTTCCTTAATCCTGGAAAGCCTGTGAAGCCTGCGAAGCCTGAGTCATGCTCATGTACTCAGGCATGATTCCATTGTTTTCTAAACGCTGAATAATTAACAAAATGAGGCGGATGTCTCCAGGCCCTATCCTCTTGTAAAATGAATGAAAGAAGGATATCACAAAACAGTCTGAAAACGGGATAGTACTGTCAGAGGCATTTGAACCAGAGCAATTCCATCTTGAATGGGGGCTGGGTGAAATAAGTCTGAGACCTACTGGGCTGCATTCCCAGGTTAGGCATTCTTACAGACAGAATGAGACAGGAGGTCAGTACAGGTCATACCGACCTTCATGATAAAACAAGTTGCAATAAAGAAGCCAGCGAGAAAACCACCAAAACCAAGATGGCGACGAGAGTGACCTCCTCATTGATCCCAAGAGTGGGTCATCCTTACTGCTCATTATGCACTAATTATAATGCATTCGCATTAAAAGACACTCCTACAAGCACCATGACAGGTTATAGATCCCATTGCAATGTCCAGAAGTTACCTATATGGTCTAAACTGGGAAGGAATCCTCATTCGGGGTATTGCCTACCTGTTTCCCAGAAAACTGGTGAATAATCCACTCCATGTTTAGCATATAATCAAGAAATAGGCCGGGCGCGGTGGCTCACGCTTGTAATCCCAGCACTTTGGGAGGCCGAGGTGGGCGGATCTAGAGGTCAGGAGATCGAGACCACAGTGAAACCCCGTCTCTACTAAAAATACAAAAAATTAGCTGGGCGTGGTGGCGGGCGCCTGTAGTCCCAGCTACTCAGGAGGCTGAGACAGGAGAATGGCATGAACCCGGAAGGCGGAGCTTCCGGTGAGCCAAGGTCGATATCGCGCCACTGCACTCCAGCCTGGGCTACAGAGCGAGACTTTGTCTCAAAAAAAAAAAAAAAAAGAAATAACAATAAGTAGCTTGAAGCCAGCAGCTCAAGCCACTGCTCTGTCTATGGAGTAGCCATTTTTTTAGTCCTCTACTTTCTTATAAACTTGTTTTCACTTTACTTTATGAATTAACCCCGAGTTTTTTCTCGCTCAAGATCCCAGAACCCTCTCTTGGGGTCTGGATCAAGATCCCTTTCCAGTAACAGCACTAGAAACAACAGAAATCCCTGAGAACATAAACACATTGAAAATCCTTATCATATGCCTGTCATGTTATATTTTTTACATACTTCTCATCATTTTATGCTCTCTATATAAGCAGGCCTCCTTATCTCACTTTGAAAGTTCAACTACAGTCCAAAATCACACTTAGAGTAAATGACAAAGAAATGAACACAGACTTGCTGAAGTTAAAAATACACTGTAATAGGGAAAATAGAACACAATATCCATTTTACATATACTCAAAGAAAACAATATAATAAATTATTATCTAATAGTTATTTATACTTTGCTGTTTTTGAAAGCTGCACCTTACCACTTTTGTTCACCTGGTGCTTTGATAAATATCAGAATTTGTCCATCTTGAATATAGTGACATTAGGGATTATATTTATTTTTAAGCTTTAAGAAATACTTCATAAACATTTTAGAAAGGATCAAAAATTGCCTTGTGAAACTTATCAAATATGTAAACAGAATTCTTCCCCAAAACACGTATATTTCTATATTCATAAAACTTTGAAAATATATATATGTGTAGATAGATAGATAGATAGATAGATAGATAGATAGATAGATAGATACATAGATAGAATCCTGTATTTTGGTGTGTGTGTGTGTATGTGTATAAATATATATATATAAAATCACAAATTTATGACAAATTCTTGAATCCTATATATATGTGTATATAGACAGATACAATGAAACCTTGAATCATATACACACACAGACACACACACACACACAGGATTTTTAAGAACAACATAGGAACAACAGCTTATAGAGAGCCACAGCATTCAATTTTTTAAAAATTTGGCATTT
>NC_045437.1:27402662-27447506 GCF_002776525.5 Piliocolobus tephrosceles
CACTAATTAAGTATATGAATAACACATTAAAAAGTAAAAATGCCAAACAAGATTATAAGATGCATATCATTTTGAACAGAGGTCTCAGAACTGTGTCCTCAGTGGTGTCCTAGTAAACACTGTAATCAGTAACTTGGATGAGCATATAGAGAACAAGCTCATATGTTCGTTAAACTTGTGGGTCACTGGAATCTTGAAGGGTTAGAGAATGCATTTCAGAATAATTATGTAGGAATGATCTTTATATCCTGTAATGATGGACTGAATTGAACAAATTAAATGTAGTAGAGAGGCACACATGGAAGATAACATACTTGGATCCAAATTGCAAATGATGTAAGTACTGAATTAGCATCAGCATGTGACAAAAATGTTTAAGTGATTTACAGGACAGTAAATTCAATGTGAGTTAGTCTGTGATGTGGCTTTCAAGAACGCTAATCAGGCAAGTTCAGAATAAAATAAGGCAGAACTCAACTGAGTGTGTGTTATTTCTCTTCAGATATTTCTGTTCAGATAATATGTGGGGTATTATTGTTAATTCTGACTACTACATTTTCAACATGATAATAAGAAATTCTAGGGTATTCTATTTAGGATAGTTTTCACTAAATAATTTAAATATCTTACAAATAATATTTAAAGGACTGTTATATTCTCAAAGGATATAACCTTTGAGGAAGATTACTTTTCTTTGAGAAGAGAATGGAAGGAGTGAATGTGTTAATTAGACAGTCAGCTTAAGGTAGGGAGATGATGTTTATCAAACTTAAAAAAGATCATTTAGAAAAGAAAATGCATTTGATATTCAGAGTTTGAATTGTTTGAATGAGAACCAGTGAGTGAAAATGACCAAGGAATCTATTTGGCACATATTTGTTTGCTTAACACCTACGATGCCTTATATAACACAGCTATTCCTCCAGGGCCTGAGTGTACATATAGTGTACATATGAAGACATTGCCCTGGCCAGGACAGGTCACATAGTTTAGGGTCTCCAAATAAGAATTAAAAAAAATACCACCTAAGTATTCCATCTAATTTTGACATTTTATGACTCTTTTACTTATAATTTCATCTATCTTAGCAATCATAATTGTTTTTGCAATCCTAATGATATATTTAAATACCAAGGAAAACTTCTTGATGAGTACAGATCCTCATCTGATGATGACTTGCATTGTAAGCAAATAAAAATAAATTTCCTAACTGACCTACAGAGCAACTGAAGACGCCGCTATAGTTGAGATACCAGGCATATTTCTTTGAGAACCCAGTTATCTCCTTCTGTGGCAGAGGTTCTATAGAAAATATTCAGGCTTCAGTGAAAAGATGTGAGCACGTGGTTTGACTCAGCCAGAATGTGAGCACATAGATGCTACTCAGCAGAAAGAGAAAACCTCACCTTTCAATGTGTTTGATAGAAGTCTTTCCAACCAAGAGACTAGCTTTCACATATACCCCCATGATCTGATTCTTGTTAAAGAAAAATATCACACTGGACCATAAATCCACAGAAGTTGTTTTTGTTGCCTGCAATAGGGAAGAGGGCACAGACAAAGTACAGGTACCCTGCTTCATGGAGACAAAAGGCTGGAGAGTTGTTAAGAGTTGGGAGGGGAGCAGGAAGAGATCATAGGCCTCTTTCTTTGCTGGTTCACCTTAGCCAACGGAAAGTGGAACGTAGCCTTTTTTCTATCTGTATGACAGAGCCAGTTTAAAACTTGGAGCAATAGGTCCACAGAAGTTCAACTCCTACCCTCCCACAAAGACTGAGAGAGAGGGACAGTGCTGTCTTCCTTGACAATGACATTTCAAAGGGATGCTCCCCAAGTGCTTGAGAAAGATAATACTGTGGTATAAAACTGTTAAAAAGCCTTTTAAAAAATCTGAATCTCAAAGGGGCAGATAAACTTTGCGATGACAAATTTCTAAAGTAAATGCTCAAAGCAAAGGCAGGTCAGGGGACTTCATACAGGAAGAAGCCTGTCTAAAGTTTAGTCAAGCAGGGGAGCATTTTAAGGCTGTCTTGGTCACCCTGTAAGTCCAGAGAGCTTTCCTATCCTAAGTGGATAGACTCTGTAAGTGTTAGAATCTCTCTGGAAAATAAGGCCTCAGAAAGGCCAAGATCTTTCTCAAAATGAAAGTTTGCTTAGTTTTCCTTGTGGATTTGAATATTTTATTACTGGTGATTCTTATGCTCCTGAGACAAAGTATACCCAATAAGGTGGATATAGCAATTTTTCAAGAGAGGTTAGAACAGAACATTGGGAGAATATTCACTTTTCAATATCTGGAGAAAGTTTGTTAAGATTAGTTTTAAAGAAAAATAGTGTGAAAGCTAAAATTTTCATTGAATGAAGTGGGAGATACTTTTTGCTTTGAATTTGTTTGTTTTTTAAAGAAAAAATAGAAAAGATTTGGATAACTCATGGCTATTTTTACTGTAAGTGGTGGAGTAATGGTAGGGCAAGACATAAATGGAGTCTGTCACATGAGCAATGAAAATGTCATTCTGAACCTTGGAATGCAG
The DNA here is from genome assembly GCF_002776525.5 of Piliocolobus tephrosceles. Lineage (NCBI taxonomy): Eukaryota > Metazoa > Chordata > Mammalia > Primates > Cercopithecidae > Piliocolobus > Piliocolobus tephrosceles. Next base: position 27,405,197 of record NC_045437.1, read on the forward strand.
AGAAACTTGCAGAACTAAGCAGAGAATAGAGAAAATTCATAATTATGGTAAATATCCTACTTAGAACTGTAAAAGGAGATGTAATTCTCCCCAAACCCTCAGCTAACCACATGGAAGATAGAGGTTAGATATTCGTAATACCAGATGGGTTCAGGAAAAATAATAAATCAAAACATGTCGACTATCTTATTTAGAATTCTGGCTGGATTCTACATCAAACCATACCTTGGGAGCTTGGGTAGTCATGTATAGATGGTGGCATGACATGATTAAGCCATGAAAGTCCCCAAGATAACCTCCTATCTCTGCCTGCAAGTGGCAAAATGAAAATGCAGATATCTCCATGCATTTCAACTGTATAATTGCCTAAGTGTTAAAAGGCGCTAGAAGGGAAGAGTCCTGGCGTCAAAATGAGTAGGGTACAGAGTGTGTGGAACTTCAATGAGGAAACTTATAAAGGACTGCAATTATCACCAGTAGTTGTCAGAACAAGACCAAAGGCCAGTTAGGGCCCTTTCTGGCTGGACAGCAGTAGATATGGAGAGCCCTGTTGGAAGTTGGGTTTCCTGGAAAACTGTTGCTGAGATTCTAAGTTCCATGTCAGAGGCTCTTTAAGGAATACTCTGACGAGCATCATCGATGAGGACAGCAACACTGGGCAGAAAGAGACCCTGGGCTGAGTGTTGAAACTCAGGCAGTCCTTCAGAAATATACTCACTGAACCAGCACATCAGTCAGTTTTCGTATGCAGGCTGCTTCATGACTTGATAGGTGGTAGCCTTTTTCCACCCAGGGAAATACCTATATTGGGGTTTGATAGCCTTTTCCCCACCCAAATCTCATCTTGAATTCCCACATGTTGTGCGAGGGAGACTGTTGGAAGTAAATGAATCATGGGGGCAGGTCTTTCCTGTGCTCTTCTTGTGACAGTGAATAAATCTCATCAGGTCTGATGTAATCGTAAGGGGGATTTTTCCTGCACAAGCTTTCTTCTCTGGTCTGCCGCCATGTCAGACATGCCTTTCACCTTCCACCATGATTGTGAGGCTTGCCCAGCCACTTGGAACTGTGAGTTCTCCATTAAGCCTCTTTCCTTTGTAAATTGCCTAGTCTTGGGTATGTCTTTATCAGCAACATGAAAATGGATTAATACAGGGTTCATTGTTCAACCTTCAGCATGCACCATCCTTGGAAGCTGGAGAAATATGTGACCTGGTCCTGAGGAGAGATTAATAGAATCTCCAAGGCCATATCAGGTGGAACAACTCAGCAGAGGCCTTCTAGTTGATAGGCTATTGTATAAGATTTCCCCAGGAAACAGAAACCTCTAATAAAGCAAGACAGAGGGGAGTTAGGAGATTTATCTTCATTTCTACCAAGTATCTGCTAGCCACTACCAGTCTAGGACCACTTTAAATTAACTTATTTGAGTTATTTTGAGCAGATAATGAGGACTAGAACTACAAGGCTGCAAAAGGTCAGATTATAGTTGCATTTTCATGCAGTCCTTTTATTTTGACACACCCATGTAGTGTGTGCGTGTGTGTGTAGTTTATTTTTTGTTCATCCTTAACTTCAAGTTGCAACACTTTGAGTGTCTCAGCTTAATGGCAGGAGTAGGGATGCTCTTGTCTTTGTCTCTAATTTTAGGCAGATCTAGGATCCTTAGCTCTTTCTCTGGTGCCACAGAAAGTCTTGAAATCTCAGCACACATTCCATAGAGCAACAAATGCTCTCAGGGTAATGCTCTTCTTTTTTCTCAATTTGACTTTTTAAAAGTTATTATTTTAGAGTCAGCGGGTACATGCGTAGCTTTGTTACATAGGTATACTGCTTAATGCTAGGGTTTGGGCTTCTGTGGAACCCATTACCAGAACGGTAAACACAGTACACATTGGGTCTTTTTTCCATTTTTCCCTTTTCCCCTCTGCCCCCATTTTGGAGTCCCTGGTGTCTATAGTTTGCATCTTTATGTCCTTGTGCTCCCACTGTTTAGTTCCCACTTGTTAATGAGAACATGCAGTTTATGACTTTCTGTTTCGGAGGCACTTCACTTAGGATAGCGGCCTTAAGTCCTATTCATGTTGCTGAAAATCACGTGATTTTTAAATCATTTTTTTGGTCTGAGTAATATTCCATGGTGTATGTAAGAGAGAGAGAGAGAGAGAGAGAGTGTGTGTGTGTGTGTGTGTGTATCTCCTTCATTGCTGGAAGCTCAGGTTGATCTCATGACTTTTCTATTGTGAATAGTGCTGTGATAAACACACAAGTGTAGGTGCCTTTTGAGAAAACAATTTATTTTGAGGAGGTAGATACTCAGTAGTAGGATTTCTGGATCAAATGATAGTTCAGTTTTTATTTCTTGAGAAATGTACATGTTGTTTTCCACAGGGGTTGAACTAATTTACATTCCCACCAATAATGTATAAGCATTCCCCTCTCTCCCAATCCTTGCCAACATGTTATTTTTTGACTGAATAGTACCCATACTGGCTGGTGTGAGATGGTATCCCATTGTGGTTTTAATTTGCATTTTTCTGATGAATAACGATATTGAGCATTTGTTTTTCATGTTTGTTGGCCACTTGTATGTCTTCTTTTGAGAAATATCTGTTCATATCCTTGACTCACTTTTTAATGGGTTTGTTTTTTTCTTGTTGATTTGTTTAAGTTTCTTACAGATTCTGGATATTATTTATTTGTTGGGTACATAGTACGCAACAATTTTCTTTCTTCTGTAGGTTATCTGTTTGTTCTGTTGATTGCGTCTATGCTTTGCAGAAGTTCTTTAGTTTTTAGCTTTATTAATTCCTGTTTGTTGATTTTTGTTTCTGTTGCATTTATCTCTGAGGTCTTAATCATACATTTTTGCCTAGGTCAATATCCAAAAACATTTTTCCTAGGTTTTCTTTCAGAATTTTTATAACTTAAAGATTTCCATTTCAATCTTTAATCCATCTTGAGTTAATTTTTAAATGTGATGAGACATTGCGGGTCCAGTTGTATTCTTCTACATATGACTAGCCAGTTTTCCCAACATCATTTATTGAATAGCTTTCTTTTTTTTTAATTGTTTATTTTTGTTCACTTTGTCAAAGATCAGTTAGTTGTAGGTGTGTGCCTTTATTTCTGGGTTCTCTATTCTGTTCCATTAATCTATGTGTCTGTATTTGTACCTGTACCATGGTGTTTCGGTTACTATAACTTTGTAGTGTAAAGTTAGGTAATATGATGCCAACAGATTCTTTTTTTTGCCTAGTATTGCTTTGGCTACTTGGACCTTGGACTCTTTTTTTTTTTTTTTTTTTTTTTTTGCATTTTATGAATTGTAGAATTTTTCTAATTATGTGAAAAATAATTAAATAATTTGGTAATTTGATAGGAATTACGTTGACTCTTTAAGTTGCTTTAGGCAATATGGTCATTGTAACAATATTGATTTTTCTAATCCATGAGCATGGAATGTTTTTGCATTTGTGATATTTATAATTTTTTTCAGCAGTGTTTTATAGTTATCTTTGTAGAACTCTTTCACCTCCTTGGTTAAACATATTCCTAGCATTTTGTTTGTTTGTTTGTTTTGTTTTGTTTTCGCTATCGTAAATGGGATTGCAGTCTTGATTGCCTCTCAGTCCGAATGCTGTTGATGTATAGAAATGCTACTGATTTTTGTACATTGATTTTATATCCTGCAACTTTGCTGAAGACATTTATTATTTCTAGGAGTCTTTGGGATTAATCTTTAGGGTTTTCCAGATATAGATAGAATCATATTATCAGTGGAAAAAGATAAATTGGCTTCCTCTTATTCTATTTGGATACATTTTATTTCTTTCTCTTGCCTGATCTATCTGGCTAGGCCTTCTAGTATTAGGTTGAGTAGGAGTGTTGAGAGTAGGCATCCTTATCTTGTTTTAGTTGTTAAAGGGAATGCTTCCAGCTCTTTCCCTTTTAGTATGATGTTGGCTGTGGGTTTGTCACAAATAGCTCTATTATTTTGAGGTGTGTTTCTTTGATGCCTGGTTTGTTTAGGGTTTTAAATCATGAATGGATGCTGGATTTTTTTGAATAATTTTTCTGCTTGTATTGAAATGATTGTATGGTTTTAGTTTTTACTTTTGCTTATGTGGTGAATACATTTATTGATTTTTGTATATTGAACCATTTTTATACTGCAGGCCAATATTTCTGATGAACATAGGTGAAGAAATTCTCGATTTAACTTGTTTTTTAATTTATAGGTTCTTACTATGTTTCCAGTTCTTCAAGACATTAAAGAATATTTTTCAAAATATCTTCCAGCCTTTTTGTCTTCGTTAAGAGAGCTGATCCAGATTCCTAATAAATGTTATAAACATAAAGTGAACACTTTAATGAAATTACATTAAGAAAAATCTAAGCTATTAAAATTACAACATTTTGGAAAAAGTCTATTTTTTTTTACAAAATGTAAAACAGTACTTTGAAATACTCTATGTACTAAAATTATATATCTATGTGTGCATATGTGGAAAACAAACATTTGGAAAAAAATCCATGACTTATTTACCTTATTTTATTTATACTCTACCTAGTGTTTACATAGAGCTAACGTCAAATTACAGTTATAGTATAATTTTTATAAATATTACATTTAAAAATAAAAACAGAACAGAGCACAGTTGCTAACACCCATAATTCTAGCACTTTGAGAGGCCCAAGCCTCTCAATCTCTTGAGTCCAGGAGTTCAAGACCAGCCTGGGCAACATGTGAGACCACATCTCTAGAAAAAAAATGCAAAAATTACCAGATAAGGTGGCACTTTCCTGTGGTCCCAGCTACTCCAAAGGGTAAGGTGAGAAAATCATCTGGGACCAGGAGATCGAGAGTACAGTGAGCCATGATCTTGCAACTGCACTGCAGCCTGGGTGACAGAGTGAGACTCTGTCTCAAAAAAATAAAGAAATAAAATAAAAACAGTTTCTTATGCTAACTCTAGTGGTTTTATAATATTAAGGACAGCTATGTACTATATATGGCTCTCTTAAGCCTCCTTGTAAATCATCTTACAGTCTTATACTCAAGACAATTAAAATTTATTGAGGGTTTTTTTGGTGATGATTCAGTGGAACTAATTTTAAATCAAAATATTTTTAGAACCCCCTTTTCACAAACAGTAAGTTTTATTTCTAGTAAAATAAAACAAAAAAACAAAAACACTTTCTTATGAAGTGTACCAATATTATTTTCTTGCTTAATTATGTTGCTAGGAGAGAAAATTATAAATAATGATTAGAAGAACTCATCTTTCTTGAGAAGTGGTCCTGGCAAGTCTTAGAACTTTCCTTTTGTAAATGTATTGATTTCTCACATCAAGACTTTGAAACAGGCACTAGAACACTGAGCAGTAGACAAGAGCTTCTGTTTTGAATCCAGAGATTTTAGTTCAAGTGTTCCTCAATGTCCTCTTGCCTGTGTAAACTCAGGTGAGTTAATTAAGTCATTGGCAACTATCAAATATAAGCAGTAATGTATAAATCTCATGTGATTGTACTTAGGGTCACATGAATTGATTTCTAACTCTTTCAGTGCCTGAATGATGTCTGACACATAGTAAGCTCTTAAGAGATACTAAAGATGAAGAAATTGAGCCACTGAAGCTTAATTAGATTTCTTATGTTACAAAGATATTAAGCCCTACAGAAAGAAGATGTTGTACTCTAAACAGGAAATATGAAGAGAGTTTCATTAAGTAAAAGCAAGTCATGTAAGTGTAGGCAGAGTTTAAGAAAACCATGCAAGAATAAAGCAATATCTCGTGGCATGTAACAGCATATGACCCATAGGCATGGAGGATAAATAGCGGAAATACAGTACTGCTGTCTCACCCTTACTCTATGATTACTTATTCTCAAGGAAGCCAACTCCATCTTTACATTATCACTTTGATGAGCTTTCTTCTGTCTTCTCTTTCAAATATGCTCTCCCTATATGTGCTACTATAATTTTAATGTAGCATGCATTTTGCAAGTTGTTGTTATTAGTGGTAGGAAATTTGTCTTGTGTTTATAGCTGTGTCCCCAGAGATTAGAGCAGATTCATATACAAAATATAAACTAAATAATTTGTAAGAACAAATAATCAGTGATGAACCTAGGTTTCCCCACTGCAGTTTTTCATGTGGATAGACTAACTTATGTAAGGATGTGCTGAAATAATTGAGGTAGAAAAAGTTAACATGATACAACACAAACACTGACCATTATATGTTAATGGCTAATACACCAAATGGGATGTTTATTTTCTCTACTCAGAATTCTAAAAAAGCAAGCAACTAAATTTAATATTTAATTGCATCATTTAATAAACAGCTATATTGCAAGTGAAATTACCACATTATTTATTTATACTACAATATTTCATATCCAAGTTTTGTGAAGCAGGTAGTTTTCTAGACCCTTTAAAGAAACACATTTATACTGGATAAAGAGAGTCTCAGGAAAAGATGATATTACTCAACTGAAACAGCTCTGCTTTAATAAATTTAGTGGTGCCTGATTCTTTCAGAATTGTTTGTTTTTCTTTTTGTCGGCAAGCACTAATCTTATTGGAACAGGTGGAAGAATGAAAGACACAGTGAATGTGTCTCATGGAAAATATTTTGAACACATTATCTAAACTTCACCAGGATTGTTAGTGCTAATTTATAGCATCCGTATGTAATGAATCTCTGTCTTAAATTTTCTTTGTAAAATAAACTTCTTGGTTGTTTATCAAATTTTTAAAAAGAAGTGGTGATTTTTATTAGTTTATTTATTTCCCTTAATGACTAGCACCATATTATTTTAAATTAGATTTAATATAAGAAACATTCCCATCACTGAATTTTAAGAGTAAGGGACATAGAGAACTGTTTTTAGTTTTCCAGTAGACTGAGAGTTTCCCTCTATCTGCAGTTTTCAGAAAAATACTGTAATGGTGACTAACTTGAAGAATAACTGATAAGAAGAGGATATGTGTATGAGCAGATGTAGCACTGGAACCCTAGATTTTCCAGTAAATGGCACTGAATATTAGTCAGAGTAGAAAGAGTTATGTCTGTGATATGGTTCGGCTGTGTCCCCACCCAAATCTCATCTTGAATTGTAGCTCCCACAATTCCCACCTGCCAAGGGAGGGACCCAGTGGAAGATAACTAAATCATGGGGGCAGTTTCCCCCATACTGTCCTCATAGTAGTGAATAAGTCTCACCAGATCTGATAGTTTGGTAAAGGGGCATTTCCCTGCACAAGCTTTGTCTTTCCTGCTGCCATATAAGATGTGACTTTGCTCCTCATTTGCCTTCTGCCTTGATTGTGAGGCCCCCTCAGCCACATGGAATTGTGAGTTCATTAAACCTCTTTTTTTTTTTTTTTTTTTTTTTTTATAAATTATCCAGTCTCGGGTATGTCTTTATTGTCAGTGTAAACGTAGGATAATGCAATGTGTATCCGTGCATTTTTGTATGTGTGTGTATATATCTCTGTCTACTCAGCATAAATATGTTGATTTAACATTTCATATATGTATAAATAAATTAGTACCTATTAGTGAAAATAATGCAAGTTAACTGAGAATGAAAATTATTTCATAGGGGTTTCTATAATTCAAGAAGATTAATACATGCATTCTAAAATTTAGAATTTCCTACTTCAAGTCCAATACAATTTTATCAAACCTTGCCACTTTCTCTAATGTTTGTTCTACAGAAAGATGGGTTAAATTAAACATATGTGGTGTTACTCATTTACACAGTTCCATTTGACACATTTGAAAACCTGCTTCAAGAGATCTGATTTGTTTTCTGGCCTTGCCACATGAAGATGGCTTCCAAACTCCCAAATAGAGTCAACATAATAAAACAAGATTTTGGCTACTGAATATGGAAATCCATCATTGTCTTTGTGTGAAAGTCAAAATAAGTGCAGTGGGCTTCTTAGGAGCCACATGTCTTTTGCTCAAGAAGTCCCCAGTATCCATGTCAAACTTAGAGAGCCCTAATACTTTCATCCAAACTTCTTTCTTCCTCTCCTTCACTGGGTTAGAATTGTATTATTCTCTGAAGACTCACCCAAACTTTTCCTCCAACCTCTTCATTTGCTCTCATAGGTGTTTCTTCTAATACATTTTTGCAAATTTTTGAAATTCTTTCTCAGCAATTACTTCTTGCAGTATCTGAAGTAACCCATTGTGGGACAATGTTTTTCCCATTTAAGGAGAGATGGACTTGATTAGCCATTAACAGGTAAGATATTACCAGAAAGTTTGGCGTTTTCAATTCTAGTATTTAACTCAACAAACTTAAAACATGGCAAGATTTTTTAAGATTTTTTTATACAAGCTTTTTACCTTGCTTATACCACAGAAACGTTTGGATTCTTGATATGTTTGGTGGTGAATATTGAGTGTCAACTTGATTGGATTGAAGGATGCAAAGTATTGTTCCTGGATGTGTCTGTGTGGATGTTGCCAAAGGAGATTAACATTTGAGTCATTGGACTGGGAGAGGCAGACCCACCCTCTATCTGGGTGGGCACCATCTAATCAGCTGCCAGAGGAGCTAGAATAAAGCAGATAGAAGAAGCTGGAAGAACCAGACTTGCTGAGTCTTCTGACCTTCATCTTTCTCATGTGCTGGATGCTTCCTGCCCTTAAACATCAGACTCCAAGTTCTTCAGCTTTTGGACTACTGAACTTGCACCAGTGGTTTGCCTTTGGCCATAGACTGAAGGCTGCACTATTGGCTTCCCTACTTTTGAGGTTTTGGGACTCAGACTGGCTTCCTTCCTCCTGAGCTTGCAGATGATCTGTTGTGAGACTTCACCTTGTGATTGTATGAGTCAATACTCTTTAATAAACTCTCTTTCATATATACATCTATCCTATTAGTCCTGTCCCTCTAGAGAACCCTGACTAATACAATATGTTTTTATATTTCTAATAGAAAATATAAAAGTATAGCTTAGGAAATCCCAAATTTGGGGATATCGTCACTGGCCATCATTTTCTGTGAAGAAAATAAAACTCATAGTCAGGGTTGCTGGGAGAACAGTGACCTAGTATGATCCTGAAAATTGACCAGGAATAAACTTTATGTATTTGTTTCCTATTGCTGCTGTAACAAATTACCACCTACTTAGTGGGTAAAAAAACAGGCTAGACGTAGTGGCTCACGCTTGAAATCCCAGCACTTTGGGAGGTTAAGGCAGGAGAATGAGTTGAGTCTATGGGTTTTAGATCAGTCTTGGGAAACATAGTGAGATCCTGACTCTAGAAAATATTAAAAATAAGCCAGCTGCAGTAAGTAGCTGATATCAGGGTATCATTTGAATGCAGGCATTTGAGGCTGCAGGGAGTTGTGATTGTGCTACTATGCTCCAGCCTGGACAACAGAGTGAGACTCTGTCTCAGTGAAAAAAAAAATCCACATATTTATTACATTACGATTGTTGAGGTCAGTAAGTAATGACATACAACATCAGTCTTGTTGGACTATAATGAAGGTGTGTGCAGGGTTGGTTCTTTCTGGAATCTCTGCAGGGGGAATCTGTTTCCTTGCCTTTTACACCTTCTGGAGGCTGCTTGCATTTCTGGGCTAGAGACCCCTTCCTCTCATCACTCTACTCAGATTATCCAGGATACTCACCATCCCAAGATCCTCAATTTAATCACACAGGCAAAGTCTTTTTCTATGTAAAGTAATATATTAACTAGTTCTGGGGTTAGGATGTGGACATCCTTTCTTTTCAACCCTTCTAAAACCAGAGAGAAATATTGGATAATAGAAACCATTGTCCAGACATAAGAAGCAGTTTATAAGTAACCTTGTTGTTCTGACTCAGAAATCTGAAACTCTCCCGTAAAATTCATTAATTAGTCTGAGACCATACAAGAAAAAAGGAGTTGCCCTTGATCTTTGAAAAAGAATTTTTTTATGAAATGAAAGGGCAAGTAAAAGTTGAGGAAAAAAAAAATTAACAAGCTCAAAATTAATCTAGACATAATATATTTATATTAATACTAGCCTCAATTTGTTCCACCAAGTATGTTATAAAATCTTTCTGCTTGTTTTTTCTTTCAAATAAGAGGAAAAAAAATTGGTATCAAGCATGCCTTCCTTTATACTCAAAAGTGAGAGTCCCTGAAGAACTTGCTTTTTCCAAATTACATATGACAAGCATGAATTCATAATGTTTTTCTCATCTATTTTCTTTAATAAAAATATCTCAGTGTGATGTTCAAGGAAAGGCTGCAAATCTTATATAAAGATATTTCTTTTTAACTCACATCATACGAACAAAAAAGTTTAGATAAATGAATTGCCTTGAAAATTGTGATAATGAATAAAACAGAACCTATGCCAAAAAAAAAAAGGAGTAAGGAATTGTTCAGGTTGATTTTTTTTGTTGTTGCTGTTATGTTTAGACTATTAATATTTCCCAAGTAAACTTTCTGCAAAAGAGAAAAGGAGCCTAAGTTTGTGTTATAATTGACAGTAAAGTAATGAGTAAAAATTACCTTAAGTCTATTAAATAAATGTTCTTCATTCTTAGAAAAATATGTGATATCAGTTGAGGGTTAATTTAAAATGCTGTAGTTTAGGCTGGGAATGTGTTCAGAATACTTTAATTTTTAATTCCAATTTTCTATAAAACATGTATATTGTAAATGCCTACATTATTCTTCAATCATAAAATCAAAGCTATGATTATGTTAGATAGTTTCACACCAATCACTGATAATTATAGTACATGATAAATTTGCAAAAAGCAAGAAAATATGCCATTATCAGAAAAATTGGTATATTAGAGTTGTAATGGCTTTTAGATCTCAAAATATAAATAATACTTATTTAAATTAAATTGAATTAACATTACATTTACACATATGTATACACACACACACACACATATATATATATTTAACTATATATATATATATTTATATTTAACTATGTAATTCCAATACCTACTTATAACACTTTCTCATTAAGCCAAGTAAACTGGCCTGGACTACGGCATTAAAACCATCTTCATATATGTATTTATACTTTTCCCCCTACTTGTTGTGAATATTTAAACTCGAAGTTGATACAAGACAAAAAAAAAAAAAGAGATATTTATCAATTGAATTGTTAAATATAAATTCATCCTGATTCTATTCTCAACACTAGCTTAGTAATATGGGGCAGATATAAAACCAAATAATCTTGATCTTAAATAAGGTTGTAACTGTGATAAAATCAAAATTATTAACAGTAGTTTATGATATGGCATAGATAGAAAGATACATTTACGAAGTATAGCTGTAGAGAATAATAAACTCTCTATTGTGACGTGAATTAAGTAGAAAACATTTTTCTAAGAAGTTAGCACCTTATCTAGGCTTCAAAGATGAAGATGACTTTTCAAAGAAAGTAGAGATCAAGATTGAGGGGGTTATTAATGAGAATAAAATTATGATATGCAAATAAGAGAATGTGAAACCGTAAGAAGTTTTGAAATCACAAGGTATATTTAAGAAAGTCCGGAAGTTCTGTGATGCTCATGAAAAAGTGCGAGGCAATCTATGGATATAACTAAGAATAGAGAAGAATATGGGATGCAATTAAAAAAAGCCTTGCATGTTGCATAGTTTGTATGAAATTGGGATAAATTAAAAGGCAGGAGAGAAAAATTAAACTCTTCTTAATCATATTAGCATTCAAATGGGAAGAAGTTTGAGAGGGCCTGGACTAGAGTAATGGTAGACTAGTAAGAATGATATTATTTTGAGTGATAGTAGAAATAAAAGGCAAAAAGCAAGGCAGACTAAATACTAAAATGTAGAAGTGGCAAGACTTGGCAACTATCTATGGCAGGACAGGAAAAATTGTCATTTAATTCTGACTTAGACAGTTCTGTAAGGTGGGCTCCTAAGTTGACACTGACAAATTTATTAACAAATAAAATTTAATGAGGGATGTGAGAATATCCCATTCAGAATTTCTAGGTTTGAGGTGACTGTGTTAGCCTAAGTAGAGTTATCAGGAAGGAGTTGGATGTAGCTGATTAGAATTTTATCTAGGCATGTGTTGTAGAATTGAGAGTTTCTACAGCAGAAACATGATTTAAAATTTTACTATATAGTCTTGGGAGAAGAAGAGGAACACTAGTCTTGAATAGTGAGGTGAAACACATTAGAATAGAAAGTGTACAGCGAATATTCCTATGGTTTGCCAAAACAACATTTATTGAATTGATGCTGAGGCGAAATTAAATTACAGCCTGTTAAAACTAAATTGCAGATAAGATAATGGAGAGATGTGAAGTATAAAAAGTCTTCTAAAACTGAAAACCCAAGGGAGAAAAAAGTATTTTAGTGGGTGTTGTGCTAGAAAGGGAGAATTTTTGCATAGGGTACAGATATGAGCATTTTAATAAACTCAATAGAAAAACAGTACAATAAAGGCTAAGATGTGAGAAATATGAAGGGAGACTGATGGAGAGCTTCTGGTGACTGGAGGGCTTTGTAGTAAAGTGAAATTTCATCTGTTGGTATCTGAGAATGGTAAGCTGTTTGAGGATTTTTAAGATAGTATTGTATCTCTTTTGAGGGGAATGGAATAAGGAGCTGAAAACACTGGCGAACCCCAACAATTTGAGACAGGTCTCAATTAATTCAGAAAGTTTATTTTTCCAAGGCTGAGGATGATACCTGTGAAACAGCCTCAGGAGTTTCTGAAGACACGTACCCAAGGTTGTCAGAGCACAGTTTGATTTTATACATTTCAGAGAGACATGAGACATCAATCAACATATGTAAGATGAACATTGATTGGGTCTGGAAAGGTGGGACTATTCAAAGCAGAGGTGGGAAGACTTGAAGGGAGAGGGATCTTCCAGGTCATAGGTAGATAGGAGACAAATGGTTACATTCTTTTGAGTTTCTGATTAGTTTCTCCAAAAGAGGCAATCAGATATGCATTTATTTCAGTGGGAAGAGGGGTGACTTTCAATAGAATGGGATGCAGGTTGGCCCTAAACAGTTACCAGCTTGACTGTTCCCTTTAGCTTAGTGTTTTGGGGACCATGGTATTTAGTTTTCTTTCATATTTCCCCCCTTTTCTTTTTAAAAAATCTTTTGGAGAAAGCATTTTAAAAGAAAACGAGTCTCTGCTCTCTGGTTTTGTCTGATCTTTCATGGCTAGGATGGTTTATTCTTAGATGGGTAGGTCCTCAGTTATTAAGAAAGCTCATTTTTAGCAGGTTGTGAATTCTCATGTCCTATGAAGAGAAAATAGAGGGAGGAAGGGAGAAAAACAACAACAGGCAAAAGAACAATCCTGGAAAATGCATATAGACCACACCCTGAAGTTCATACATTAGTAGGCAGATATGAAAGTGGCTTATGTATATAAGTAGGTTGCTGTTATTTTCTTCTGAAACTTAAATTGTTTAGCTTCAGGTCATAGCACACCTTAGTTTTTGGTGACTCCTAATTAGAAAAAAGAAAAAAAAATCGATAACATCATTTTGAAGAGTTGTAGCTTAGAAAAATTAGAATTTTGTCCAAACTGTAGGAAATAATAAAAATGGAAAAACAGTAGGCAAGATTAGAATCTAACAACAGATGTACTACAGTTTTTGAAACATTTTTTTTTCTCTTCAGTTTCCCGTTTTTACTAAAGACGAATCATGGTAAGGCTGATTTGCTTTATTCTACTTGGCCTAATTACTTGTATACAGTGCAGCTAGAATAATTATTTTTACATAAGCTTTCAAATTGGTTTTGATGGAACTTTGTTTCATACTAGGAATCTCAGATAAGGTTTCTTTCTTTTTTTTCTTTTCTTTTCTTTTTTTTTTTTTTGACAGAGTCTCACTTTGTCACACAGGCTGGAGTGCAGTGGTGTGATCTCAGCTCACTGCAAACTCTGCCTGCTGGGTTCAGGTCATTCTCTTGCCTCAGCCTCCCAAGAAGCTAGGACTACAGGCACCCACCACCATGCCTGGCTAATTTTTTGTATTTTTTAGTAGAGATAAGATTTCACTGTGTTAGCCAGGATGGTCTCAATCTCCTGACCTCGTGATCCGCCCACCTCAGCCTCCCAAAGTGCTGGGATTACAGGCATGAGCCACCATGCGTGGCCCAGATACGGCTTTTTTAAAGCTGAGTCAAGCCATGGATTTATGCCATCAAATAGCTATGTGTTGGGTGAATTTCCTCTGTTCTTGAGGTTCTGAGATAAACTTAGAGCTTCTGAGCTTTTCAGAATGTGACATTCTTTACTTCTCACAGGTCAGAAACCTGGTACAGCGACTATGTACACAGAATATGAGGCCAGTTTTCCCAAGTACTTTATTGGTGCCATAAGGAAAGCACGCTATTCCCAGTCAAAACCTTGGTAAAATAGCCGGTTTCTCCAATTGCATCCTGTTACAAACGAAAACAGATTCTTACTGCACTCATGCAAACAACTATATTGCCATCAGTAAGGAGTACTCAGAAACAGCTTCCAAATTCTGGAGAAATTGGGTAGCGAGAAACAAATATGGTCCAAATTTTGTTCATAGGAGTATAGTAAATTATTAAAAGCTGTTAATAGTTTAAAAGTTTTCTTGCCTCTGGAAAAACAAAACAAAACAAAGGATCAGCAATGTTTTAAGCAAAAAGTCAAAAATATTACTTTCTTCTTCTATTAATTCAGTTGATGCAGTCAATTCCTATTCTGCTTGATACTCATGACCATTTTAGCTCTCCATGAGAGCTGAAGTAAAATGTTGGAATGAGTGCTATTATTTTATTTTGTAAACTCTACATTTATGACATCTTAATTAATCAAATACTTACAAATGCCATTTATACATATTTTTTCAAGATTTTAACATAATTTCTATACATATCTTACTTTTTTTATCTGTTCAAATACTCTTTATCTTATCCTTATCTTTAATATTACCTCTATATTTATTATCACCATAATAAGGTAGATACAAACATTTAGGTGCTGTTAGATTCTTGGGGAAGTTATTTTGTAATAGGTTTAAT
Source organism: Piliocolobus tephrosceles (assembly GCF_002776525.5). Classification (NCBI taxonomy): domain Eukaryota; kingdom Metazoa; phylum Chordata; class Mammalia; order Primates; family Cercopithecidae; genus Piliocolobus; species Piliocolobus tephrosceles. The sequence continues at coordinate 27,420,247 of NC_045437.1, forward strand.
GTTCATCAATTCACATGTATCAGATATGCCTATGCAATTGCTATAATCATATTTTGCCTCATATTTTCCCAAAGAAGACATTCATTTCACTCATTGCCATTTTGTAGATTAGCAAATTTAAAGATAATATAATTTTATGTGTTAAGTACTTGGAGAATAATTTATTATGTAGAGTGCTGGCAACAAGGACAATTTGTTTCCTGCAGCAGAGTCATGTAATCCCATTGTAATTTCATGCCTGCCTTATGTGTTACAACCAAATATCTAATTTCTTCTATTTTTCACAACTTCTATTTTTATCCAATATTTTGATAACAATCTAATTCTCAAAATTACCTCATAACATGGTGACAACATTTACAAAAATGCTGAAAAATAATATATATTTAAACATAGGTCTAGATCTGTTTTCTGAACAATTATGCCAATTAAATTGATTATTTTATAACTTTCCATTGGAAAAAAACATTCCCAGTTACTTATTCTCCCTTCTCTTCATCCACACACACTGACAAAATGCTACAACCAATTTGACATTCACTTTGAGGGTTTTGTCTACAAGCCCACTCCTAGTTCCAATTACATTAGACCTTCCATATCTTTGGGTTCTGCATCATTGAGTTCACCAACCAACTTCAAATAAAAAACATTAAAAATATAATAATTCCACAACATTCCAAAATCAAAACTTGAATTTGTCTTGCGCTGAGTACAAGACGAGGTTGAAACCACATGAATAAAGTGATGCGTAGGTATTGTATTAGGTATGATAAGTAATCTAGAGATGATTTTGTATAAAATCATTTTATATAAAACCTTTGAGCATCCATGGATTTTGGTATCTGCAGTGTTTCTGGAATTATTTCCCCATGAACTTGAAAAACTATATTCTTACCATTAGGCAAGTATTTGTTGGGAAGTGAGAGAAAAAGAAAAGAAACTTGCCTAAGTCAAGCTAATATATGTATACACTTCAATTATGTTATGATCTAGAATTGTAGGAGAAAATCTTAGTTTCTGCTTCCGGTGGCCGGCTTAATTGGGAGCTATGGCTAAACATCATCCTGATTTGATCTTTTGCCCCAAGCAGGCTGGTGTTGCCATCGGAAGACTGTGTGAAAAATGTGATGGCAAGTGTGTGATTTGTGATTCCTATGTGCGTCCCTGCACTCTGGTGCGCATATGTGATGAGTGTAACTATGGATCTTACCAGGGACGCTGTGTGATCTGTGGAGGCCCTGGGGTCTCTGATGCGTATTATTGTAAGGAGTGCACCATCCAGGAGAAGGATAGAGATGGCTGCCCAAAGATTGTCAATCTGGGGAGCTCTAAAACAGACCTCTTCTATGAACGCAAAAAATACGGCTTCAAGAAGAGGTGATTGGTGGGTGGCCCCTTCCTCCCCCCAACATCAAGCTGCTGCAGCAGCCAGAAAACATGCCTACTACTACCAGCAGAAAGGGAGCAGAGACCATAGCATCACCAGGAGTGCCTGCTAGTGTACTGGCAGCTTGCCACCCCCTCCTCTCCCTTCACCCAGATGCGGTAGGGATGGAAAAGGATTCTTCACAGAGCACTCTGGCACACCGTATCAGAGAAAAGTTGATAGATTAGTTAATGGTTTTTCTTGAATTCGAGAAGCAGAGATCTGTTCTCCATATTGATATGTTCTCCTTCAACCAAGATCTTCTAAAAAGAAATAATATTTTAGTCTTCTGCTTGAGGAGTTGACTATGAAGCTACAGCCAGTGAAAACCATGTTCTTGCAGCAGCTCTGGTGGCAGCTGTCCTTGAGGAACCTTTGGTGTGTGGTGGGAAGCTATCAGAACAAGAAATGTAGGCATTTACTGTTTTTTGCGGCAGGGGGGCGGGGGGAGGGGGGGTGGCGCTCCGCCATCTTGAAAGGCATTTGTTCATTTAACACTTGTGCTGGTGTCATGTTATTTTCCTTTTGAGAAATTGGAAACTTTCTGTTGCTATTATGTTAATAAAGTTGGTGTTTATTTTCTGATAAAAAAAAGAAAATCTTAGTTTCTGTGGCAGGTTATGAAATAACTTCTTCATATTTCTCATATGGCATAGGTGGTCTTCCCCTCAAAATTACTGGAATTTTTTTTTTCCACAAAGAGATTAATACTGCTTATTAGAAAAGCAGATGGAGATAGTTAACGGCACTAACATTTATTTACAAGGCCTAAGCTGGGCAGGGTCCTCCATTATAACTCATCCAATAAGCTACTGAGTAGCCTATGTTGCCTCCCCATGTGTAGTCTTTCCTAGTATGATTATTAAAAAAACATTTTTTTCCCTCAGCCTCACACTACCATGGAGAGCATTTCTATAAAGCACTTTGAGAATAACTAGTTCATTTAGGACATAGACAATAAATATAAACATTTTTAAAAGGGTATTCAGTTTTTATTTACAAATTAAAGGTATTTATTTGGAATATAAAAATCAGAAGCTAAGTCAAAGACAAAAATACAGTCACCAAGATGAAAAGAAACAGAATAAGGAGAAAAATCAATAGGAAGTGAGGATGTGCTTAAATTGCAGATGGACATAATGGACAAATTTTGCAAATAAACAAGGAAGACAGTGATGAGATTAATAGCTATTTTAATGTGGAAAAAATTACATCAGTGTGAAATAACTTTAAGAGACCACAAAGAAAGAAAAACAGAACAAAAATAAAAAAAACAGCAATGATAGCTATATCCACCACATAATATATGTTTCCTGCCATCTAGACCCCAGCAGATCAAACAAAGAAGAGTTCCTTGAATGGTTTCCTTGAAAAGGATGGGTCTTGGTACTCTTAATAAGAAGTCTTCACTGTTGGACCAAGACAGCTGATGGCCTGCCTGTGCAATAGAGATGGAAACAGTACTATTCACTAAGTTTCTTATGCCATCCTCCCGGCACTCCTACCACAGAGTGACTCTGCGTAGAGCAAAGTGAATGGACATGGAAGTCTCAGGCACTCAGAACCTCTACCTTTTCTCCCTAGGCTTCTATCAAGAAAATAAATTGTAAATAGGTGCTGGATTCTATGTCACTTCTTTCCAGACAGCCCTTTGTGCTCTGCTGTCCTTGTACCTCAGTTCACTAGGAATATGCCTAAGGTCTTCATTCAGTCAAGGAACTTCTCAGTTTGTTAGGCAGGCACCAGCCTCCTGTCCTGGTAACTGCATGCAGTGTGTCTTCAGCTACCAGATACTAAATGGCACTGCAGAGCCACAGCTACAGTCACCAACCTTGAAGAGCAGGAAACTCCCCCACCCTCTGGTCAACATCTCTTAGAAGCAGCAGTGCCTGCAATCGAACAAAACTGGTCTGCGTGAAGGTGAAGATATATCTCAGATGTTGCTGATTTCAATACAGACCGCCAAAATAAAGTGAATGTCCAATAAAGTGAATACTACAATACAGCAAGTCATACATTCTTTTGGTTTCATCACGGATATAAAAACTATCTTTATATTATTCTCTGGTTTATTAAGTGTGCAGTAAGATTATATCTAAAAAGATACACATGCTATAATTTAAAAATACTTTATTGATAAAATGTTAAAAATCGTTTGAACCATCAGGGAGTAGTAATCTTTCTTGCCAGTAGAGGAGTCTTGCCTGGAAGTTGATGGCTACTCACTAATCAGGTGGTGATTGGTGAAGGTTGGGTGGCTGTGGCAATTTCTTAAAATGAGACGACACAGAAGTTTGCCATAACGGACTTTCCTTTTCACAAAAGATGTTTCTGCAGCATACTATGCTGTTTGATAACATTTGACTCAGCAGAATTTCTTTCAAAATTGGAGTCAATTCTCTCAAACTCTGTCACTGCTTTACTAACTGAGTTTATATAATATTATAAGTACTTTGCTGTCATTTCAACAATGTTCACAGTATTTTCACCAGGAGTAGTTTCCATCTCAAGAAACCACTGTCTTTGCTCATTCATGAGAAGTAAGTTCTCACCTGTTAAGTGTTATCATGAAATTACAGCAATAAGTCGCTATTTCAGGACCCAGGCCTAATTCTAGTTTTCCTGGCATTTTCACCACATCTGCAGTAACTTCCTCCTGTGGAGTCTTGAACCTCTCAAAGTAATTTATGAAAGTTGCCCTCAACTTTTTCCAAACACTTGTTAGTGTTGATATTTTGACCTCCTCCCAAGAATCATAAATGTTCCTAACGCACTTGGAATGGTAACTATTTTCTAGAAGGCAATCAATTTTGCCCAGATCCATCAGAGAAATTGCAATAAATAGCAGTGATAGAATTACAAAAAGTATTTCTTAAATAATAAGACTCTAAAGTCAAAATGACTTTCTGGCAGAAAACTAGACAAAACTCTGGACATAAATTCAACACTTCGGCAATAGGACCTAACAGACATCTGTAGAATATTCCACACATGAACCACATAATATTAATTCTTCTCATCTGCACATGGAACATATTCTGAGCTAAATCACATGCTCAGCCATAGAGCAAGACTCAATAACTTCTAAAAACAATCAAAATTACACCAACCATACTCTCAGACCACAGTGACATGAAAACAGAAATCAATACTAAGAAGATCTCTCAAGACCACACAATTTCATGGAAAATAAACAGCATGGTTCTGAATAACTTTTGGGTAAGCAATAAAATTAAGGCAGAAATAAAAAATTCTTTGAAATAAAAAAAGCAAAGACACAACATACCCAAATCTCTGGGAGGCAGAAAGAGTAGTGTTAAGAGGAAAATTTATAGTGTTCAAAGCCTGTCTGAAAAAAAAAAAGAAAGATCTTAAATTAATTATCTAACATCATAGCTAGAGGAACTGGAAAAATAAGAACAAACTAACTCCAAGGCTGGCAGATGAAAATAAATAACTGAAATCAGAGAACAACTGACAAAAAAAAAAAAAAAAAAAAAAAAAGAGACCTTAAAATTCAATAAATCAACAAAACCAAAAGTTTGTTATTTAAAAAATCAACAAGATCAATAATAGACTGCTAACTAGGTTAGCAAAAAAAAAGACAGAGAGAGAAATTCAAATAAGCACAATCAGAGACAACAAAGACAACATTACAACTGATTCCACAGAAATACAAAAGATCCACAGAGCTCATAATAAACATCTCTATGTATACAAACTAGAAAATCTAGAGGAAATTCTTGGAAACACATAACCTGTCAAGATCAAATCAGGAAAAAATTAAAACCCTGAACAGAACAATATTGAGTTCCAAAATTGAATCAGTAATAAGAAAAATAAAAACTAAAAATATATACAGACCACATGGATTAAGAACTGAATTCTACAGACATACAAAGAAGAGCTGATACCAAGTCTACTGAAACTATTTCAAAATATTGAGAAGGAAAGACTTCTCACTAACTCATTCAATGAATGCAACCTCATTCGGATACCAAAACATTCAAATATGCAATGAAAAAATACCACAGTAAGCCAATATCTCTGATTAACATAAACAAAAATCCTCAACAAAATACTAGCAAGCTAAGTCTTGCAGCATATTAAAAAGTTAATTCATCATGACCAAGTAGACTTCATACCTATGATACCAGGTATCAATAAATGTGATTAACTACATAACTATAATTAAAATAAAAATATTATCTCAATTGATATAAAAAAAGGTTTTCATAAAACCCAGCATTCCTTTATGATAAAAACTCTCAGCAAACTAGGCATCAAGGAAACATATCTCAAAATAATAAGATCCAAACACACAGGCAACATCATACTGAATGAATAACAACTGAAAGCCTTTCCCTTGAGAAGTGGAACAAGACTAGGATTACCTTTCTCACCACTGCTATTCAACATAGCACTAGAAGTCTTAGGTCAATCAGACAAAAGAAAAGACATCTAAGTTGGAAAACAAAGGAAAAACTGTCTCTCTTCACTGATGATATAATTCTGTACCCAGGGAATCCTAAAGACTCTGTGAAAAAAACAGTGGGAACTGATAACTTCAGTAATGTTTCAAAACACAAAATCAATGTACAAAAATCAGTAACATCTCTACAGAACAATAATGTTTAAGCTGTAACCCAAATTAATAATGCAATCCTTTTTACTATAACTACAAAAGATAAAATACTTAGGAATACATTTAAGCAAGGAGATAAAAGGTCTCCAGAAGGAGAACTACAAAACACTCTAAAAGAAATCATAGATGACACAAACAAATGGAAAAATATTCCATGCTCACAGATTAAAGAATCAATATAATTAAAATGTACATATTGCCCAAAGCAATCTACAGGTTCAATGCTATTCCTATCAAACTACCATTATAATTAGAAAAAAAATCTAAAATTAATATGGAACCCAAAAGAGAGCCAAATGGCTAAAACACTCCTAAGCAAAAAGAACAAAGCTGTGGGCACCACACTACTCGACTTCAAACCATACCATAAGATTACAGTAACCAAAACAGCCTGGTATTGGTGCAGAAATAGATCAATGGAACAGATCAGAGAATCCACAAATAAAGCTGCACACCCATAGCCATCTGATTTTCAACAAAGTTAATCCCCCCACCAAAAAAAATACATATATATGGAAAGAACTCCTTATTCAATAAATGATTCTGTGATAGCTAGAAGGTCATATATGGAAGAATAAAACTAAACTTGTTTCTTTCAACACATAGAAATATTAACTCAAGGTGGATTCAATACTTAAATGAAAAACCTTAATCTATAAAAATCCTAGAAGAAAACCTAGGAAACACTATTCTACACATCATCTTTGGAAAATAATTTATGACTAAGTCCTCAAAAGCAGTTGTTACAAAAAACAAAAATTGACAAGTGAAAACTGATTAAACTTAAGAGCTTCTGTACAGGAAAAAAAAAAAAAAAAAAAAAACTATCAGTGGAGAAAGGCAACCTACAGAATAAGAGAAGATATTCATAAGCTAGGCATCTGGCAAAGTCTAATATCCAGAATCTTTAAGAAACTTAAATAATTTAACAACCAAAAAACCCCCATCTCATTAAAAAGTGAGCAAAGGACAGGAACAGACATTTCTCAAAAGAAAACATACAAATGGCCAACAAACATGAAAATATGCTTCACATCACAAATTATCAAATAAATGTGAATCAAATCACAATGAGATGCCTTCTCACATCAGACACAATGGTTATTATTAAAAAGTCAAAAACAACATATACTGGTGAGGCTGAGAAAAAAAGGAAATGCTTGTACGCAGTTTGTGGGAATGTAAAGTTCAGTCACTTTGGAACGTGGTTTGCAAATTTCTCAAAGTACTTAAAGCAGAAATTTATTTGATGTATGCTCAGCAATGCCATTATTGGGTATGTATCCAATAGAAAATAAATTATTTTACCAAAACAATACATACACTCTTATGTTAATCACAGCACTATTCAAAGTACCAAAGACATGGAATCAATCTAGGTGTCCATCAGTGGTGTACTGGATATAAAAAAGTGTTGCATATACAACCGTGAAAAACTATATAGCCATAAAAAATAAAATTATGTCCTTTTCAGCAACCTGGAGGCAGTTAGAGGACATGATCCTAAGCAAATTAATGCAGCAACAGAAAACCAAATAACACATGTTCTAATTTAGAACTGGGTGCTAAATATTGTGTACACATGGACATAGAGATGAAAAGAATAGACACTGGAGACTACTAGAAAAGGGAAGGAGGGAAGTAGGTAATGGCTGAAAAATTAACTATTGGATATTATGCTCACCACCTGGGTGATGGGATCAATCATACTCCAAACCTATGTCATGTAATATACCCAAGTTACAAATCTGCACATGTACCCCCAAAATCTAAAATACAAATTAAAATTATAAAATTCAAAAAATAGTTTAATTAAAAAATTTAAAGAAAAACAAAAAAAGTGACTCTTTCATGAATAGGCTGAATAATAAATTCAGTGTCAGCAGGCATAAAAACATTGATCTCCTGTCCATTTCCATCAAAGCCCTTGGGTGACCAGGTGAATCGTCAGTGAACAGAAATATTATGGGAGCTGTGTTGTTGTTCTTTTTAACAGTATATCTCAACAGTGGGCTTAAAATAGTCAGGAAGCCCACTGTTGGTATATTGGTACCATATACCAATAGTACCTTGGTATACTATTGGTATATTGGTACCATACCAATAGTACCTCTACTGCAGGCAGAGGTACTCTCATGAAGGCTTTGTTATGCCATTTATGGAGACCAGTCTGAGTAGATATAGCATAATCCTTAGTTTCACAGATCACCATAACAGATATAATTATAATGAAAAAGTTTATTATCAAAATGTGACAGAGACATGAAGACAATACATGCTGTTGGAAAAATGGCATTAATAGACATCCACAACATAAGGTTATCACAAACATAAAGCTTGTAAAAATATGCCGTATCTCCAAAACACAGAAGGCAAACCACAATAAAACGACGTATGCATCAGACACTGTTTATCATGAATGAATCCATTTGTTTTTATCTCTTTTAATTCTCTTATGAGTTAATAATTCTATTTTTTACTTAATTGTTTAAAAAGAAAAAATGTTGTTCATATTCCTGAGTGAATTCATTCTTTATAAAGGATAATTTGTTGGTAAATATGCAAATGAAAGGAAATTCTATTCTATCTATGTACCTCTCATCTATTTCTCTACTCTCTATATCTATTCTATCTATCTATTTATCTATCATCTATCTGTCATCTAACCTAACTGTATCAATCACATATTGCTATGTTTAAATGCTATGTTTTAATGTTGGACCCCTCCGAAGATCATGTTGAACTTTAATTAGATGTGAAGCCTTTAAGAGGTTATTGAATAAGGAAGGATGATGTCCTTATGAATATATTAATCTATTCAAGGCTTAATGGATGAAAGGGTTAAAGGACTAATGAGTTATTATGAGAAAGAGATTGGTTCTTTTATGAGAAACGAAAGACCTGATTTATCATGACTGCCAGTGTGATGCCTTGAGCCACCTGGGCGCTCTTCAGAGTATCACCATCAGCAAGAAGGCCCTCACGAGATGTGGTCCTTCAAAGTTGTACTTCTCAATTTCCAAAGCTAAAAGAAATGAATTCATTTACCTAAAAGTACCCAGTTTTAAATATTTTGTTATTAGAAACAAAAAAGGAATTTAAATATATATCTGTCTTTGTTAATAATACATTGTTATGAGCAGGAGTCCTGGAGTTGTAATTCCTAAGTGTGAACCCATGTACAATACATTTTGTTTTGATGTATTTAACAGTTTATTCAATGTCTTGGTTTCCTCAGTTTGAAATGGAGATAATAGCATACCTACCTCATAAATATTTGGGGAGTATTAAATGAGTGAATATATTTATATATATAGAATAGCAAACTGTCTCACCCATATCTAATCATAGATTTGTTCATGTTTTCAAAAATCTATCCATTGAGAGCATATTTTTTTCTTAATTTGTTTACTACTGTATTCTCAGTGTCTAGAAGAGTAGATAGCACAAAAAGGTGTTCAAAAATATTTTCTACACAAAATAAATAAGAATAATGAAAGTTAATCAAAACATATATGAAGATGAAAACAAAGAAGATAGAATAAGGATGTATATATTAAAAATATTTCTGTGCTGAACTTAAAAATCAAATGTTCCAGTAAGACTGTCACAAACTTTAACAGTAATCTGATAATAGTCTTTATTTTAATCAGTTTCATCTTCTGTTTCTCATTGTTGCCATGTAATATATTTTACAGTAATTTGGTGTCTATAATTTTACAACACTTACTAAAGTTGCATAGTGAAAAAATGGTCAATAAAGAATATTTTAGTTATTTTATTCCATAAAATCATGATGATCCATGATTGTGAGCATCATTTTACATGCTTATTTACCATCTGAATATCTTCTTAGGTGAGGTATCTGTTATGTCTTTGGCCCATTTTAAAAATCTTACTGTGTTCTCATTGCAGAGTTTTAAGATTTTTTGTACATTTTGGGTGTCAGTCCTTTAAAAGATAAGTAATTTTGTGTCAAATATTCCCTCCAAGTCAGTGGATTATATTTTCATTCTCTTGACAATGTATTTTACAAAGCAGAAATTTCTAATCTTAATCAAGTTTATTTCATTCATAGATTGCACTTCGGTCATTGCATTTAAAAAGCCATCACCTAACCCAAGAGCATGTAGATTTTCTCCTATATTATCATGGAAGTGTTTTATACTTTTATATTTTACATAAAAGGTCGTGTATTTTACATAAAAGGTCTGTGATACACTTTCAGTTAAGGTTCATGAAGGGTATAAGGTCTAGGTTCCTTTTCTTTCATGTGAATGTCCAGTTTTTACAACATCATTTTTTGAAAAACTATCTTTTCTCCATTGCATTGCTTTTGTTCATTAGTCAAAATCATTGGACTATATGTATGTGGATCTGTTTCCTATAGTTCATTCCATCAGTTCATTTGCCTTTTTTTTTTAACGAATACCACACTGTCTTCATTGCTGTAGCTTTAAATACATCTTGAAGTTGAGTAGTGTCAGTCCTTCAGCTTTGTTCTTCTCCTTCGATATCGTGTTGTCTATTCTGGATCTTTTGCATCTCTGTATAAACTTTAGAATAAGTTGGTCTTAACTGCAAAATAACTTTCTGGGATTGTGATTGGTATTGCAATGAATCTATAGATCAAGTTGGGAAGCACTGATATGTTGACAATATTGAATCTTGCTTTCCATGAACATAGAATATATTTCTATTTATTTAGTTTTTTGATAACTTTTGTGAGAGTTTTGGAATTTTTCTTTATTGTATCTTATACATATTTTGTAACATGTTTACTTAAGTATTTTTATTTTGGGAAATGCTAATAGATGATAATGTCATATGTGAACAAAAACAGCTTTATTGTTTTTTCCCAAACTGTATATATTTTATTTTTACCTTATTGCATTACTAAGACTTCAGTATGATGTTGAAAATCAGTGGTGAAAGAGGATATCCTTGCCTTATTCTTGATCTTAGCAAGAAAGATTCAAGTTCCTCACTGTTAAATATAATGTTAGCTGTAGATTTCTTATAGGTTTTTCTTTTTGTTTTTTGTTTTTTATTTTTAATCAACTTGAGGATGTTTCCTTGTATTTCCTAGTTTTTGAGAGTTTTTTCATAAATGGGAATTGGATTTTGTCAAACGATTTTTTTCCATCTGTTAATATGATCATGTGATTTTTCTTATTTTTGCCTACTGATTTGATGGATTACATTAACTGATTTTTGAATGTGGAACCAACCATGCATACCTGAGATAAATCCCACCTGGTTGTGGTGGATAGATCTTTTAATATATTTTTGTGTTTCATTTGCTAATATTTCCTTTTTAAAAACAGAATAGTTTTTTAGTCCTCTGCAGATTTTTACTTTATATAGTTGAGATCATCTTATATATGATTTTAACAGGGGACAACATGACACTCTTTACAAGTTTTACAAGTAAGTTGTTATGTCCACTAACTTTTCCTTTAAGGCTTTTTCATCTATGTTCATGAGAGATATTGGTCAATAGTTTTTTTTTTTTTTTTTTCTTTTAATGGCTTTTCTGGATTTGGTATTAGGGTAATGTTGCCTTCACTGAATGAATTGGAAAGTATTCCTTATACTTTTCTCTTCTGACAGATATTGAAGAGAATTGGTATTGTTTCTTTCTTAAATGTTTGATAGAAATCACTGGTGAACCCATCTGGTTCTGATGTTTCCTTTTTCAGAAAGTTATTAAATATTGATTTAATTTCTTTAATAGAGGCTTATTTGGATTATCTACTTATTTTTATGTGTTTTGACAGAGTGTGCCTTTTAAGAAATTGTTCTGTTTGGGCCAAGCATGGTTGCTCATGCCTATAATCCCAGCACTTTGGGAGGCCGAGACGGGAGGATAATGTGGTCAAGAGATTGAGAGCATCCTGGCCAACATGGTGAAATCCTGTCTCTACTAAAATTGCAAAAATTAGCCGGATGTGGTGGGGAACGCCTGTAATCCCAGCTACTTGGGAGGCTGAAATAAGAGAATCACTTGAACCCTGGAGGCAGAGACTTCAGTGAGCCGAGATACTGCCATTGAACTCCAGCCTGGGTGACAAGAGCAAAACTCCATCTAAACAACAACAAAAAAACAAACAAACAAACAGCAACAACATGTGGTCTGTTTCAAATAGTTTATCTTTGTGGGCATGTAATTGTTCATAGTATTTCTTTGTAACTTTTTTATTTTTATAGATTTAGAGGTACAAATTCAGTTGTGTTAGATGAATATATTGCATAGTGGTGAAGTCCGGGCTTTTAATATAGCCATTACTAAAAGAGTATACATTCTATCCATTAGCTAGTATTTCATTTCTTCTTTCCCTTCCACCCTTCCACACTTTAGAGTCTCCAGTGTCTATTAGTCCATACTGTATGTCCATGTGTACCTACCGTTTAGCTCTTACTTTCAGGTGAGAAAGAGAAGTTATTGATTTTCTGCTTCTGAGGCATTTCACTTAGGATAATGATATCCAGTGCTATCCATGTTGCTGCAAAAGACATAATGTTATATTTTGTTACGAGTAAACAGTATTATTGTGTGTGTGTGTGTGTGTATCACATTCCTTGTCCAATCATCTGTTGATAGACACTTAGGTGATTCCATGATTTTTGCTATTGTGAATAGTGATGAGATAAATATATAAGTGCAGATGTCTTTTGACATAATGGTTTCTTTTCCTGAGTGTAGAAACCCAGTAGTGGAATTGCTGAATCAAATGGTAGTTCTATTTTACTTATTTGAGAAATATCCATACTGTTTTTCATAGAGGTTATACTAATTTACATTCCCACAAATATGTATAAGTATTTCATTTTCTTTGGTTTTTCACGAATATCTGCTGTTTCTTGACTTCTTAATAATGGCTATTCTGAGTAGTGTAAGATGATTTCTCATTGTTGTTTTAATTTGCATTTCTCTGATGATTAGCGATGTTGGGCATTTTTTTCACGTTTGTGGACTGCTCAATGTCTTCTTTTGAGACATGTCTGTTCATATTCTTTGCCTTTTTAATAAGGTTATTTGTTTTATTTCTTATTGAGTTATTGAGTTCTTTATCAGATGCATTATTGGAAAATAATTTCTCCCATATACCATCATTTTAATGACTATATAATTCAAAATGGTCCTTTTTCATTTTTGATATTAGAAATTTGTTTTTCTCTCTTTTCTTCATAGTGAACCTGACTACAGGCTCAGTGATTTTATAGCTCTTTCCTAAGAACCAGCTTTCAGTTCTCTTGGTTTTCTGTATGATTTTCTGTTTTCAATTTAGTTGATTTCTGCTTTAATTCTTATCATTTGTTCTCTTCTACTTACTTTGAGTTTAACTTGCTCTTCTTTTTCTAATTTCCTAAAGTGGAAGCATAGGTAATTGATTTTAGATTCAATGCTATATATTTCCTTCTAAGCACTGCTTTTACTGCATCACACTAATTTTGTTAAGTCGTGTTTTGTTACTATTTAGGTCACTTTTTAAGTGTGGTGCTGAGTGAAAGGCAACTTACAACTGTTTATATTCGATCAGAACAACTAGAAGGGAGGAAGGTGAGAATTTAAAAAAAAAATTTAAGTTAGAAAATACAATTTAGTCTTTATTTATGTAAATACTACTACTCTCAGTAACCGTCACCACTTTGTCTCCTCCCTTGCTACCTTTCCCAACCTCTGGTAACCATCATTCCAACATTGTAGTATCTCTGATATAGTTTGGATATTTGTCTTCATTCAAATCTCATGTTTAATTGCAATCTCCAGTGTTGGAGGTTGGTCCTGGCGGGAGGTGTTTGGGTCATGGGAGCCGATCACTTACAGCTTGGTACTGTCTTCGTGATAGTTAGCGAGTTCTCAAGAGATCCGATTGTTTAAGTATATGGCATCTCTCCCGACCCACTCTCTCTTCTTCCTGCTTTTGTCAGGTGAAGTGCTTGCTCCTCCTTCACCTCCTACCATAAATCAAAATTGCCTGAGATCTTCCCATAAGCAGAGGCTGCCACTGTGCTTCCCGTAGAACCTGCAGAAATGTGAGTCAAATAATTTTTTTTTTCTTATTAATTACCAGTCACAGATATTTCTTTATAACAATGCAAGAATCACCTAATAGAATCTCCATGAGTTCATTTTTTTTTTTTTTCACTTTTGGCTCCCACAGATGAGTGAGAACATGAAAGTTTTTTTTTTTTTTTGTATGCTTGACTTATATTTCACTTAATATAATTTCCTTCTGTTTCCTTCATATTGTTGCAAATGACAGGATTTCATTAATTTTACAGTTGAATAATACTTCATTGTATAATGTACCATATTTTCTTCATCCTTCCATCCAGCGATGAGCACTTAGGTGGGTTCCAAATCTTAGTCATTATGAATAGTGCTGCAATAAGAGAGCTGCACTGTTACGAATAGTGCAGATAGCTCTTTGACATACTGATTTCTTTATTTAGGATATATACCTAGCAGTGAGATTGCTAGATTATATGGTAGTTCTATCTTTAGTTTTTTGAGGAACCTCCATAATATTCTCCTTAGTGACAGTATGACCATTTTAACAGGGCAAGATGACATCTCCTTGTCACTTTGATTTGCATTTCTTTGATGATGTTCTTTGATGATTAGTAATGTTCAACATTTTCTTTTCAGAGTGCTATTGTCTGTCCATCTACATATCTTCTTTTTAAAAATTTCTATTTAGATCGTTTGCCCATTTAAAAGATCTGATTAGATAGAATGAAAATTATAGTTGATAACTATAACCAATAATAATTTATTGTATACTTTAAAGTAACTGTAAGAGTAGAATTGGCACTAACACAAGGAAATGATAAATTCTTGAGGTGTTAGCTATCTTAATTATGCTAATTTTATTGTTATACATTATCTGTTGGTATCAAAATATCACATGTATCCCATAAATATATATACCTATTCTGTACTCACAATAATTTAAAATTAAAAAATGATATTTCTCTCTGGACACCTTGCTTATCAGATTTTTGTTTTTATTTTGTTAAAACCATAAAATGTTTTGCAAAGAAGCTTAAAGAACTACTGAGAAACTTTTGAAAACACTTTAAATCATTTCTAAACCAAAGGAACACTCTAATAATTAAATAAACTGAGCAAAAATAAAAATGAGCAGAAAAATGAATCTTAACAAGTAAGCATACTTCTTAATACTCTAAATAAAATTCTAGAACACTGCGATATAGTATCAAGCAGAAAGGGTGCATCTGGGAATTTCAAATAAGTATTTTCTAAAGGTGGTAAAAATTATTTCCTCATTGTACCACTGGCCACATGCATGATACTGAATGAAAAACTTCAACTTTTTGACTTAATGGATTTTAATTAAATAATTTGAAAGACTGAACAAATTTGGTATTTAATTCTAAAGCTATCTCTGACCGTTCATATTGGTTTCTTGGAGGTATTCTAAGGGCCCTGAGAGGCACTGGGAAATTACAGAATAGACAAATTTACTTTAGGCTTCACCTTCCACAGTTTTTCAGCTAGAACAGCACTTTTTGAACTTTGAATTGCTTTTTAATATGTTGAGATTTTGTGTTAGATGTCACTTTCATGAAGTTTTCCAGACTTTAAAGACAAATGGATCAGAAAATGTTAGACTGACTATTCTCTAAAACTCAGTTATTTTTTTGATAAGAAGCTCATGCTTATTTTCTACATATTTAAAATATTTTCTAAACAGATATTTTAATGAACTATTAGTAGAATTCTTAGTGATACTTGGAAAGAAATAATCTGACATCTTAGGAATTATATATATTTAAATTAAATATATTTTTATTTTTAAATTTAAATTTATGTATAAATATATAAACATCTATATATGTAAAGTTAATATTCACATGGTGTCAACATTTAAATTAATATACATATAAATTCACAAGTACAAATTCATTAACATGTATTAAGTTTACACAATAATATATGTATATAAATATTTAAATTCATACATATAAATTCACATGTATATTTATGTTTTTATAAATATATGTGCATGTATGTGTATACATGCATCTATATGTAAATATAAATACATTTAAGCATGTAAATGTATAAATATAAATATAAATATTTTACATATTACATATAATACAGTAATTTAGATATAAATATAATGCATTTATATTTATATGTATATAAATGTATATATATGTTTATAAATATACAGGTACATTTATATATAAACACATGTATGTGTATAAATGCATGTATATTTGCATTTATATATTTAAATTTATATAAAATTGGGTAAGAGATCTTTATATATACATATGTATAAATTTATGTAGAAATTTAATCACTTCTCCTAAAAACAATTTGTTTTCACATCAATAAGACGCTAAACTCATGCAAATAACACAAAGCTTCATGCATCAACTATATTTTTCTCCAACTAGAAAAAGATCTGTAAAGAATGCAATTCCAGTAATTAAATAAAAATAACTCCCCAGAACAAATATGAGTTTTTCAATGTAACATATTATATGAAAATCCAAAATTACACCCACAATTTAACTTGTAGTAATTCACATCATAAATTTGACTTAACAAATGGTTTATGTCCTCTGTAAAATAGAATACATTTTACATAGTTAAGTTAAATGTGTCAATTTTCATTTATATAACTATGTATCGAACATAAGAAATATATTTCTTAAATTTGTAATAATTGTAGAACTTGATACTGCTAAAAGAAAAATGGAATTAGGCCAATTTTTATTAATTATTTTGTTTTTGGGTTTATGTCTGGCATATATCTGCTACTATTCTGTTGTTTTGTTTGTACTTTTACAAAAGGTCATAGCATGACCAAATTTATTTAATTTTAATACTATATGAATTATAAATGTTTTTCATTAAGATTAGTACCTTTCGTGTTACACAGTCATCTCTTGGTCTCTACAGGGTATTGGCTCCAGGAACGCTTAAGTTTACCAAAATCCAAGAGTACCCAAGTCAGTAATATAAAATAGCATGGTATTTGCATATTACCTTCAAATATCCTACATATACTTTAAATCACCTCTAGATTACTTATAATACCTAATACAATATAATCATATGTAAATCATTATACTGTATTCTTGACTTTTGTATTATTTGTTAATGTTGTACTCTTATTTCTTTTAAATTTTTGATTATATCTGATGCATGATTAGTTGAATCCACAGATGCAAAAGCCACATAGAAAGGGTCAAATGTATATGAAAAAAACGTTTCAGATTTAAAGCCCTGTAACTGCTCTTCTATATTTTATTCTAGAAGCTTTATAGTTTGATCTTCGACTTTCAGATATGCAATTTCATTGGGATTCATTTGTAAGAATGTAGTGAAGTAGAAATTAAATTTTATTGTTTTTTTTTTTTTTTTTCGTAAGACCAGGCGTTTGACTTAGAATCATTTACTGAAAAGATTCAACTCCCTTTTCCTATCAAGTGTCCAGATATGTTTGAATCTTTTATTTTTTTCTTGGCACTCACTATCTTGCTCAGTTTCTTTATTTGCTATCCTTGCACCTTGCTCTTATTGGTGAGATTTGTCTCTATCTTATTTTGACCTATTGATGACCTATAAGAAATATAGATATTATTTTATTATCTATTTTATGCAATCACATTGTTGAACACCCTAATGATGTAATTTTCCGGAGAACTGTGCTGCTGTTTGCAATGATGACATTATTTTCTCATCCTTTGCAGCATTCATGACTGTGCATATGTGTGTGTAGGTACATGTGTTATTATTTTGGCTAGAAAATTGACATCAATGTTACCACCAGTGGTGATGGCACACAAGTATAGACATTTTATTATCTTGAATGTAAATACAGCTATTGTAATTATTGTGTATGATATTGAATTTATCATGAAAATTATATTTCTAGGAAGTAATATTTTTAAACAAAGTAGTAGTGAACATAATTAAGGACGATACTAAAAAGATGATTACAAAGTAATCTTGAGTGCTTAGTTTTATGAACATTATTACACTTCCTGATCCTCTTGAAATTACACAACAATAAATTGACATGTGGTTCACTTCTTCATGGGTGCATGATGGTGTACTTTATTTGTAACATAGTAAATGCTTCAATGCTATTTGATATGCATGTTTGCTTATTTTTGTTTCTGCTTATATTTATATATATTTATATATTATCTTGGATTAGTGGCTGTGACTAAATTGGTAGAATATATTTAGAGTATATAGATAATTTTGTTCCTAAATATTTCTCTTTTTTTATCCTAAACTCAATAAAATACATATGCAAATTAAATGTACCAGCTTAACTAGTGTATGATTGGAGGAAAACAGGCAATGGAAGATCAACTCCTGTTTTAAATATAATAATCTGTGGCAGCTGGAAAATTAGAAACATATCCTAATATTTTGGATAAGAGAGCCAGTGAACGGGCAGAGTATAAGTCTGAGTAATGTGTTAGGACCACTGGGGTGAGTCGTTTTCTTTAGTTCAAATAATATAATGAAAATAGACTCACTGAATGTCTCCAAACAAGAACTAATAAATAGAACTGTTTTCCTTTAAAAAATGTGCTGTATTGAGACAGCTGAAATATGCAGCCATACATGATAGTGTTAGAGAAACTGAATGTAAAATGTCTTAAAACCCTCCGTTGTCTAAGTGTCTTACTTTGGAAAAGCCATTTAATCTCTATAAAAATTAAATTCCCTTATAGGTGTAAGAGATAACATACTAGTAACATTACAGAATTTTGTAAAGATTAAATGATACAATCTTAGTAAAATTTACAATGTATTTCCTGCTGCCTAGTATAAGCTTAATAAATGCTAGCCATTATATGTGTTTTTGTTATTTTGCTGTCCTTAAAGTTACAGCCATTCAAATCTGCAGCCACTGAAGAGGACATTAAAATCCTAAAATAGGTAGATTACTTTGCAAAGAGTGTTTTATACACCAGCAAAAATATGAGTCAATTTTGAATTTTCTTACCTCTGGTTTGCTAACACTGTTTATAGTTAACATAGTTCAATGCTAAATTATTGCATGGGAAGGAAAGCAAATAATATTTAAGTTATTCAAATTTTTGACTAAGCTGGCAATAATAATTCATTCTAACTTTCTGATCAGTAACTGGAAAGGAAAGGGGCAGAAATGCATCACTCACTGAATAATTTACAATGCATTTACATAAATATTGGTGAAATGAATGATATTTTAAAAGAGCACACAACTCCACATCCAATAAAATATGCTACTCTCATTATTATCAACAAGACAGGTTCTAAAAATGTTGGCAGATCTATACATTTAGGTTAGTAATATTCAGTTATTCACTTTTATGCTTATATAAATATATCAAGCATAGAAATATGTATTTGTGAATGTGCTGTAATTTATTTTTAAAGCATATATTGAGAAAAGGAATGATTTCTTGCACAATGGCAAAAAAACAAATGGGAAATTATATGTTCACATGATTACATGCCTATATAATTTATTCTAAGTGCATGAATATTGGATTAAATTCTACTTCAAAATCATAAAACCCATTGTCATAGTTATATGTAGTGATAATATTACACTGACAAAGACTCACAAGGAACTGATTTTAGAATGTTCAGGACTAGTGTATGCTACAGAACTAGCTGAATCGGTGGCTGCAGGAAAAATATGCTAAATTTACAGAGGCTATCATTGAGTTTATAAAGAAATTACTGAATAAAATTTGATTAAAAAATCAAACTGTACATCATTTGTCGTTCTATTTAAACAGGTAGTTTTGGTGTCTGGAAAGATTTGTAAGTTTGTTTTTTGTTTTTTTAAACAAATGCTTGATAAGCCACTTCTGAGTTGAAGATAGATTAGAAAACTTAAGTTAAAAAAATAAAGAAGTCAAAGCAAAATGAAAAGTAAATTAACAGAGAAGTTGCTGTCATTTATCATACCTTAATAGAAGAATTCTCTCTCCTGCAGAATTTAGTAGTCCATCATCTTCAGTAATCACCTTTGTAGTTTTGAATGCTAGTAGCTTCTTCATTTCAGAATAGTCACATCAATCACCTCCTAAAGATTTCTAGTCAGTGGAGTTAATAAGAATCGTGCACATCACTTGATGATTTAGGAGAGGTGAAGAAGAAACCTGTGATAATACAGCAGTCAGAGACATTATGAGTGAATCTCTGTTTGAGTAAAATTTCAGGAAAATGTCACAAAAATATTTTTTGATAAATTCGAACTGAGGGATTTTTTACTGCAGTTTGACATAAAACGTTTTGAATCAGTTATGTCTGTTCCAGTTAAAGTAACTTCAAAAAAATAAAAATGTTTATGGTTTGTGTAAGTTTGCAGAATTAAAGGTATTTGGTTATTGCAATTACTTAATTTTTTTAATTATCTGCCTAATATCTATTTTATATATAGGGCTGTAAACAAGAACTTACAGAGTTTTTTTTGTACAATACAGACCAAAATAAGTGTTTCTCTAATTCAATGTGGTAAAATAATTAAACTGTATAACATATTCTTAAAATTTACATAAAATTCCAGTGCATGCTTGTATTTATAGAGCTCCAGCTGTTAAAACTCAAGGAAAATATCATAAAGTGGAATCACATAAAAATCATATAAAAGAAGGTGATAATACACTTTAAAAATTGTTTACACACACAAATGATGACAATTATAAATAGTATCACGTTTTATCTAATAAAAGTTGAAGTGTTTTAAAATATATGTAAACTTAAAAAATCCTAAGGCCATTAAAATGACATTCAAACATTAAATACATAGAAAGAATGTTTAGTTTAAATAAAATGCAAATGTTAGTGTATAAAGATAACATGCATAAAATTAAATTTATGTTATTAAAGATAACATAAATTAAATAAAACAGTGGCAAAGTAGCTTAGTTTATAAATAATAAATAAATACTATATAAGGTGCTGGTAAATGCTGTAAAAAATGAAAAAGGTAAATTAAAAGATATTTACATTTATAAATATACATACTTGTATATCTGTATGTCCATATATATGAAGCTATATGTGTATAGGCATGTATACACCTATTCTAAACAGCTGATTGATTTCCAAATTAAAATTTATATTTTATAAACATATAGAAAATATAAACAAAATGTAAATATAAAAATCTTCATAATCCCACCAAATACAAACAGCATTTTCATTTTGTGTTTCTGTATAGTATAAAAGATCATACAGATACAGTATTTACAATAATACATTTTCAATGACTTGATGATACATGATCTTCTCTAAAGTCCATAATGGATTTAATCAACTTTGAGTTTGTCACCCTACTACCCCCAAAACATTTAACATACTATTATTTTTATATTTACACCTTGTGCAAATCCTGTGACATTTCTGTCAGTTCTTAATGTTATGTTTATAATAAAAACAAATATATATGATTCAAATACAGTGAAACACCTTGACCTCATTAAATTCTCTTGGAAAGTGCATTACTTAAAGTAAAAGTATCATAGAAAATATCTTTCTCTTAAATGTTAATGCCTCTACCAATAAAGTAGTTCATAAAACCATTTTAGGCAGATACAAAGTTCCCCTCTTTTTTTTTTTAAGTAATATATCCTTAATTATACAGAAAGTTTTATATTATTTTATGTACAAATAACTTTATATTTTTCCTTTCATGTGTTTTTATATATTATATTGAAGCTTAATACTGCAATAAAAAGTCTAAAAAATATAACTGCAGTACTTGAAGCCACCTCCTCACTGCAACCCAAAGGAAACACACCTGTGTAATGACAACCCAGATCAAGATGTAGCATGTTACTGGCACCCACAAACCTCAGTAGTACTTACTAACAGTTCATTACTCCCCCCAAAATTTAACTAATATTCTCACTTGTATCATTTGTAGTAGGGGAGTAATGATTCCCAAAGACGTCGATCTCTTATTCCCTGGTACTTGTGAGTATGTTGTTCCATAGCAAATGAAGATTAATCATGAAGAATTCATTCAGGTTTGCTATTCAGCTCACCTTAAAATAAGTAGAATATCCTGGATTATGCAGGTTGTCCCTGTGTAATCACAAAGGTGCTTACAAATGGAAAAGGGAGGTAAAAGAGTCGGAGAAGAGAAAGAGTTGTAGCAAAAGAAGCAAAAGTCTGAGCAATCATTGCCTTTTGAGATAGAGGAATGGGGGTACAAACACAGGAATGCAAGCATCCTCTGCAAACCAGGACAGGCAAAGAAACAGAATCCCTTTGGAGTCTCTAGAAATAATGCAGCCTACTGACACATTGATTTTACCTCAGTGACACTCCTTTCAAACTCCCAGAGTCCAGAACTGCAAGAGAATATTTTGTCTTATTTTAAAGCAAGTAAATTTATGGCGATTGGTTACAGCAGCAATAGGAAACTAATACACACTTAGATTACTTCTTTTTGAATTTTATATAAGTTGAGAATACAATCTGTACTTTTTGTGTCCGATTTCCATCACATAGCATTATAGTAGTGATAGTGATGTGTAGGGCTACTTCATTCAATTCACAACTGTTTAGTATTCCATTACAAAAAAACACCAGAATATATTGGAAAATTTGTGTCTCTTCTAGCATTGTTGACCTTTGTGGTGTGTGATGGTTAATACTGAGTGTTAGGGAAACAAAGTGTTGATCCTGGGTGTGTCTGTGAGGGTATTGCCAAAGGAGATTAACATTTGATACAGTGGGCTGGGAAAGGCAGACCCACCCTTAATCTAATCAGCTGCCAGTGCGGCTAGAATATAAGCAGGCAGAAAAATGTGAAAAGAGAGACTGGCCTAGCCTCCCAGCCTACATCTTTCTCTTATGCTGGATTTTTTCTGCCCTCAAACATCATATTCCAAGTTCTTCAGTTTTGGAAATCAGACTGATTCTCCTTACTCCTCAGTCTGCAGATGGCCTATTGTGAGACCTTGTGATCTTGTGAGTTAATACTTAATAACATCATACATATATTTAATGCAACATGCAATTATATATTAATATTAATTATATATAACATGTATATTCCATTAATTCTGTTTCTCTAGAGAACCCTGACTAATACAGATTTTGGTACCAGGTGTGGTTCCAAAGGAACAGACTATTAAGGATTAAGTTATTTCATTGGTTATGGAGTTCCTGGAGTTGGCTGCTTAATATGATTAGACTGCGAAATGCTAAGGACTGTACTTCTAATAGTATGGAGAACACTGATAGTCCTTGGCAGAAATTGTTTAGAGAAAATAAATGCAATTGACACTCCTGATTCAGTGCTAGTGAGAGGCAAGGAGTTTAGTGACTCCATGTACAATACTCTGACCATATGTGGAGAACTAAGGAACATAATGAAGCTGGTTGGTTGTTCCTAAGTGAAAGAAAATGGTGAACTCAGGGATTCTATCTCCTAGCTTCAGAAGCAGATGCTGAGCCTCAAATCTGCTAAGATTGCCCTGAGTGAGAGTCTTATTTCCTGTAGAGAAAGAGCTGGAATTGTGGAAAAATAAACACAAGCTCTAATCATGCTAGTGACTGACCTGCAACAAAAGGTGCAAGCACAGCCTTGTCAGGTGTCTACTGTTAAAATGAGGGCATTCATTGAAAAGAATGGGACCCTGCAACTTGGAATGGGGACAGGTGGGAGGACCCTGATGAAGCTGAGGACACTGAGCTTGTAAATTCTGACAAACCGTTTTTGCCAGAAGAAACAACTTCCCCATCCCCAGCAGTGGCAACGTCTCCCTGGCCAGGCTACCATCAGCCTTTCCACCTTTGTCTGAGGAGATAAACCCTGCATTGCCTGAGGCAACACTGATGGCCTGCCCTGAGGCAGTTGCCAGGCAAAATAACATTGATTCTCCTCAGGTGCCACCACCAATACCCCTGTTTGCTTCTAGACCTATAATCCAGCTAAAGTCCTGGTGGGCTCCTAGAAGTGAGGCTGAGAGTGTGACCCATGAGGAAGTGCACTGTACTCAAAAAGAACTGCTTGAGTTTTCTAATTTATATAAACAGAAATCTGAAGAAAAGGCATGGGAATGAATATTATTAAGGATGTGAAATAATGGCAGATGGAACATAGAGTTGAATCAGGCTGAATTTATTGATTTGGGCTCACCAAATAGGGACTCTGCATTTAATGTTGTAGCTTGGGGAGTTAAAAGAGGTTCTAAAAGTTTATTTGCTTGGTTAGCTAAAATATGGATTAAAAGGTGGCCCACAGTGAGCGAGCTGAAAATGCTTGATCTCCCTTGGTTTAATGTAGAGGAAGGAATCCAAACGCTTAGGGAGATTGCGATGATGGAGTAGATTCGTCACTTTAGACCTACTCATTGCAGCTGGGAGCATCCAGAAGACATACCCTTGACCAATGCCTCACAAAATAGATTTGTGAATGCAGCACCTGCATCTTTGAAGAGCCCTGTAATTGCTCTTCTTTGTATGTCAGATCTAATGGTGGGAACTGCTGTCACTCAACTACAGAATTTAAATGCAATGGGAATAATTGGATCCTGAGGTGGCAGGGGCCAAGTGGCAGCATTCAGTCACCAAAGGCAAAGTGGGTGTAGCTACTGTAATGGATGGCGGAGGCAAAGCAGCAATCAGAACAGTCCAACTCATGTGGAGCTCTGGCATTGACTAATTAATCACGGTGTTCCTAGAAGTGAAATTGATAGGAAGCCTACTGCATTCCTACTTAATTTATGCAAGCAAAAAACTTCTAGGTCAAATGAATAAAAGGCTAATTTGAATTAAATAAAAAGACAGAATCACTGCCCTTCAAACAATTTCCAGACTTGAGCCAGTTTATAGACCCAGAACCACTGAGTGTCAGGGATGGAGGTTACGCATGGGCTCAGCAAGATGGGCTTCCACTCACCAAGGCTGACCTGGCAACAGCCACTGCTGAATGCCCAATTTGCCAGCAGCAGAGGTCAATACTGAGCCCTCAATATGGCACCATTCCTCAGGGTGAACTGCCCGCTACCTGGTGGCAGGTTGATTATATTGGACCTCTTCCATCATGGAAAGGGCATAGGTTTGTCCTCACTGGAACAGACACTCCAGATATGGGTTTGCCCATTTTGCATGCAATGCTTCTGCCAAGACTACCATCCACGGACTCATGGAAATGCCTTATGTACCATTATGATATTCCACACAGCATTGCATCTGACCAAAGCACTCATATTACGGTTATGAAATGTGTCGGTGCACTCATGCTCATGGAATTCACTGGTTTTACTATGTTCCCCATCATCCTGAAGCAGCTGGATTGAAAGAATGGTGGAATGGCCTTTTGAAGCACAATTGCAATGCCAACTAGATGACAATACTTTGCAGGGCTGGGACACAGATCTCAAGAAGGCAATGTGTGATCTGAATCAGCATCCAATATATGGTACTCTTTCTCCCATAGCGAAGATTTATGGGTATGGAAATCAAGGGGTGGAAGTGGCACCGCTCACCATCTCCCATAGTGATCCACTAGCAAAATTTGTGCTTCTTGTTCCTAAGACATTACGTTCTGCTGGCCTAGAGGTCTCAGTTCCAGAGGGAGAAATGCTGACATCAGCAGACACAACAATGATTCCATTAAACTGGAAGTTAAGATTGTCACCTGGACACATTGGGCTCCTCCTACCTTTAAGTCAACGGGCTAAGAAGGGAGTTACAGTGTTGGCTGGGGTGATTAACCCAGCCTAACAAGATGAAATCAATGTACTACTTCACAATGGAGGTAAGGAAGAGTATGCATGGAATATAGGAGATCCATTACGATGTCTCTTAGTATTATCATGCCTTGTGATTAATGTCAATGGGACAATACAACAGCCCAATCCAGCCAGGACTAAAAATGACACAGACGCTTCAGGAAAGAAGGTTCTGGTTATTCCCTCAGGGAAAAAAACCACAACCTACTGAGGTGTTTGCTGAAGGCAACAGGAATACAGAATGGGTAGTAGAAGAAGGTAGTCATCAATACCAGCTATGACCACATGACTAGCTGCACAAATGAGGAATGTAATTATCATGAGTATTTCCTCCTTCTTTTGTTAAAAACAGGTTTGTGTATGTATACACTTGTACTGAGAAAATGTATTCATTTTATTTGCTTTTCCTTTATCACATGACATAATATTTATTGACTTTACATCACCATTTAAGTATTGTTAACTTTCTGCCTCAGCCTCCCGAGTAGCTGGGACTACAGGCGCCCGCCACCTCACTGGCTAGTTTTTTTTTTTTTTTTTTTTTGTATTTTTTAGTAGAGACAGGGTTTCACACTGTTAGCCAGGATGGTCTCGATCTCCTGACCTCGTGATCCACCCGTCTCGACCTCCCAAAGTGCTGGGATTACAGGCTTGAGCCACCGCGCCTGGCCAATGTTAACTTATTTTTAGTTAATATATTCATAAGCTGAATATATTATCTATTTTTAGTTTACTTTTTATTTTGTTTTACTTTATTTTTTACTTTCTTGATATAAATGCTATGTTGATTTATCTTTAATATTTTTACACTATTGACTTTTTTCTGAATATAGTTTTTTTTTTATTATATTTCCACCAAATTTTCTGTGTCTTCACTAAGCTTTAGCAGGTTTAATCTGTACTCTGTACTATTTTCATTTGGCAGGTTTTATTTTAATTGTTACCATGCTTTTCCCAGCTTCCCTGAATTTTTGCATATTCTCAGAATTGTTTTTGTAACACTCATCCTTGAAGAATATTTTTCTGCTTCTGAAATTTTAGTTTCCTCAGATTTATACTTTATCCGAGTCTCTTTAAACACATAGGCACTTTCAACTACATATCAGTGATTTTCCCTTGTCATTAAATATTTTGTCTCCAGGGAATTATGTATCTTAAAAATGTGCTGCCACCCAAAGTTTGACATGAAATTTCCCTTTCTCTGTATTTTCATAATGTACTATGCAGCAGTTGTTAATTAATATAGCACATCTTATTGAAATTACATATTGATTTGTCTTCTTTCCTTCACTCACTCATAAAATTTTTAAGGACATAAATGAAGTTTTTTTCTTTTGATCCCTAGAAGATACTAGAGATTTTGTCATCGAGTTTACTGTATAATTATCTATCTATCTATCTATCTATCTATCTATCTATCTATCTATCTAT